>NC_090647.1:444937173-445297529 GCF_040937935.1 Hyperolius riggenbachi | reverse complement strand
GGCACCGGCTGTCCCTACTTAAGCCCCCCTAATGGGCGCAGGCTGTCCCCACTTAAGCCCCCCTAATCGGCGTTGGCTGTCTCTACTTAAGCCTCCCTCCTGTCCCTACTTAAGCCCCCCTCCTGGGCGCCGGCTGTCTATACTTAAGCCCCCCTCCTGGGTGCCGGCTGTCCGTACTTAAGCCCCCCTCCTGGGCACTGGCTGTCCTTACTTAAGCCCCCTTCCTGGGTGCCGGCTGTCCCTACTTAAGCCCCCTCCTGGGCGCAAGCTGTCCCTACTTATGCCCCCCCTCCTGGGCGCCGGCTGTCCCTTTTTGTGCCCCCCTCCTGGGCGCCGGCTGTCCCTTTTTATGCCCCCCTCCTGGGCGCCGGCTGTCCGTACTCTAGCCCCCCTCCTAGGCGGTGGTTGTCCTTACTTAAGCCCCCCTCCTTCGTGCCGGCTGTCCCTACTTAAGCCCCCCTCCTGGGCGCCGGCTGTCCATACTTCAGCCTCCCCTCTTGGGCGCAGGCTGTCCCTACTTAAGCCCCCCCTCCGGGGCGCCGGCTGTCCCTATTTAAGCCCCCCTTCCTGGGCGCCGGCTGTCCCTACTTAAGCCCCCATCCTGGGCGCCGGCTGTCCCTACTTAAGCCCCCCTTCGGGGCGCCGGCTGTCCCTACTTAATCCGACCTCCTGGGCGCCGGCTGTGCCTACTTAAGCCCCCCTCCTGGGCGCCGGCTGTTTCTACTTAAGCCCCCCTCCTGGGCGCCGGCTGTCCCTACTTAAGCCCCCCTCCTGGGCGCCGGCTGTCCCTACTTAAGCCCCCCTCCTGGGTGCAGGGTTCCCTACTTAAGCCCCCCTTCTGGGCGCCGGCTGTCCCTACTTAAGCCCCCCCTCCTTTGCCCTGGCTGTCCCTACTTAAGCCCCCCTCCTGGGCGTTGGCTGTCCCTACTTAAGCCCCCCTCCTAAACGCCGGGTTTCCTACTTAACCCCCCCCTCCTGGGCGTCGGCTGTCCCTGCTTAATCCGCCCTCCTGGGCGCCGGCTGTGCCTACTTAAGCCCCCCTCCTGGGCGCCGGCTGTCCCTACTTAAGCCCCGCTCCTGGGCACTGGCTGTCCCTACTTAAGCCCCCCTAATGGGCGCCGGCTGTCCCTACTTACACCCCTCTAATGTGCGCCGGCTGTCCCTACTTAAGCCCCCCTAATCGGCATTGGCTGTCCCTACTTAAGCCCCCACCTGGGTGCCGGCTGTCCGTACTCAAGCCCCCCTCCTGGGCGCTGGCTGTCCTTACTTAAGCCCCCTTCCTGGGTGCCGGCAGTCCCTACTTATGCCCCCCTCCTGGGCGCCGGCTGTCCGTACTCAAGCCCCCCTCCTGGGCGCTGGTTGTCCTTACTTAAGCCCCCCTCCTTCGTGCCGGCTGTGCCTACTTAAGCCCCCCTCCTGGGCGCCGGCTGTCCATACTTCAGCCCCCCCTCCTAAGCGCAGGCTGTGCCTACTTAAGCCCCCCCTCCTGGGCGCCGGCTGTGCCTACTTAAGCCCCCCTCCTGGGCCCTGCCTGTTATTACTTAAGCCCCCCTCCTGGGCGCCGGCTGTCCCTACTTAAGCCCCCCTCCCGGGCGCCGGCTGTCCCTACTTAAGCCCTTCTACCGGGCGCCGGCTGTCCCTACTTAAGCCCCCCTCCCGGGCGCCGGCTGTCCCGACTTAAGCCCCCCTACCGGGCGCCGGCTGTCCCTACCTAAGCCCCCCTCCTGGGCGCCGGCTGTCCCTACTTAAGCCCCCCTCCCGGGCGCCGGCTGTCCCTACTTAAGCCTCCCTCCCGGGCGCCGGCTGTCCCTACTTAAGCCCTTCTACCGGGCGCCGGCTGTCCCGGCTTAAGCCCCCCTACCGGGCGCCGGCTGTCCCGACTTAAGCCCCCCTACCGGGCGCCGGCTGTCCCTACCTAAGCCCCCCTACCGGGCGCCGGCTGTCCCTACCTAAGCCCCCCTACCGGGCGCCGGCTGTCCCTACTTAAGCCCCCCTCCCGGGTTGCAGGCTGTCCCTACTTAAGCCCCCCCCTGTCACTACTTAAGCCCCCCTCCCGGGTTGCAGGCTGTCCCTACTTAAGCCCCCCTCCCGGGCGCCGGCTGTCCCTACCTAAGCCCCCCTCCCGGGCGCCGGCTGTCCCTACCTAAGCCCCCCTACCGGCAGCCGGCTGTCCCTACCTAAGCCCCCCTACCGGGCGCCGGCTGTCCCTACCTAAGCCTCCCTACCGGGCGCCGGCTGTCCCTACTTAAGCCCCCCTCCCGGGCGCTGGCTGTCCCTACTTAAGCCCCCCTACCGGGCGCCGGCTGTCCCGACTTAAGCCCCCCTACCGGGCGCCGGCTGTCCCGACTTAAGCCCCCCTACCGGGCGCCGGCTGTCCCGACTTAAGCCCCCCTACCGGGCGCCGGCTGTCCCGACTTAAGCCCCCCTACCGGGCGCCGGCTGTCCCGACTTAAGCCCACCTACCGGGCGCCGGCTGTCCCTACCTAAGCCCCCCTCCCGGGCGCCGACTGTCCCTACCTAAGCCCCCCTCCTGGGCGCCGGCTGTCCCGACTTAAGCCCCCCTCCCGGGCGCCGGCTGTCCCGACTTAAGCCCCCCTCCCGGGCGCCGGCTGTCCCGACTTAAGCCCCCCTACCGGGCGCCGGCTGTCCCGACTTAAGCCCCCCTACCGGGTGCCGGCTGTCCCTACCTAAGCCCCCCTACCGGGCGCCGGCTGTCCCGACTTAAGCCCCCTTACCGGGCGCCGGCTGTCCCGACTTAAGCCCCCCTACCGGGTGCCGGCTGTCCCTACCTAAGCCCCCCTACCGGGCGCAGGCTATCCCTACTTAAGCCCCCCTCCTGGGCGCCGGCTGTCCCTACTTAAGCCCCCCTCCCGGGCGCCGGCTGTCCCTACTTAAGCCCTTCTACCCGGCGCCGGCTGTCCCGACTTAAGCCCCCTTACCGGGCGCCGGCTGTCCCGACTTAAGCCCCCCTACCGGGCGCCGGCTGTCCCTACCTAAGCCCCCCTCCCGGTCCCCGGCTGTCCCTACCTAAGCCCCC
Source organism: Hyperolius riggenbachi (assembly GCF_040937935.1). Taxonomy (NCBI): domain Eukaryota; kingdom Metazoa; phylum Chordata; class Amphibia; order Anura; family Hyperoliidae; genus Hyperolius; species Hyperolius riggenbachi. Next base: position 445,294,492 of record NC_090647.1, on the reverse strand, counting down.
CTCCCGGGCGCCGGCTGTCCCTACTTAAGCCCCCCTCCCGGGCGCCGGCTGTCCCTACTTAAGCCCCCCTCCCGGGCGCCGGCTGTCCCTACTTAAGCCCCCCTCCCGGGCGCCGGCTGTCCCTACTTAAGCCCCCCTCCCGGGCGCCGGCTGTCCCGACTTAAGCCCCCCTACCGGGCGCCGGCTGTCCCTACCTAAGCCCCCCTCCTGGGCGCCGGCTGTCCCTACTTAAGCCCCCCTCCCGGGCGCCGGCTGTCCCTACTTAAGCCCTTCTACCGGGCGCCGGCTGTCCCTACTTAAGCCCCCCTCCCGGGCGCCGGCTGTCCCGACTTAAGCCCCCCTACCGGGCGCCGGCTGTCCCTACCTAAGCCCCCCTCCTGGGCGCCGGCTGTCCCTACTTAAGCCCCCCTCCCGGGCGCCGGCTGTCCCTACTTAAGCCCCCCTACCGGGCACCGGCTGTCCCTACTTAAGCCCCCCTCCCGGGCGCCGGCTGTCCCTACCTAAGCCCCCCTCCTGGGCGCCGGCTGTCCCTCTTTAAGCCCCCCTACCGGGCGCCAGCTGTCCCGACTTAAGCCCCCTACCGGGCGCCGGCTGTCCCGTCATAAGCCGCCCTACCGGGCGCCGGCTGTCCCGACTTAAGCCGCCTTACAGGGCGCCGGCTGTCCCGACTTAAGCCCCCCTACCGGGCGCCGGCTGTCCCGACTTAAGCCCCCCTACCGTGCGCCAGCTGTCCCTACTTAAGCCCCCCTACCGGGCGCCGGCTGTTCCTACTTAAGCCCCCCTCCCGGGCGCCGGCTGTCCCTACTTAAGCCCCCCTCCCGGGCGCCGGCTGTCTCTACTTAAGCCCCCCTACCGGGCGCCGGCTGTCCCGACTTAAGCCGCCCTACCGGGCGCAGGCTGTCCCTACCTAAGCCCCCCTCCCGGGCGCCGGCTGTCCCTACTTAAGCCCCCCTCCTGGCGCCGGCTGTCCCTACTTAAGCCCCCCTACCGGGCGCCGGCTGTCCCTACTTAAGCCCCCCTACCGGGCGCCGGCTGTCCCTACTTAAGCCCCCCTACCGGGCGCCGGCTGTCCCTACTTAAGCCCCCCTACCGGGCGCCGGCGGTCCCTACTTAAGCCCCCCTACCGGGCGCCGGCTGTCCCTACTTAAGCCCCCCTACTGGGCGCCCGCCGGCTGTCCCTACTTAAGCCCCCCAACCGGGCGCCGGCTGTCCCTACTTAAGCCCCCCTACAGGGCGCCGGCTGTCCCTACTTAAGCCCCCCTCCCGGGTGCCGGCTGTCCCTACTTAAGCCCCCCTACCGGGCGCCGGCTGTCCCTACTTCAGCCCCCCTACCGGGCGCCGGCTGTCCCTACCTAAGCCCCCCTACCGGGCGCCAGCTGCCCCTACTTAAGCCCCCCTCCCGGTTGCCGGCTGTTCCTACCTAAGCCCCCCTCCCGGGCGCCGGCTGTCCCTACCTAAGCCCCCCTACCGGCAGCCGGCTGTCCCTACCTAAGCCCCCCTACCGGGCGCCGGCTGTCCCTACTTAAGCCCCCCTCCCGGGCGCCGGCTGTCCCTACTTAAGCCCCCCTCCCGGGCGCCGGCTGTCCCTACCTAAGCCCCCCTACCGGGCGCCGGCTGTCCCAACTTAAGCCCCCCTACCGGGCGCCGGCTGTCCCGACTTAAGCCCCCCTACCGGGCGCCGGCTGCCCCTACCTAAGCCCCCCTACCGGCAGCCGGCTGTCCCTACCTAAGCCCCCCTCCCGGGCACCGGCTGTCCCTACCTAAGCCCCCCTACCGGGCGCCGGCTGTCCCTACTTAAGCCCCCCTCCCGGGCGCCGGCTGTCCCTACTTAAGCCCCCCTCCCGGGCGCCGGCTGTCCCTACTTAAGCCCCCCTCCTGGGCGCCGGCTGTCCCTACCTAAGCCCCCCTACCGGGCGCCGGCTGTCCCAACTTAAGCCCCCCTACCGGGCGCCGGCTGTCCCGACTTAAGCCCCCTTACAGGGCGCCGGCTGTCCCTACTTAAGCCCCCCTCCCGGGCGCCGGCTGTCCCTACTTAAGCCCCCCTCCCGGGCGCCGGCTGTCCCGACTTAAGCCCCTCTCCCGGGCGCCGGCTGTCCCAACTTAAGCCCCCCTACCGGGCGCCGGCTGTCCCTACCTAAGCCCCCCTCCCGGTCCCCGGCTGTCCCTACCTAAGCCCCCCTCCCGGCCGCCGGCTGTCCCTACTTAAGCCCCCCTCCCGGGCGCCGGCTGTCCCTACTTAAGCCCCCCTCCCGGGCGCCGGCTGTCCCTACTTAAGCCCCCCTCCCGGGCGCCGGCTGTCCCTACTTAAGCCCCCCTCCGGGCGCCGGCTGTCCCTACCTAAGCCCCCCTCCCGGTCCCCGGCTGTCCCTACCTAAGCCCCCCTCCCGGTCCCCGGCTGTCCCTACCTAAGCCCCCCTCCCGGCCGCCGGCTGTCCCTACTTAAGCCCCCCTCCCGGGCGCCGGCTGTCCCTACTTAAGCCCCCCTCCCGGGCGCCGGCTGTCCCTACTTAAGCCCCCCTCCCGGGCGCCGGCTGTCCCTACTTAAGCCCCCCTACCGGGCGCCGGCTGTCCCTACTTAAGCCCCCCTACCGGGCGACTGCTGTCCCTACTTAAACCCCCATACCGGGCGCTGGCTGTCCCTACTTAAGCCCCCCTACCGGGCGCCGGCTGTCCCTACTTAAGCCCCCCTACCGGGCGCCGGCTGTCCCTACTTAAGCCCCCACCTCCCGGGCGCCGGCTGTCCCTACTTAAGCCCCCCTACCGGGCGCCGGCTGTCCCTACTTAAGCCCCCCTACCGGGCGCCTGCTGTCCCTACTTAAACCCCCATACCAGGCGCTGGCTGTTCCTACCTAAGCCCCCCTACCGGGCGCCGGCTGTCCCTTCTTAAGCCCCCTCCCGGGCGCCGGCTGTCTCTACTTAAGCCCTCCTCCCGGGCGCCGGCTGTCCCTACTTAAGCCCCCCTACCGGGCGCCGGCTGTCCCTACTTAAGCCCCCCTACCGGGCGCCGGCTGTCCCTACTTAAGCCCCCCTACCGGGCGACTGCTGTCCCTACTTAAACCCCCATACCGGGCGCTGGCTGTCCCTACTTAAGCCCCCCTACCGGGCGCGGCTGTCCCTACTTAAGCCCCCCTACCGGGCGCCGGCTGTCCCTACTTAAGCCCCCACCTCCCGGGCGCCGGCTGTCCCTACTTAAGCCCCCCTACCGGGCGCCGGCTGTCCCTACTTAAGCCCCCCTCCCGGGCGCCGGCTGTCCCTACTTAAGCCCCCCTCCCGGGCGCCGGCTGTCCCTACTTAAGCCCCCCTCCCGGGCGCCGGCTGTCCTTACTTAAGCCCCCCTCCCGGGCGCCGGCTGTCCCTACCTAAGCCCCCCTACCGGCAGCCGGCTGTCCCTACTTAAGCTCCCCTACCGGGCACCGGCTGTCCCTACTTAAGCCCCCCTACCGGGCGCCGGCTGTCCCTACTTACGCCCCCCTACCGGGCGCCGGCTGTCCCTACTTAAGCCCCCTTACCGGGCGCCGGCTGTCCCTACTTAAGCCCCCCTACCGGGCGCCGGCTTTCCCTACTTAAGCCCCCCTACCGGGCGCCGGCTGTCCCGACTTAAGCCCCCCTACCGGGCGCCGGCTGTCCCGACTTAAGCCCCCTTACAGGGCGCCGGCTGTCCCTACTTAAGCCCCCCTCCCGGGCGCCGGCTGTCCCTACTTAAGCCCCCCTCCCGGGCGCCGGCTGTCCCGACTTAAGCCGCCTTACAGGGCGCCGGCTGTCCCGACTTAAGCCCCTCTCCCGGGCGCCGGCTGTCCCGACTTAAGCCCCCCTACCGGGCGCCGGCTGTCCCTACCTAAGCCCCCCTCCCGGTCCCCGGCTGTCCCTACCTAAGCCCCCCTCCCGGGCGCCGGCTGTCCCTACTTAAGCCCCCCTCCCGGGCGCCGGCTGTCCCTACTTAAGCCCCCCTCCCGGGCGCCGGCTGTCCCTACCTAAGCCCCCCTCCCGGTCCCCGGCTGTCCCTACCTAAGCCCCCCTCCCGGTCCCCGGCTGTCCCTACCTAAGCCCCCCTCCCGGCCGCCGGCTGTCCCTACTTAAGCCCCCCTCCCGGGCGCCGGCTGTCCCTACTTAAGCCCCCCTCCCGGGCGCCGGCTGTCCCTACTTAAGCCCCCTCCCGGGCGCCGGCTGTCCCTACTTAAGCCCCCCTACCGGGCGCCGGCTGTCCCTACTTAAGCCCCCCTACCGGGCGACTGCTGTCCCTACTTAAACCCCCATACCGGGCGCTGGCTGTCCCTACTTAAGCCCCCCTACCGGGCGCCGGCTGTCCCTACTTAAGCCCCCCTACCGGGCGCCGGCTGTCCCTACTTAAGCCCCCACCTCCCGGGCGCCGGCTGTCCCTACTTAAGCCCCCCTACCGGGCGCCGGCTGTCCCTACTTAAGCCCCCCTACCGGGCGCCTGCTGTCCCTACTTAAACCCCCATACCAGGCGCTGGCTGTTCCTACTTAAGCCCCCCTACCGGGCACCGGCTGTCCCTACTTAAGCCCCCCAATGGGTGCCGGCTGTCCCTACTTAAGCCCCCTTACCGGGCGCCGGCTGTCCCTACTTAAGCCCCTCTACCGGGCACCGGCTGTCCCTACTTAAGCCCCCTACCGGGCGCCGGCTGTCCCTTCTTAAGCCCCCCTCCCGGGCGCCGGCTGTCTCTACTTAAGCCCTCCTCCCGGGCGCCGGCTGTCCCTACTTAAGCCCCCCAACGGGCGCTGGCTGTTCCTACTTAAGCCCCCCTACCGGGCGCCGGCTGTCCTTACTTAAGCCCCCCAATGGGTGCCGGCTGTCCCTACTTAAGCCCCCTTACCGGGCGCCGGCTGTCCCTACTTAAGCCCCTCTACCGGGCGCCGGCTGTCCCTACTTAAGCCCCCTACCGGGCGCCGGCTGTCCCTTCTTAAGCCCCCCTCCCGGGCGCCGGCTGTCTCTACTTAAGCCCTCCTCCCGGGCGCCGGCTGTCCCTACTTAAGCCCCCCAACGGGTGCCGGCTGTCCCCTACTTAAGCCCCCTTACCGGGCGCCGGCTGTCCCTACTTAAGCCCCCCTACCGGGCGCCGGCTGTCCCTATTTAAGCCCCCACCTACCGGGCGCCGGCTGTCCCTATTTAAGCCCCCACCTACTGGGCGCCGGCTGTCCCTACTTAAGACCCCCTACCGGGCGCCGGCTGTCCCTATTTAAGCCCCCACCTACCGGGCGCCGGCTGTCCCTACTTAAGCCCCCCTACCGGGCGCCGGCTGTCCCTACTTAAGCCCCCCTACCGGGTGCCGGCTGTCCCAACTTAAGCCCCCCTCCTGTCCCTACTTAAGCCCCCCCTCCTGTCCCTACTTAAGCCCCCCTCCTGGGTGCCGGCTGTCCGTACTCAAGCCCCCCTCCTGGGCGCTGGCTGTCCCTACTTAAGCCCCCCTCCTGGGTGCCGGCTGTCCCTACTTAAGCCCCCCTAATGGGCGCCGGCTGTCCCTACTTATGCCCCTCTAATGGGCGCCGGCTGTCCCTACTTAAGCCCCCCTCCTGGGCACCGGCTGTCCCTACTTAAGCCCCCCTAATGGGCGCCGGCTGTCCCTACTTTTGCCCCCCTCCTGGGCGCCGGATTTCCATACTTAAGCCCCCCCTCCTGGGCACCGGCTGTCCCTACTTAAGCCCCCCTAATGGGCGCAGGCTGTCCCCACTTAAGCCCCCCTAATCGGCGTTGGCTGTCTCTACTTAAGCCTCCCTCCTGTCCCTACTTAAGCCCCCCTCCTGGGCGCCGGCTGTCTATACTTAAGCCCCCCTCCTGGGTGCCGGCTGTCCGTACTTAAGCCCCCCTCCTGGGCACTGGCTGTCCTTACTTAAGCCCCCTTCCTGGGTGCCGGCTGTCCCTACTTAAGCCCCCTCCTGGGCGCAAGCTGTCCCTACTTATGCCCCCCCTCCTGGGCGCCGGCTGTCCCTTTTTGTGCCCCCCTCCTGGGCGCCGGCTGTCCCTTTTTATGCCCCCCTCCTGGGCGCCGGCTGTCCGTACTCTAGCCCCCCTCCTAGGCGGTGGTTGTCCTTACTTAAGCCCCCCTCCTTCGTGCCGGCTGTCCCTACTTAAGCCCCCCTCCTGGGCGCCGGCTGTCCATACTTCAGCCTCCCCTCTTGGGCGCAGGCTGTCCCTACTTAAGCCCCCCCTCCGGGGCGCCGGCTGTCCCTATTTAAGCCCCCCTTCCTGGGCGCCGGCTGTCCCTACTTAAGCCCCCATCCTGGGCGCCGGCTGTCCCTACTTAAGCCCCCCTTCGGGGCGCCGGCTGTCCCTACTTAATCCGACCTCCTGGGCGCCGGCTGTGCCTACTTAAGCCCCCCTCCTGGGCGCCGGCTGTTTCTACTTAAGCCCCCCTCCTGGGCGCCGGCTGTCCCTACTTAAGCCCCCCTCCTGGGCGCCGGCTGTCCCTACTTAAGCCCCCCTCCTGGGTGCAGGGTTCCCTACTTAAGCCCCCCTTCTGGGCACCGGCTGTCCCTACTTAAGCCCCCCCTCCTTTGCCCTGGCTGTCCCTACTTAAGCCCCCCTCCTGGGCGTTGGCTGTCCCTACTTAAGCCCCCCTCCTAAACGCCGGGTTTCCTACTTAACCCCCCCCTCCTGGGCGTCGGCTGTCCCTGCTTAAACCGCCCTCCTGGGCGCCGGCTGTGCCTACTTAAGCCCCCCTCCTGGGCGCCGGCTGTCCCTACTTAAGCCCCGCTCCTGGGCACTGGCTGTCCGTACTTAAGCCCCCCTAATGGGCGCCGGCTGTCCCTACTTACACCCCTCTAATGTGCGCCGGCTGTCCCTACTTAAGCCCCCCTAATCGGCATTGGCTGTCCCTACTTAAGCCCCCACCTGGGTGCCGGCTGTCCGTACTCAAGCCCCCCTCCTGGGCGCTGGCTGTCCTTACTTAAGCCCCCTTCCTGGGTGCCGGCAGTCCCTACTTATGCCCCCCTCCTGGGCGCCGGCTGTCCGTACTCAAGCCCCCCTCCTGGGCGCTGGTTGTCCTTACTTAAGCCCCCCTCCTTCGTGCCGGCTGTGCCTACTTAAGCCCCCCTCCTGGGCGCCGGCTGTCCATACTTCAGCCCCCCCTCCTAAGCGCAGGCTGTGCCTACTTAAGCCCCCCTCCTGGGCGCCGGCTGTGCCTACTTAAGCCCCCCTCCTGGGCCCTGCCTGTTATTACTTAAGCCCCCCTCCTGGGCGCCGGCTGTCCCTACTTAAGCCCCCCTCATGGGCACCGGCTGTCCCTACTTAAGCCCCGCTCCTGGGTGCCGGCTGTCCCTACTTAAGCCCCCCTTCGGGGCGCCGGCTGTCCGTACTTAAGCCCCCCTCCTGGGCGCCGGCTGTGCCTACTTAAGCCCCCCTCCTGGGCACCGGCTGTCACTACTTAAGCCCCCCCAATGGGCGCCGGCTGTCCCTACTTAATCTGCCCTCCTGGGCGCCGGCTGTCCCTACTTAAGCCCCCCTCCTGGGCGCCGGCTGTCCATACTTCAGCCCCCCCTCCTGGGCACCGGCTGTCCCTACTTAAGCCCCCCTCCTGGGCGCCGACTGTCCCTACTTAAGCCCCCCTCCTGGGCGCCAGCTGTCTCTACTTAAGCCCCCCTCCTAGGTGTCGGCTGTCCCTACTTAAGCCCCCTCCTGGACACCGGCTGTCTCTACTTAAGCACCCCTCCTGGGCGCCGGCTGTCCCTACTTAAGCCCCGCTCCTGGGCGCCAGCTGTCCCTACTTAAGCCCCCCTCCTGGGCGCCGGCTGTCCCTACTTAATCCCCCCTAAATGGGTGCCGGCTGTCCGTACTTAAGCCCCCCTCCTGGGCGCCGACTGTGCCTACTTAAGCCCCCCTCCTGGGCACCGGCTGTCACTACTTAAGCCCCCCCAATGGGCGCCGGCTGTCCCTACTTAATCTGCCCTCCTGGGCGCCGGCTGTCCCTACTTAAGCCCCCCTCCTGGGCGCCGGCTGTCCATACTTCAGCCCCCCCCTCCTGGGCACCGGCTGTCCCTACTTAAGCCCCCCTCCTGGGCGCCGACTGTCCCTACTTAAGCCCCCCTCCTGGGCGCCAGCTGTCTCTACTTAAGCCCCCCTCCTAGGTGTCGGCTGTCCCTACTTAAGCCCCCTCCTGGACACCGGCTGTCTCTACTTAAGCACCCCTCCTGGGCGCCGGCTGTCCCTACTTAAGCCCCGCTCCTGGGCGCCAGCTGTCCCTACTTAAGCCCCCCTCCTGGGCGCCGGCTGTCCCTACTTAATCCCCCCTAAATGGGTGCCGGCTGTCCGTACTTAAGCCCCCCTCCTGGGCGCCGACTGTGCCTACTTAAGCCCCCCTCCTGGGCACCGGCTGTCACTACTTAAGCCCCCCCAATGGGCGCCGGCTGTCCCTACTTAATCTGCCCTCCTGGGCGCCGGCTGTCCCTACTTAAGCCCCCCTCCTGGGCGCCGGCTGTCCATACTTCAGCCCCCCCCTCCTGGGCACCGGCTGTCCCTACTTAAGCCCCCCTCCTGGGCGCCGACTGTCCCTACTTAAGCCCCCCTCCTGGGCGCCAGCTGTCTCTACTTAAGCCCCCCTCCTAGGTGTCGGCTGTCCCTACTTAAGCCCCCTCCTGGACACCGGCTGTCTCTACTTAAGCACCCCTCCTGGGCGCCGGCTGTCCCTACTTAAGCCCCGCTCCTGGGCGCCAGCTGTCCCTACTTAAGCCCCCCTCCTGGGCGCCGGCTGTCCCTACTTAATCCCCCCTAAATGGGTGCCGGCTGTCCGTACTTAAGCCCCCCTCCTGGGCGCCGACTGTGCCTACTTAAGCCCCCCTCCTGGGCACCGGCTGTCACTACTTAAGCCCCCCCAATGGGCGCCGGCTGTCACTTCTTAAGCCCCCCTCCTAAACGCCGGGTTCCCTACTTAACCCCCCCTCCTGGGTGCCGGCTGTCCCAACATAAGCCCTCCTTCATGTCCCTACTTAAGCCCCCCCTCCTGTCCCTACTTAAGCCCCCCTCCTGGGCGCTGGCTGTCCGTACTTAAGCCCCCCTCCTGGGTGCCGGCTGTCCCTACTTAAGCCCCCTCCTGGGTGCCGGCTGTCCCTACTTAAGCCAGCTGTCCCTACTTAAGCCCCCCTAATGGGCGCAGGCTGTCCCCACTTAAGCCCCCCTAATCGGCGTTGGCTTTCCCTACTTAAGCCCCCCTCCTGGGCGCCGGCTGTCACTACTTAAGCCCCCCTAATGGGCGCCGGCTGTCCCTACTTATGCCCCTCTAATGTGCGCCGGCTGTCCCTACTTTAGCCCCCCTCCTGGGCGCCGGCTGTCACTACTTAAGCCCCCCTCCTGTCCCTACTTACGCCCCCCTCCTGGGCGCCGGCTGTCCCTACTTAAGCCCCCCTCCTGGGCGCCGGCTGTCCCTACTTAAGCCCCCCTCCTGGGCGCCGGCTGTCCATACTTCAGCCCCCCCTCCTGGGCGCCGGCTGTCTCTACTTAAGCCCCCCTCCTGGGCGCCGGCTGTCCCTACTTAAGCCCCCCTCCTGGGCGCCGGCTGTCCGTACTTAAGCCCCCCTCCTGGGCGCTGGCTGTGCCTACTTAAGCCCCCCTCCTGGGCGCCGACTGTTTCCACTTAAGCCCCCCTCCTGTGCGCCGGCTGTCCCTACATAAGCCCCCCTCCTGGGCGCCGGCTTTCCATACTTCAGCCCCCCCTCCTAGGAACCGGCTGTCCCTACTTAAGCCCCCCTCCTAGGTGTCGGCTGTCCCTACTTAAGCCCCCTCCTGGGCACCGGCTGTCCCTACTTAAGCCCCCCTCCTGGGCGCCGACTGTCCCTACTTAAGCCCCCCTAATGGGCGCCGGCTGTTCCTACTTAAGCCCCCCCTCCTGGGCGCCGGCTGTCACTACTTAAGCCCCCCTCCTGTCCCTACTTAAGCCCCCCCTCCTGGGCGCCGGCTGTCACTACTTAAGCCCCCCTCCTGTCCCTACTTAAGCCCCCCCTAATGTGCGCCGGCTGTCCCTACTTTAGCCCCCCTTCTGGGCCCTGGCTTTCCCTACTTAAGCCCCCCCTCCTGGGTGCCGGCTGTCCCTACTTAAGCCAGCTGTCCCTACTTAAGCCCCCCTAATGGGCGCAGGCTGTCCCCACTTAAGCCCCCCTAATCGGCGTTGGCTTTCCCTACTTAAGCCCCCCTCCTGGGCGCCGGCTGTCACTACTTAAGCCCCCCTAATGGGCGCCGGCTGTCCCTACTTATGCCCCTCTAATGTGCGCCGGCTGTCCCTACTTTAGCCCCCCTCCTGGGCGCCGGCTGTCACTACTTAAGCCCCCCTCCTGTCCCTACTTACGCCCCCCTCCTGGGCGCCGGCTGTCCCTACTTAAGCCCCCCTCCTGGGCGCCGGCTGTCCCTACTTAAGCCCCCCTCCTGGGCGCCGGCTGTCCATACTTCAGCCCCCCCTCCTGGGCACCGGCTGTCTCTACTTAAGCCCCCCTCCTGGGCGCCGGCTGTCACTACTTAAGCCCCCCTCCTGTCCCTACTTACGCCCCCCTTCTGGGCGCCGGCTGTCCCTACTTAAGCCCCCCTCCTGGGCGCCGGCTTTCCATACTTCAGCCCCCCCTCCTAGGAACCGGCTGTCCCTACTTAAGCCCCCCTCCTAGGTGTCGGCTGTCCCTACTTAAGCCCCCTCCTGGGCACCGGCTGTCCCTACTTAAGCCCCCCTCCTGGGCGCCGACTGTCCCTACTTAAGCCCCCCTAATGGGCGCCGGCTGTTCCTACTTAAGCCCCCCCTCCTGGGCGCCGGCTGTCACTACTTAAGCCCCCCTCCTGTCCCTACTTAAGCCCCCCCTCCTGGGCGCCGGCTGTCACTACTTAAGCCCCCCTCCTGTCCCTACTTAAGCCCCCCCTAATGTGCGCCGGCTGTCCCTACTTTAGCCCCCCTTCTGGGCCCTGGCTTTCCCTACTTAAGCCCCCCCTCCTGGGTGCCGGCTGTCCCTACTTAAGCCAGCTGTCCCTACTTAAGCCCCCCTAATGGGCGCAGGCTGTCCCCACTTAAGCCCCCCTAATCGGCGTTGGCTTTCCCTACTTAAGCCCCCCTCCTGGGCGCCGGCTGTCACTACTTAAGCCCCCCTAATGGGCGCCGGCTGTCCCTACTTATGCCCCTCTAATGTGCGCCGGCTGTCCCTACTTTAGCCCCCCTCCTGGGCGCCGGCTGTCACTACTTAAGCCCCCCTCCTGTCCCTACTTACGCCCCCCTCCTGGGCGCCGGCTGTCCCTACTTAAGCCCCCCTCCTGGGCGCCGGCTGTCCCTACTTAAGCCCCCCTCCTGGGCGCCGGCTGTCCATACTTCAGCCCCCCCTCCTGGGCACCGGCTGTCTCTACTTAAGCCCCCCTCCTGGGCGCCGGCTGTCACTACTTAAGCCCCCCTCCTGTCCCTACTTACGCCCCCCTTCTGGGCGCCGGCTGTCCCTACTTAAGCCCCCCTCCTGGGCGCCGGCTGTCCCTACTTAAGCCCCCCTCCTGGGCGCCGGCTGTCCATACTTCAGCCCCCCCTCCTGGGCACCGGCTGTCTCTACTTAAGCCCCCCTCCTGGGCGCCGGCTGTCCCTACTTAAGCCCCCCTCCTGGGCGCCGGCTGTCCGTACTTAAGCCCCCCTCCTGGGCGCTGGCTGTGCCTACTTAAGCCCCCCTCCTGGGCGCCGACTGTTTCCACTTAAGCCCCCCTCCTGTGCGCCGGCTGTCCCTACATAAGCCCCCCTCCTGGGCGCCGGCTTTCCATACTTCAGCCCCCCCTCCTGGGAACCGGCTGTCCCTACTTAAGCCCCCCTCCTAGGTGTCGGCTGTCCCTACTTAATCCCCCTCCTGGGCACCGGCTGTCCCTACTTAAGCCCCCCTCCTGGGCGCCGACTGTCCCTACTTAAGCCCCCCTAATGGGCGCCGGCTGTCCCTACTTAAGCCCCCCTAATGGGCGCCGGCTGTCCCTACTTAAGCCCCCCTCCTGGGTGCCGGCTGTCCGTACTCAAGCCCCCCTCCTGGGCGCTGGCTGTCCCTACTTAAGCCCCCCTCCTGGGTGCCGGCTGTCCCTACTTAAGCCCCCCTAATGGGCGCCGGCTGTCCCTACTTATGCCCCTCTAATGGGCGCCGGCTGTCCCTACTTAAGCCCCCCTCCTGGGCACCGGCTGTCCCTACTTAAGCCCCCCTAATGGGCGCCGGCTGTCCCTACTTTTGCCCCCCTCCTGGGCGCCGGATTTCCATACTTAAGCCCCCCCTCCTGGGCACCGGCTGTCCCTACTTAAGCCCCCCTAATGGGCGCAGGCTGTCCCCACTTAAGCCCCCCTAATCGGCGTTGGCTGTCTCTACTTAAGCCTCCCTCCTGTCCCTACTTAAGCCCCCCTCCTGGGCGCCGGCTGTCTATACTTAAGCCCCCCTCCTGGGTGCCGGCTGTCCGTACTTAAGCCCCCCTCCTGGGCACTGGCTGTCCTTACTTAAGCCCCCTTCCTGGGTGCCGGCTGTCCCTACTTAAGCCCCCTCCTGGGCGCAAGCTGTCCCTACTTATGCCCCCCCTCCTGGGCGCCGGCTGTCCCTTTTTGTGCCCCCCTCCTGGGCGCCGGCTGTCCCTTTTTATGCCCCCCTCCTGGGCGCCGGCTGTCCGTACTCTAGCCCCCCTCCTAGGCGGTGGTTGTCCTTACTTAAGCCCCCCTCCTTCGTGCCGGCTGTCCCTACTTAAGCCCCCCTCCTGGGCGCCGGCTGTCCATACTTCAGCCTCCCCTCTTGGGCGCAGGCTGTCCCTACTTAAGCCCCCCCTCCGGGGCGCCGGCTGTCCCTATTTAAGCCCCCCTTCCTGGGCGCCGGCTGTCCCTACTTAAGCCCCCCTCCTGGGCGCCGACTGTCCCTACTTAAGCCCCCCTCCTGGGCGCCAGCTGTCTCTACTTAAGCCCCCCTCCTAGGTGTCGGCTGTCCCTACTTAAGCCCCCTCCTGGACACCGGCTGTCTCTACTTAAGCACCCCTCCTGGGCGCCGGCTGTCCCTACTTAAGCCCCGCTCCTGGGCGCCAGCTGTCCCTACTTAAGCCCCCCTCCTGGGCGCCGGCTGTCCCTACTTAATCCCCCCTAAATGGGTGCCGGCTGTCCGTACTTAAGCCCCCCTCCTGGGCGCCGACTGTGCCTACTTAAGCCCCCCTCCTGGGCACCGGCTGTCACTACTTAAGCCCCCCCAATGGGCGCCGGCTGTCACTTCTTAAGCCCCCCTCCTAAACGCCGGGTTCCCTACTTAACCCCCCCTCCTGGGTGCCGGCTGTCCCAACATAAGCCCTCCTTCATGTCCCTACTTAAGCCCCCCCTCCTGTCCCTACTTAAGCCCCCCTCCTGGGCGCTGGCTGTCCGTACTTAAGCCCCCCTCCTGGGTGCCGGCTGTCCCTACTTAAGCCCCCTCCTGGGTGCCGGCTGTCCCTACTTAAGCCAGCTGTCCCTACTTAAGCCCCCCTAATGGGCGCAGGCTGTCCCCACTTAAGCCCCCCTAATCGGCGTTGGCTTTCCCTACTTAAGCCCCCCTCCTGGGCGCCGGCTGTCACTACTTAAGCCCCCCTAATGGGCGCCGGCTGTCCCTACTTATGCCCCTCTAATGTGCGCCGGCTGTCCCTACTTTAGCCCCCCTCCTGGGCGCCGGCTGTCACTACTTAAGCCCCCCTCCTGTCCCTACTTACGCCCCCCTCCTGGGCGCCGGCTGTCCCTACTTAAGCCCCCCTCCTGGGCGCCGGCTGTCCATACTTCAGCCCCCCCTCCTGGGCACCGGCTGTCTCTACTTAAGCCCCCCTCCTGGGCGCCGGCTGTCCCTACTTAAGCCCCCCTCCTGGGCGCCGGCTGTCCGTACTTAAGCCCCCCTCCTGGGCGCTGGCTGTGCCTACTTAAGCCCCCCTCCTGGGCGCCGACTGTTTCCACTTAAGCCCCCCTCCTGTGCGCCGGCTGTCCCTACATAAGCCCCCCTCCTGGGCGCCGGCTTTCCATACTTCAGCCCCCCCTCCTAGGAACCGGCTGTCCCTACTTAAGCCCCCCTCCTAGGTGTCGGCTGTCCCTACTTAAGCCCCCTCCTGGGCACCGGCTGTCCCTACTTAAGCCCCCCTCCTGGGCGCCGACTGTCCCTACTTAAGCCCCCCTAATGGGCGCCGGCTGTTCCTACTTAAGCCCCCCCTCCTGGGCGCCGGCTGTCACTACTTAAGCCCCCCTCCTGTCCCTACTTAAGCCCCCCCTCCTGGGCGCCGGCTGTCACTACTTAAGCCCCCCTCCTGTCCCTACTTAAGCCCCCCCTAATGTGCGCCGGCTGTCCCTACTTTAGCCCCCCTTCTGGGCCCTGGCTTTCCCTACTTAAGCCCCCCCTCCTGGGTGCCGGCTGTCCCTACTTAAGCCAGCTGTCCCTACTTAAGCCCCCCTAATGGGCGCAGGCTGTCCCCACTTAAGCCCCCCTAATCGGCGTTGGCTTTCCCTACTTAAGCCCCCCTCCTGGGCGCCGGCTGTCACTACTTAAGCCCCCCTAATGGGCGCCGGCTGTCCCTACTTATGCCCCTCTAATGTGCGCCGGCTGTCCCTACTTTAGCCCCCCTCCTGGGCGCCGGCTGTCACTACTTAAGCCCCCCTCCTGTCCCTACTTACGCCCCCCTCCTGGGCGCCGGCTGTCCCTACTTAAGCCCCCCTCCTGGGCGCCGGCTGTCCCTACTTAAGCCCCCCTCCTGGGCGCCGGCTGTCCATACTTCAGCCCCCCCTCCTGGGCACCGGCTGTCTCTACTTAAGCCCCCCTCCTGGGCGCCGGCTGTCACTACTTAAGCCCCCCTCCTGTCCCTACTTACGCCCCCCTTCTGGGCGCCGGCTGTCCCTACTTAAGCCCCCCTCCTGGGCGCCGGCTGTCCCTACTTAAGCCCCCCTCCTGGGCGCCGGCTGTCCATACTTCAGCCCCCCCTCCTGGGCACCGGCTGTCTCTACTTAAGCCCCCCTCCTGGGCGCCGGCTGTCCCTACTTAAGCCCCCCTCCTGGGCGCCGGCTGTCCGTACTTAAGCCCCCCTCCTGGGCGCTGGCTGTGCCTACTTAAGCCCCCCTCCTGGGCGCCGACTGTTTCCACTTAAGCCCCCCTCCTGTGCGCCGGCTGTCCCTACATAAGCCCCCCTCCTGGGCGCCGGCTTTCCATACTTCAGCCCCCCCTCCTGGGAACCGGCTGTCCCTACTTAAGCCCCCCTCCTAGGTGTCGGCTGTCCCTACTTAAGCCCCCTCCTGGGCACCGGCTGTCCCTACTTAAGCCCCCCTCCTGGGCGCCGACTGTCCCTACTTAAGCCCCCCTAATGGGCGCCGGCTGTCCCTACTTAAGCCCCCCTAATGGGCGCCGGCTGTCCCTACTTAAGCCCCCCCTCCTGGGCGCCGGCTGTCAATACTTAAGCCCCCCTCCTGTCCCTACTTAAGCCCCACCTCCTGGGCGCCGGCTGTCACTACTTAAGCCCCCCTCCTGTCCCTACTTAAGCCCCCCCTAATGTGCGCCGGCTGTCCCTACTTTAGCCCCCCTTCTGGGCCCTGGCTTTCCCTACTTAAGCCCCCCCACCTGGGTGCCGGCTGTCCCTACTTAAGCCAGCTGTCCCTACTTAAGCCCCCCTAATGGGCGCAGGCTGTCCCCACTTAAGCCCCCCTAATCGGCGTTGGCTTTCCCTACTTAAGCCCCCCTCCTGGGCGCCGGCTGTCACTACTTAAGCCCCCCTAATGGGCGCCGGCTGTCCCTACTTATGCCCCTCTAATGTGCGCCGGCTGTCCCTACTTTAGCCCCCCTCCTGGGCGCCGGCTGTCACTACTTAAGCCCCCCTCCTGTCCCTACTTACGCCCCCCTCCTGGGCGCCGGCTGTCCCTACTTAAGCCCCCCTCCTGGGCGCCGGCTGTCCCTACTTAAGCCCCCCTCCTGGGCGCCGGCTGTCCATACTTCAGCCCCCCCTCCTGGGCACCGGCTGTCTCTACTTAAGCCCCCCTCCTGGGCGCCGGCTGTCCCTACTTAAGCCCCCCTCCTGGGCGCCGGCTGTCCGTACTTAAGCCCCCCTCCTGGGCGCTGGCTGTCCCTACTTAAGCCCCCCTCCTAAACGCCGGGTTTCCTACTTAACCCTTCCTCCTGGGCGCCGGCTGTCCCTACTTAAGCCCCCCTTCGGGGTGCCGGCTGTCCCTACTTAAGCCCCCCTCCTGGGCGCCGGCTGTGCCTACTTAAGCCCCCCTCCTGGGCACCGGCTGTCACTACTTAAGCCCCCCCAATGGGCGCCGGCTGTCACTACTTAAGCCCCCCTCCTAAACGCCGGGTTCCCTACTTAACCCCCCCTCCTGGGTGCCGGCTGTCCCAACATAAGCCCCCCTTCATGTCCCTACTTAAGCCCCCCCTCCTGTCCTTACTTAAGCCCCCCTCCTGGGCGCTGGCTGTCTGTACTTAAGCCCCCCTCCTGGGTGCCGGCTGTCATTACTTAAGCCCCCTCCTGGGCGCCGGCTGTCCCTACTTATGCCCCCCTCCTGGGCTCCGGCTGTCCGTACTTAAGCCCCCCTCCTGGGCGCCGGCTGTCACTACTTAAGCCCCCCTAATGGGCGCCGGCTGTCCCTACTTATGCCCCTCTAATGTGCGCCGGCTGTCCCTACTTTAGCCCCCCTCCTGGGCGCCGGCTGTCACTACTTAAGCCCCCCTCCTGTCCCTACTTACGCCCCCCTCCTGGGCGCCGGCTGTCCCTACTTAAGCCCCCCTCCTGGGCGCCGGCTGTCCCTACTTAAGCCCCCCTCCTGGGCGCCGGCTGTCCATACTTCAGCCCCCCCTCCTGGGCACCGGCTGTCTCTACTTAAGCCCCCCTCCTGGGCGCCGGCTGTCACTACTTAAGCCCCCCTCCTGTCCCTACTTATGCCCCCCTTCTGGGCGCCGGCTGTCCCTACTTAAGCCCCCCTCCTGGGCGCCGGCTGTCCCTACTTAAGCCCCCCTCCTGGGCGCCGGCTGTCCATACTTCAGCCCCCCCTCCTGGGCACCGGCTGTCTCTACTTAAGCCCCCCTCCTGGGCGCCGGCTGTCCCTACTTAAGCCCCCCTCCTGGGCGCCGGCTGTCCGTACTTAAGCCCCCCTCCTGGGCGCTGGCTGTGCCTACTTAAGCCCCCCTCCTGGGCGCCGACTGTTTCCACTTAAGCCCCCCTCCTGTGCGCCGGCTGTCCCTACATAAGCCCCCCTCCTGGGCGCCGGCTTTCCATACTTCAGCCCCCCCTCCTGGGAACCGGCTGTCCCTACTTAAGCCCCCCTCCTAGGTGTCGGCTGTCCCTACTTAATCCCCCTCCTGGGCACCGGCTGTCCCTACTTAAGCCCCCCTCCTGGGCGCCGACTGTCCCTACTTAAGCCCCCCTAATGGGCGCCGGCTGTCCCTACTTAAGCCCCCCTAATGGGCGCCGGCTGTCCCTACTTAAGCCCCCCTCCTGGGTGCCGGCTGTCCGTACTCAAGCCCCCCTCCTGGGCGCTGGCTGTCCCTACTTAAGCCCCCCTCCTGGGTGCCGGCTGTCCCTACTTAAGCCCCCCTAATGGGCGCCGGCTGTCCCTACTTATGCCCCTCTAATGGGCGCCGGCTGTCCCTACTTAAGCCCCCCTCCTGGGCACCGGCTGTCCCTACTTAAGCCCCCCTAATGGGCGCCGGCTGTCCCTACTTTTGCCCCCCTCCTGGGCGCCGGATTTCCATACTTAAGCCCCCCCTCCTGGGCACCGGCTGTCCCTACTTAAGCCCCCCTAATGGGCGCAGGCTGTCCCCACTTAAGCCCCCCTAATCGGCGTTGGCTGTCTCTACTTAAGCCTCCCTCCTGTCCCTACTTAAGCCCCCCTCCTGGGCGCCGGCTGTCTATACTTAAGCCCCCCTCCTGGGTGCCGGCTGTCCGTACTTAAGCCCCCCTCCTGGGCACTGGCTGTCCTTACTTAAGCCCCCTTCCTGGGTGCCGGCTGTCCCTACTTAAGCCCCCTCCTGGGCGCAAGCTGTCCCTACTTATGCCCCCCCTCCTGGGCGCCGGCTGTCCCTTTTTGTGCCCCCCTCCTGGGCGCCGGCTGTCCCTTTTTATGCCCCCCTCCTGGGCGCCGGCTGTCCGTACTCTAGCCCCCCTCCTAGGCGGTGGTTGTCCTTACTTAAGCCCCCCTCCTTCGTGCCGGCTGTCCCTACTTAAGCCCCCCTCCTGGGCGCCGGCTGTCCATACTTCAGCCTCCCCTCTTGGGCGCAGGCTGTCCCTACTTAAGCCCCCCCTCCGGGGCGCCGGCTGTCCCTATTTAAGCCCCCCTTCCTGGGCGCCGGCTGTCCCTACTTAAGCCCCCATCCTGGGCGCCGGCTGTCCCTACTTAAGCCCCCCTTCGGGGCGCCGGCTGTCCCTACTTAATCCGACCTCCTGGGCGCCGGCTGTGCCTACTTAAGCCCCCCTCCTGGGCGCCGGCTGTTTCTACTTAAGCCCCCCTCCTGGGCGCCGGCTGTCCCTACTTAAGCCCCCCTCCTGGGCGCCGGCTGTCCCTACTTAAGCCCCCCTCCTGGGTGCAGGGTTCCCTACTTAAGCCCCCCTTCTGGGCACCGGCTGTCCCTACTTAAGCCCCCCCTCCTTTGCCCTGGCTGTCCCTACTTAAGCCCCCCTCCTGGGCGTTGGCTGTCCCTACTTAAGCCCCCCTCCTAAACGCCGGGTTTCCTACTTAACCCCCCCCTCCTGGGCGTCGGCTGTCCCTGCTTAAACCGCCCTCCTGGGCGCCGGCTGTGCCTACTTAAGCCCCCCTCCTGGGCGCCGGCTGTCCCTACTTAAGCCCCGCTCCTGGGCACTGGCTGTCCCTACTTAAGCCCCCCTAATGGGCGCCGGCTGTCCCTACTTACACCCCTCTAATGTGCGCCGGCTGTCCCTACTTAAGCCCCCCTAATCGGCATTGGCTGTCCCTACTTAAGCCCCCACCTGGGTGCCGGCTGTCCGTACTCAAGCCCCCCTCCTGGGCGCTGGCTGTCCTTACTTAAGCCCCCTTCCTGGGTGCCGGCAGTCCCTACTTATGCCCCCCTCCTGGGCGCCGGCTGTCCGTACTCAAGCCCCCCTCCTGGGCGCTGGTTGTCCTTACTTAAGCCCCCCTCCTTCGTGCCGGCTGTGCCTACTTAAGCCCCCCTCCTGAGCGCCGGCTGTCCATACTTCAGCCCCCCCTCCTAAGCGCAGGCTGTGCCTACTTAAGCCCCCCTCCTGGGCGCCGGCTGTGCCTACTTAAGCCCCCCTCCTGGGCCCTGCCTGTTATTACTTAAGCCCCCCTCCTGGGCGCCGGCTGTCCCTACTTAAGCCCCCCTCATGGGCACCGGCTGTCCCTACTTAAGCCCCGCTCCTGGGTGCCGGCTGTCCCTACTTAAGCCCCCCTTCGGGGCGCCGGCTGTCCGTACTTAAGCCCCCCTCCTGGGCGCCGGCTGTGCCTACTTAAGCCCCCCTCCTGGGCACCGGCTGTCACTACTTAAGCCCCCCCAATGGGCGCCGGCTGTCCCTACTTAATCTGCCCTCCTGGGCGCCGGCTGTCCCTACTTAAGCCCCCCTCCTGGGCGCCGGCTGTCCATACTTCAGCCCCCCCCTCCTGGGCACCGGCTGTCCCTACTTAAGCCCCCCTCCTGGGCGCCGACTGTCCCTACTTAAGCCCCCCTCCTGGGCGCCAGCTGTCTCTACTTAAGCCCCCCTCCTAGGTGTCGGCTGTCCCTACTTAAGCCCCCTCCTGGACACCGGCTGTCTCTACTTAAGCACCCCTCCTGGGCGCCGGCTGTCCCTACTTAAGCCCCGCTCCTGGGCGCCAGCTGTCCCTACTTAAGCCCCCCTCCTGGGCGCCGGCTGTCCCTACTTAATCCCCCCTAAATGGGTGCCGGCTGTCCGTACTTAAGCCCCCCTCCTGGGCGCCGACTGTGCCTACTTAAGCCCCCCTCCTGGGCACCGGCTGTCACTACTTAAGCCCCCCCAATGGGCGCCGGCTGTCACTTCTTAAGCCCCCCTCCTAAACGCCGGGTTCCCTACTTAACCCCCCCTCCTGGGTGCCGGCTGTCCCAACATAAGCCCTCCTTCATGTCCCTACTTAAGCCCCCCCTCCTGTCCCTACTTAAGCCCCCCTCCTGGGCGCTGGCTGTCCGTACTTAAGCCCCCCTCCTGGGTGCCGGCTGTCCCTACTTAAGCCCCCTCCTGGGTGCCGGCTGTCCCTACTTAAGCCAGCTGTCCCTACTTAAGCCCCCCTAATGGGCGCAGGCTGTCCCCACTTAAGCCCCCCTAATCGGCGTTGGCTTTCCCTACTTAAGCCCCCCTCCTGGGCGCCGGCTGTCACTACTTAAGCCCCCCTAATGGGCGCCGGCTGTCCCTACTTATGCCCCTCTAATGTGCGCCGGCTGTCCCTACTTTAGCCCCCCTCCTGGGCGCCGGCTGTCACTACTTAAGCCCCCCTCCTGTCCCTACTTACGCCCCCCTCCTGGGCGCCGGCTGTCCCTACTTAAGCCCCCCTCCTGGGCGCCGGCTGTCCCTACTTAAGCCCCCCTCCTGGGCGCCGGCTGTCCATACTTCAGCCCCCCCTCCTGGGCACCGGCTGTCTCTACTTAAGCCCCCCTCCTGGGCGCCGGCTGTCCCTACTTAAGCCCCCCTCCTGGGCGCCGGCTGTCCGTACTTAAGCCCCCCTCCTGGGCGCTGGCTGTGCCTACTTAAGCCCCCCTCCTGGGCGCCGACTGTTTCCACTTAAGCCCCCCTCCTGTGCGCCGGCTGTCCCTACATAAGCCCCCCTCCTGGGCGCCGGCTTTCCATACTTCAGCCCCCCCTCCTAGGAACCGGCTGTCCCTACTTAAGCCCCCCTCCTAGGTGTCGGCTGTCCCTACTTAAGCCCCCTCCTGGGCACCGGCTGTCCCTACTTAAGCCCCCCTCCTGGGCGCCGACTGTCCCTACTTAAGCCCCCCTAATGGGCGCCGGCTGTTCCTACTTAAGCCCCCCCTCCTGGGCGCCGGCTGTCACTACTTAAGCCCCCCTCCTGTCCCTACTTAAGCCCCCCCTCCTGGGCGCCGGCTGTCACTACTTAAGCCCCCCTCCTGTCCCTACTTAAGCCCCCCCTAATGTGCGCCGGCTGTCCCTACTTTAGCCCCCCTTCTGGGCCCTGGCTTTCCCTACTTAAGCCCCCCCTCCTGGGTGCCGGCTGTCCCTACTTAAGCCAGCTGTCCCTACTTAAGCCCCCCTAATGGGCGCAGGCTGTCCCCACTTAAGCCCCCCTAATCGGCGTTGGCTTTCCCTACTTAAGCCCCCCTCCTGGGCGCCGGCTGTCACTACTTAAGCCCCCCTAATGGGCGCCGGCTGTCCCTACTTATGCCCCTCTAATGTGCGCCGGCTGTCCCTACTTTAGCCCCCCTCCTGGGCGCCGGCTGTCACTACTTAAGCCCCCCTCCTGTCCCTACTTACGCCCCCCTCCTGGGCGCCGGCTGTCCCTACTTAAGCCCCCCTCCTGGGCGCCGGCTGTCCCTACTTAAGCCCCCCTCCTGGGCGCCGGCTGTCCATACTTCAGCCCCCCCTCCTGGGCACCGGCTGTCTCTACTTAAGCCCCCCTCCTGGGCGCCGGCTGTCACTACTTAAGCCCCCCTCCTGTCCCTACTTACGCCCCCCTTCTGGGCGCCGGCTGTCCCTACTTAAGCCCCCCTCCTGGGCGCCGGCTGTCCCTACTTAAGCCCCCCTCCTGGGCGCCGGCTGTCCATACTTCAGCCCCCCCTCCTGGGCACCGGCTGTCTCTACTTAAGCCCCCCTCCTGGGCGCCGGCTGTCCCTACTTAAGCCCCCCTCCTGGGCGCCGGCTGTCCGTACTTAAGCCCCCCTCCTGGGCGCTGGCTGTGCCTACTTAAGCCCCCCTCCTGGGCGCCGACTGTTTCCACTTAAGCCCCCCTCCTGTGCGCCGGCTGTCCCTACATAAGCCCCCCTCCTGGGCGCCGGCTTTCCATACTTCAGCCCCCCCTCCTGGGAACCGGCTGTCCCTACTTAAGCCCCCCTCCTAGGTGTCGGCTGTCCCTACTTAAGCCCCCTCCTGGGCACCGGCTGTCCCTACTTAAGCCCCCCTCCTGGGCGCCGACTGTCCCTACTTAAGCCCCCCTAATGGGCGCCGGCTGTCCCTACTTAAGCCCCCCTAATGGGCGCCGGCTGTCCCTACTTAAGCCCCCCCTCCTGGGCGCCGGCTGTCAATACTTAAGCCCCCCTCCTGTCCCTACTTAAGCCCCCCCTCCTGGGCGCCGGCTGTCACTACTTAAGCCCCCCTCCTGTCCCTACTTAAGCCCCCCCTAATGTGCGCCGGCTGTCCCTACTTTAGCCCCCCTTCTGGGCCCTGGCTTTCCCTACTTAAGCCCCCCCACCTGGGTGCCGGCTGTCCCTACTTAAGCCAGCTGTCCCTACTTAAGCCCCCCTAATGGGCGCAGGCTGTCCCCACTTAAGCCCCCCTAATCGGCGTTGGCTTTCCCTACTTAAGCCCCCCTCCTGGGCGCCGGCTGTCACTACTTAAGCCCCCCTAATGGGCGCCGGCTGTCCCTACTTATGCCCCTCTAATGTGCGCCGGCTGTCCCTACTTTAGCCCCCCTCCTGGGCGCCGGCTGTCACTACTTAAGCCCCCCTCCTGTCCCTACTTACGCCCCCCTCCTGGGCGCCGGCTGTCCCTACTTAAGCCCCCCTCCTGGGCGCCGGCTGTCCCTACTTAAGCCCCCCTCCTGGGCGCCGGCTGTCCATACTTCAGCCCCCCCTCCTGGGCACCGGCTGTCTCTACTTAAGCCCCCCTCCTGGGCGCCGGCTGTCCCTACTTAAGCCCCCCTCCTGGGCGCCGGCTGTCCGTACTTAAGCCCCCCTCCTGGGCGCTGGCTGTCCCTACTTAAGCCCCCCTCCTAAACGCCGGGTTTCCTACTTAACCCTTCCTCCTGGGCGCCGGCTGTCCCTACTTAAGCCCCCCTTCGGGGTGCCGGCTGTCCCTACTTAAGCCCCCCTCCTGGGCGCCGGCTGTGCCTACTTAAGCCCCCCTCCTGGGCACCGGCTGTCACTACTTAAGCCCCCCCAATGGGCGCCGGCTGTCACTACTTAAGCCCCCCTCCTAAACGCCGGGTTCCCTACTTAACCCCCCCTCCTGGGTGCCGGCTGTCCCAACATAAGCCCCCCTTCATGTCCCTACTTAAGCCCCCCCTCCTGTCCCTACTTAAGCCCCCCTCCTGGGCGCTGGCTGTCTGTACTTAAGCCCCCCTCCTGGGTGCCGGCTGTCATTACTTAAGCCCCCTCCTGGGCGCCGGCTGTCCCTACTTATGCCCCCCTCCTGGGCTCCGGCTGTCCGTACTTAAGGCCCCCTCCTGGGCGCTGGCTGTGCCTACTTAAGCCCCCCTCCTGGGCGCCGACTGTTTCCACTTAAGCCCCCCTCCTGTGCGCCGGCTGTCCCTACTTAAGCCCCCCTCCTGGGCGCCGGCTGTCCATACTTCAGCCCCCCCTCCTGGGCACCGGCTGTCCCTACTTAAGCCCCCCTTCCTGGGCGCCGACTGTCCCTACTTAAGCCCCCCTCCTGGGCGCCGGCTGTCTCTACTTAAGCCCCCCTCCTAGGTGTCGGCTGTCCCTACTTAAGCCCCCTCCTGGGCACCGGCTGTCTCTACATAACCACTCCTACTGGGCACTGGCTGTCCCTACTTAAGCCCCCCTCCTGTGCGCCGGCTGTCCCTACTTAAGCCCCCCTCCTGGGCACCAGCTGTCCCTACTTAAGCCCCCCTCCTGGGCACCAGCTGTCCCTACTTAAGCCCCCCTCCTGGGCGCCGACTGTCCCTACTTAAGCCCCCCTAATGGGCGCCGGCTGTCCCTACTTAAGCCCCCCTAATGGGCGCCGGCTGTCCCTACTTAAGCCCCCCCTCCTGGGCGCCGGCTGTCACTACTTAAGCCCCCCTCCTGTCCCTACTTAAGCCCCCCCTCCTGGGCGCCGGCTGTCACTACTTAAGCCCCCCTCCTGTCCCTACTTAAGCCCCCCCTAATGTGCGCCGGCTGTCCCTACTTTAGCCCCCCTTCTGGGCCCTGGCTTTCCCTACTTAAGCCCCCCCTCCTGGGTGCCGGCTGTCCCTACTTAAGCCAGCTGTCCCTACTTAAGCCCCCCTAATGGGCGCAGGCTGTCCCCACTTAAGCCCCCCTAATCGGCGTTGGCTTTCCCTACTTAAGCCCCCCTCCTGGGCGCCGGCTGTCACTACTTAAGCCCCCCTAATGGGCGCCGGCTGTCCCTACTTATGCCCCTCTAATGTGCGCCGGCTGTCCCTACTTTAGCCCCCCTCCTGGGCGCCGGCTGTCACTACTTAAGCCCCCCTCCTGTCCCTACTTACGCCCCCCTCCTGGGCGCCGGCTGTCCCTACTTAAGCCCCCCTCCTGGGCGCCGGCTGTCCCTACTTAAGCCCCCCTCCTGGGCGCCGGCTTTCCATACTTCAGCCCCCCCTCCTGGGCACCGGCTGTCCCTACTTAAGCCCCCCTCCTAGGTGTCGGCTGTCCCTACTTAAGCCCCCTCCTGGGCACCGGCTGTCCCTACTTAAGCCCCCCTCCTGGGCCCCGGCTGTCCCTACTTAAGCCCCCCTAATGGGCGCCGGCTGTCCCTACTTTAGCCCCCCCTCCTGGGCGCCGGCTGTCCCCACTTAAGCCCCCCTAGTGGGCGCAGGCTGTCCCCACTTAAGCCCCCCTAATCGGCGTTGGCTTTCCCTACTTAATCCCCCCCTCCTGGGCGCCGGCTGTCACTACTTAAGCCCCCCTAATGGGCGCCGGCTGTCCCTACTTAAGCCCCCCTCCTGGGCGCCGGCTGTCCCTACTTAAACCCCCCTCCTGGGCGCCGGCTGTCCCTACTTAAGCCCCCCCTCCTGGGCGCCGACTGTCCCTACTTAAGCCCCCCCTCCTAGGTGCCGGCTGTCCCTACTTAAGCCCCCCTCCTGGGCGCCGGCTGTCCCTACTTAAGTCCCCCCTCCTGGCCATCGGCTGTCCCTACTTAAGCCCCCCTCCTAAACGCCGGGTTCTCTACTTAACCCCCCCTCCTGGGCGCTGGCTGTCCCTACTTAAGCCCCCCTTCGGGGCGCCGGCTGTCCCTACTTAATCTGCCCTCCTGGGCGCCGGCTGTCCGTACTCAAGCCCCCCTCCGAGGCGGTGGTTGTCCTTACTTAAGTCCCCCTCCCTCGTGCCGGCTGTCCCTACTTAAGCCCCCCTCCTGGGCGCCGGCTGTCCCTATTTAAGCCCCCCTTCCTGGGCGCCGGCTGTGCCTACTTAAGCCCCCCTCCTGGGCGCCGGCTGTGCCTACTTAAGCCCCCCTCCTGGGCGCCGGCTGTGCCTACTTAAGCCCCCCTCCTGGGCGCCGGCTGTGCCTACTTAAGCCCCCCTCCTGGGCGCCGGCTGTGCCTACTTAAGCCCCCCTCCTGGGCGCCGGCTGTTTCTACTTAAGCCCCCCTCCTGTGCGCCGGCTGTCCCTACTTAAGCCCCCCTCCTGTGCGCCGGCTGTCCCTACTTAAGCCCCTCTCCTGGGTGCCGGCTGTCCCTACTTAAGCACCCCCTCCTGGGCCCTGGCTGTCCCTACTTAAGCCCCCCTCCTGGGCGCCGGCTGTCCCCACTTAAGCCCCCCTAATGGGCGCAGGCTGTCCCCACTTAAGCCCCCCTAATCGGCGTTGGCTTTCCCTACTTAATCCCCGCCTCCTGGGCGCCGGCTGTCACTACTTAAGCCCCCCTCCTGGGCGCCGGCTGTCCCTACTTAAGCCCCCCCCTCCTGGGCGCCGACTGTCCCTACTTAAGCCCCCCTCCTGGGCGCCGGCTGTCTCTACTTAAGCCCCCCTCCTAGGTGTCGGCTGTCCCTACTTAAGCCCCCTCCTGGGCACCGGCTGTCCCTACTTAAGCCCCCCTCCTGTGCGCCGGCTGTCCCTACTTAAGCCCCCCTCCTGGGCACCAGCTGTCCCTACTTAAGCCCTCCTCCTGGGCCCCCGGCTGTCCCTACTTAAGCCCCCCTAATGGGCGCCGGCTGTCCCTACTTTAGCCCCCCTTCTGGGCCCTGGCTTTCCCTACTTAAGCCCCCCCTCCTGGGCGCCGGCTGTCCCCACTTAAGCCCCCCTAATGGGCGCAGGCTGTCCCCACTTAAGCCCCCCTAATCGGCGTTGGCTTTCCCTACTTAATCCCCGCCTCCTGGGCGCCGGCTGTCACTACTTAAGCCCCCCTAATGGGCGCCGGCTGTCCCTACTTAAGCCCCCCTCCTGGGCTCCGGCTGTCCCTACTTAAGCCCCCCCCTCCTGGGCGCCGACTGTCCCTACTTAAGCCCCCCTCCTGGGCGCCGGCTGTCTCTACTTAAACCCCCCTCCTAGGTGCCGGCTGTCCCTACTTAAGCCCCCCTCCTGGGCGCCGACTGTTTCCACTTAAGCCCCCCTCCTGTGCGCCGGCTGTCCCTACTTAAGCCCCCCTCCTGGGCGCCGGCTGTCCATACTTCAGCCCCCCCTCCTGGGCGCCGGCTGTCCCTACTTAAGCCCCCCTTCTGGGCGCCGGCTGTCCCTACTTAATCCCCCCTCCTGGGCGCCGGCTGTCCCTACTTAAGCCCCTCTCCTGGGCCCTGGCTGTCCCTACTTAAGCACCCCCTCCTGGGCCCTGGCTGTCCCTATTTAAGCCCCCCTCCTGGGCGCCGGCTGTCCATACTTAAGCCCCCCTAATGGGCGCCGGCTGTCCCTACTTAAGCCCACCCTCCTGGGCGCCGGCTGTCACTACTTAAGCCCCCCTTCGGGGTGCCGGCTGTCCCTACTCAATCTGCCCTCCTGGGCGCCGGCTGTGCCTACTTAAGCCCCCCTCCTGGGCGCCGACTGTTTCCACTTAAGCCCCCCTCCTGTGCGCCGGCTGTCCCTACTTAAGCCCCCCTCCTGGGCGCCGGCTGTCCATACTTCAGCCCCCCCTCCTGGGCGCCGGCTGTCCCTACTTAAGCCCCCCATCTGGGCGCCGGCTGTCCCTACTTAATCCGCCCTCCTGGGCGCCGGCTGTCCCTACTTAAGCCCCCCCCTGTCCCTACTTAAGTCCCCCCTCCTGGGCGTCGGCTGTCCCTACTTAAGCCCCCCTCCTAAACGCCGGGTTCCCTACTTAACCCCCCCTCCTGGGCGCCGGCTGTCCCTACTTAAGCCCCCCTCATGGGCACCGGCTGTCCCTACTTAAGCCCCCCTCCTGGGCGCCGGCTGTCCCTACTTAAGCCCCCCCTCCTGGGCTCCGGCTGTCCCTACTTAAGCCCCCCCTAATGTGCACCGGCTGTCCCTACTTTTGCCCCCCTCCTGGGCGCCGGCTTTCCATACTTAAGCCCCCCCTCCTGGGCGCCGGCTGTCCCTACTTAAGCCAGCTGTCCCTACTTAAGCCCCCCTAATGGGCGCCGGCTGTCCCTACTTAAGCCCCCCTCCTGGGCTCCGGCTGTCCCTACTTAAGCCCCCCCTAATGTGCACCGGCTGTCCCTACTTTTGCCCCCCTCCTGGGCGCCGGCTTTCCATACTTAAGCCCCCCCTCCTGGGCGCCGGCTGTCCCTACTTAAGCCCCCCCCCCTGTCCCTACTTAAGTCCCCCCTCCTGGGCGTCGGCTGTCCCTACTTAAGCCCCCCTCCTAAACGCCGGGTTCCCTACTTAACCCCCCCTCCTGGGCGCCGGCTGTCCCTACTTAAGCCCCCCCTCCTGGGCTCCGGCTGTCCCTACTTAAGCCCCCCCTAATGTGCACCGGCTGTCCCTACTTTTGCCCCCCTCCTGGGCGCCGGCTTTCCATACTTAAGCCCCCCCTCCTGGGCGCCGGCTGTCCCTACTTAAGCCAGCTGTCCCTACTTAAGCCCCCCTAATGGGCGCCGGCTGTCCCTACTTAAGCCCCCCTCCTGGGCTCCGGCTGTCCCTACTTAAGCCCCCCCTAATGTGCACCGGCTGTCCCTACTTTTGCCCCCCTCCTGGGCGCCGGCTTTCCATACTTAAGCCCCCCCTCCTGGGCGCCGGCTGTCCCTACTTAAGCCAGCTGTCCCTACTTAAGCCCCCCTAATGGGCGCAGGCTGTCCCCACTTAAGCCCCCCTAATCGGCGTTGGCTGTCCCTACTTAAGCCCCCTCCTGGGTGCCGGTTGTCCCTACTTAAGCCCCCCCCCCCTGGGCGCCAGCTGTCTCTACTTAAGCCCCTCTCCTGTCCCCACTTAAGTCCCCCCTCCTGGGTGCCGGCTGTCCCTACTTAAGCCCCCCTCCTGTCCCTACTTAAGCCCCCCCTCCTGTCCCTACTTAAGCCCCCCTCCTGGGTGCCGGCTGTCCTTACTTAATCCCCCTTCCTGGGTGCCGGCTGTCCCTACTTAAGCCCCCTCCTGGGCGCAAGCTGTCCCTACTTATGCCCCCCTTCCTGGGCGCCGGCTATCCCTTTTTATGCCCCCCTCCTGGGCGCCGGCTGTCCGTACTCTAGCCCCCCTCCTAGGCGGTGGTTGTCCTTACTTAAGCCCCCCTCCTGGGCGCCGGCTGTCCATACTTCAGCCTCTCCTCCTGGGCGCAGGCTGTCCCTACTTTAGCCCCCCCTCCGGGGTGCCGGCTGTCCCTATTTAAGCCCCCCTTCCTGGGCGCCGGCTGTGCCTACTTAAGCCCCCCTCCTGGGCGCCGGCTGTGCCTACTTAAGCCCCCTTCCTGGGCGCCGGCTGTTTCTACTTAAGCCTCCCTCCTGTGCGCTGGCTGTCCCTACTTAAGCCCTCCTCCTGGGCGCCGGCTGTCCCTACTTAATCCCCCCTCCTGGGCGCCGGCTGTCCCTACTTAAGCCCCCCTCCTGGGTGCAGGGTTCCCTACTTAAGCCCCCCTTCTGGGCGCCGGCTGTCCCTACTTAAGGCCTCCCTCCTGGGCACTGGCTGTCCCTACTTAAGCCCCCCTCCTGGGCGTTGGCTGTCCCTACTTAAGCCCCCCTCCTAAACGCCGGGTTTCCTACTTAACCCTTCCTCCTGGGCGCCGGCTGTCCCTACTTAAGCCCCCCTTCGGGGTGCCGGCTGTCCCTACTTAAGCCCCCCTCTTGGGCGCCGGCTGTGCCTACTTAAGCCCCCCTCCTGGGCACCGGCTGTCACTACTTAAGCCCCCCCAATGTGCGCCGGCTGTCACTACTTAAGCCCCCCTCCTAAACGCCGGGTTCCCTACTTAACCCCCCCTCCTGGGTGCCGGCTGTCCCAACATAAGCCCCCCTTCATGTCCCTACTTAAGCCCCCCCTCCTGTCCCTACTTAAGCCCCCCTCCTGGGCGCTGGCTGTCTGTACTTAAGCCCCCCTCCTGGGTGCCGGCTGTCATTACTTAAGCCCCCTCCTGGGCGCCGGCTGTCCCTACTTATGCCCCCCTCCTGGGCGCCGGCTGTCCGTACTTAAGGCCCCCTCCTGGGCGCCGACTGTTTCCACTTAAGCCCCCCTCCTGTGCGCCGGCTGTCCCTACTTAAGCCCCCCTCCTGGGCGCTGGCTGTCCATACTTCAGCCCCCCCTCCTGGGCACCGGCTGTCCCTACTTAAGCCCCCCTTCCTGGGCGCCGACTGTCCCTACTTAAGCCCCCCTCCTGGGCGCCGGCTGTCTCTACTTAAGCCCCCCTCCTAGGTGTCGGCTGTCCCTACTTAAGCCCCCTCCTGGGCACCGGCTGTCTCTACATAACCACTCCTACTGGGCACTGGCTGTCCCTACTTAAGCCCCCCTCCTGTGCGCCGGCTGTCCCTACTTAAGCCCCCCTCCTGGGCACCAGCTGTCCCTACTTAAGCCCTGTTCCTGGGCACCAGCTGTCCCTACTTAAGCCCCCCTCCTGGGCGCCGACTGTCTCTACTTAAGCCCCCCTTATGGGCGCCGGCTGTCCCTACTTAAGCCCCCCTAATGGGCGCCGGCTGTCCCTACTTAAGCCCCCCCTCCTGGGCGCCGGCTGTCACTACTTAAGCCCCCCTCCTGTCCCTACTTAAGCCCCCCCTCCTGGGCGCCGGCTGTCACTACTTAAGCCCCCCTCCTGTCCCTACTTAAGCCCCCCCTAATGTGCGCCGGCTGTCCCTACTTTAGCCCCCCTTCTGGGCCCTGGCTTTCCCTACTTAAGCCCCCCTCCTGGGTGCCGGCTGTCCCTACTTAAGCCAGCTGTCCCTACTTAAGCCCCCCTAATGGGCGCAGGCTGTCCCCACTTAAGCCCCCCTAATCGGCGTTGGCTTTCCCTACTTAAGCCCCCCTCCTGGGCGCCGGCTGTCACTACTTAAGCCCCCCTAATGGGCGCCGGCTGTCCCTACTTATGCCCCTCTAATGTGCGCCGGCTGTCCCTACTTTAGCCCCCCTCCTGGGCGCCGGCTGTCACTACTTAAGCCCCCCTCCTGTCCCTACTTACGCCCCCCTCCTGGGCGCCGGCTGTCCCTACTTAAGCCCCCCTCCTGGGCGCCGGCTGTCCCTACTTAAGCCCCCCTCCTGGGCGCCGGCTGTCCATACTTCAGCCCCCCTCCTGTCCCTACTTAAGCCCCCCTCCTGTCCCTACTTAAGCCCCCCTAATGTGCACCGGCTGTCCCTACTTTAGCCCCCCTCCTGGGCGCCGGCTGTCCCTACTTAAGCCCCCCTCCTGTCCCTACTTAGGCCCCCCTAATGTGCACTGGCTGTCCCTACTTTAGCCCCCCTCCTGGGCGCCGGCTGTCCCTACTTAAGCCCCCCTCCTGTCCCTACTTAAGCCCCCCTAATGTGCACCGGCTGTCCCTACTTTAGCCCCCCTCCTGGGCGTCGGCTGTCCCTACTTAAGCCCCCCTCCTAAACGCCGGGTTCCCTACTTAACCCCCCCTCCTGGGCGCCGGCTGTCCCTACTTAAGCCCCCCTTCGGGGCGCCGGCTGTCCCTACTTAAGCCCCCCTTCGGGGCACCGGCTGTCCCTACTTAATCCGCCCTCCTGGGCGCCGGCTGTGCCTACTTAAGCCCCCCTCCTGGGCGCCGGCTGTGCCTACTTAAGCCTCCCTCCTGGGCGCCGGCTGTTTCTACTTAAGCCCCCCTCCTGTGCGCCGGCTGTCCCTACTTAAGCCCCCCTCCTGGGCGCCGGCTGTCCATACTTCAGCCCCCCCTCCTGGGCGCCGGCTGTCCATACTTCAGCCCCCCCTCCTGGGCGCCGGCTGTCCATACTTCAGCCCCCCCTCCTGGGCACCGGCTGTACCTACTTAAGCCCCCCCTCCTGGGTGCCGACTGTCCCTACTTAAGCCCCCCTCCTGGGCGCCGGCTGTCTCTACTTAAGCCCCCCTCCTAGGTGTCGGCTGTCCCTACTTAAGCACCCCTCCTGGGCACTGGCTGTCCCTACTTAAGCCCCCCTCCTGGGCGCCAGCTGTCCCTACTTAAGCCCCGCTCCTGGGCCCCGGCTGTCCCTACTTAAGCCGTCTGTCCCTACTTAAGCCCCCCTCCTGGGCGCCGGCTGTCCCCACTTAAGCTTCCCCGATGGGCGCCAGCTGTCCCTACTTAAGCCCCCCCTCCTGGGCGCCGGCTGTCCATACTTAAGCCCCCCTAATGGGCGCCGGCTGTCCCTACTTAAGGCCCCCATCCTGGGCGCCGGCTGTCCCTACTTAAGCCCCCACTCCTGGGAGTACAGAAGGAACCACTGCCACTGCCAGTAGGGCGGATGCGATCCCAACAGACAGAACGATTTCCTGACGACCGCCGCTGGCGACAAGACAATCGCAACAGAGCGACAGAACAGGGCAATACAGATAATACAACCTGACTACGCTAGAAGGAATGCTTAGTGCACTCCCAAGGAATTACTCTAAGATAATCTTAGCAAACGATTAGGAAAGGCTGAGACTCAAGGTAAGTTAGCAGGAACAAACCATCATGACCAGCAGGGAATTCTGGGAAGAAATGGTATTTATACTGCAAGCCATCAAAGGAAGCAGCTAAGCAATTTGCATGCCAAGTGGATGCAAATTCCTCACCAGAGCAGCAACTCAGCAAGTTGCAGAGTGAAGACAGGTCTCCTTTCCAGGGACCTGCAGCACTCAGACCTACAAAATGGTCAAACAGCTGTCTGCCTGTGCATTCAGCAGAGCAGATCATTACAGTCA
This sequence comes from Hyperolius riggenbachi, assembly GCF_040937935.1. NCBI lineage: Eukaryota > Metazoa > Chordata > Amphibia > Anura > Hyperoliidae > Hyperolius > Hyperolius riggenbachi. The sequence continues at coordinate 445,262,539 of NC_090647.1, read as the reverse complement.
CCCTCCCTTATGCGGACCAGGTTGTTTGCCCCTCTGAGATCAAGTTTAGAGAAGATACTGGCATTAGTAACCTGGGAAAACAAATCATCTATCAAAGGGAGTGGATAACGATTCTTTACAGTAATTTTGTTTAACCCTCTGTAATCAATACATGGCCGAAGCCCACCGTCCTTTTTTTGCACAAAAAAGAAACCTGCTCCGGCCGGAGACTGTGAAGGACAGATGATCCCTTTAGCCAAATGTTCTTTAATGTACTCCTGCATAGCAAGTTTCTCAGGGCCAGACAAGTTATATAAATGTCCTCTAGGGGGCATACAACCTGACCTCAACTCAATAGCACAGTCAAAACTTCTATGCGGAGGAAGTTTATCTGCTGCTTTGGGGCAAAAGACGTCCATGAAGTCATTATAATGTGCAGGCAACCCTTCCATTTGAACCTTGGTGGCACATACAGCAACTTTCTCCATACAATGATGATGACGACAGTGAGACGACCAGCTCAATAGCTGACCCGAACTCCAGTCAATCTGAGGGTAATGTTGTTGCAGCCATGGCATTGGCATACCAAGGATCACTGTGGAAGTAGCCATTTTGAGCACAAAGAACTGTATCTTTTCTTTATGCAGTACCCCCACTTGGCATAACAATACAGGAGTCTGTGACAGAGGTTGTTTCCCCTGAAGTGGAGAGTCATCCACTGCAGTTACAAAAATCTGTCTATTCAGGGAAACAATGGGAATTCCCAATTTCATAGCAAAGTCAGAGTCTATGAAATCGGCTGCGGAGCCCGAGTCTATGAACGCCTGAGTAGATGAGACTCTATTCTCCTAGGTAATGGAACATGGGAGGAGTAGACTATTTTCTTTTATAGGTAAGACAGGCTCGCCTAGGGTAGTACCTCTAGCTACACCTAGGCGGCAGAGTTTTTCCGCCTTCTTGCAGCAATTCTGTACCACATGGCCCTTCTCTGCACAATACAGACAAAGTCCCTCAGTGAGTCTCCTACTCCTCTCTACCTCCGACAACTTAGAATGTCCGATTTGCATCAGCTCATCCCGGGGAAGAGAAGAAGGTGAGGAAATGGCAGCTGGCATAGATCTCCCCAAGAGCCTACCCCGGGTTTGTCTCTGATAACGGACCCGGCGATCTATCTTAACCGCCAATGAGATCGCATAGTCAATGGTCTTAGGCTCCGGGTGACTTAACATAGGATCTGCCACTGCATCAGACAACCCTGTTAAAAAACAGTCCAATAAGGCAAACTGTCCCCACCTAGCCGACACAGCCCACCTTCTAAACTCAGCAGCGTATGCCTCAACAGTGTTGTGCCCTTGCCTGAGAGTTTTAAGTTTCCTTTCTGCAGTCACTGCGATATCTGGATCGTCATATATTATAACTATGGTTTTAAAAAATTGCTCAACCGAGGTCAAGGCCTCATGACCAGTAGGGAGACTGTACGCCCATGTCTGCGAATCCCCAGATAACAGAGTTTTGATAAATGTGATTCTCTGGCTTTCTGACCCTGATGATGTAGGTCATAACTCAAAATAAGAAAGGCAGCGGTTTCTAAAATTCTGAAAATCCGACCTATGCCCTGAAAACTTTTCAGGAAGACGTATCCTAGGTTCCAAAACCACAGGGGATGGCACTGGAGCATTAGTTGCCTGAAGAGTCCGCATCACCTCAAACAACTGGTTGATCTGTGTCTGTTGAGCGTTAACCGTATTGGTTAGGCCGTTAACGGACGTGGTTAACAGCTCAACTTGGCTACACAGTGCCTCCATAGACATTTTTTGGTTTGCTGTTCTGTAGTTCTGATTATCAGGTGATCTGCAGTATCACCTATAATGCAGATATATACCTGATCATATGGTGATCTGCAGAATCAGCAATAATACAGATATACAGTATGACAGATGTGTAGCTAACAATGCTAATACTAGCAAGAAGTAACGTGACTGAGTCACACTTTAATTGCACTGTGTGAAGTGATTGGTGCAACAGTAAATACTGATAGAATTAGCAATACCTCACCAGAGGAGCTGGTGGGCACTATCAGTACTGTACCTCTCACCAGAGACAAGGGCTCTCTGGTGAGAGTAGAATGGTCAGACAGATCAGTTCGGCAACAGGAAGACATATAAGGTACAGAATCGACAGACAGAGGCAGAACGTTTTTCAGGCAAGGTTGGCAACAAGATCAGATGGGCAGAGATACAAAATCAGGAGACAGAGACAGAACGGTAATCAGGCTAGGTTTGGCAACGGGATCAGATAGGCAAAGGTACAGAATCACTAAGAGAAAGATTGGTCAGAACTAGCCAGAGTCATACACAGATAATAAACAGTTTTAGTACAATATTAAGCTATCAAGTCGATTCTAACTTAGTGTGAATTCCCAGCTCCTGCTGGTTCTAACACACTAGGGAACTGACTAAGGTCTGAGCGCTAACCCCAAGTATTCGCTACAGCAGACACTTTGCAAGTGAAGCCGAGAGACTTAAGAAGCGGAGGAGACCCCCAAGGCACTCCCACCAGCCTCGGCCAATCAGGAGCGGCGAGCGTGCCCTCTGACGTCAGCCGACCAGCCGGTCAGCTGACGCGCCTCCTCCTGGCATAAAGATCCTGACGGTGAGCGTGCGCACGCGCTAATGTGCCCCTGAGCACAGCAGAGACACGCGTCCCCGGCGTACTAGATGCCTGGGACGCGGAAAACTCAGCAGGCAGGGACCCAGCAACGACCGCGGTGGACCCACCGTCCACCGCAGCCGACATGCGGTTACTCCCCATACCCGTCCTCCGCGTGCTAGACGCCAGAGGCACGGGGAGACTGGCAGGCAGAGAACCAGAAGCAGCTGCGGTGGTATTGCTATCCACCGCAGCTGACATTTCACTACTCATTACACTTACCTAAGGAAAGGGATGGCTCTGGGTCCTAATGAGTCTTCTCGTTCTTCTCACAGTCCCCATGTTCCAGCGCTAAATCCCTGGTTCAAATCTCCCGCTGCGGGAGGCTTTGGAAGTCTTCGGGAGCCCAATTGTTCCTGAAGCGGCTCCCTACTGCGCATGCGCTAGCGCGATAGCGTGCTTCTGCATGCTCAGGACTCGGGCTCCCGAAGACCTCCAAAGCCTCGGGCAGGGGCAGAGAGCAGTCTTCGGCCAATCAGATGGAGACTACTAATGGGAGAGCCAGCACAGGAATGAAGGAATCAGGAGAGGAACAGGAAGGCTCTATAGGACCCAGAGCCTTCTCTCTCCTTAGGTGAGTATCTGTTTGTTTTATATTCCCTTCAGACTTCCTTTAATTCATGATCAGTTTATGGTCGGCTGCTGCTTTTCTTCAGATGCAAGTCAGTCTAGAAGCATTCTGGAGTCCATTTCTCTCATGGACACTGGGTGGTGCCATACTTCTGTCTTTCAATTTTGTTGCAGTGTCATTAGCAGTGCTGTTACAGAGATTTCTAGAATGTTCTAGAATGATGCAGTAATTGTAAAATTAAGATACTTTACTCCACTGTCAGACAACCTGTCAGGCATTACACACATGACCAGTGCTTCATTGCCAGCACGAAGACCAGACTGACATCATGTCTGTTCTACAATATGTTGCTATGTATTCATAGCTGTTTTTATTATTAGGCACCTGAAGGCCAATGCTATGTGCTATGAAAGGGGCAGCACTGAAAAAATACAATTCTTACATTTTTAAATATTTTTCACTTCTTTCTGGGGTCTATTAAAAATGGCGCCAGATACCGTTTTAAAAAAATGGCGCCCCATAGAAATGCATTATTCAACGATAATTTTCGTTTTATAGTGTTAAAAAATGGCGCCGCCGGCCAAAACGTTATTTATCGTTTTATGCTAATTTTTTTTATCGTTTGAGTAGCCCTAACTAATCCGTCGCATTCCCGACGCTCTATTCTAACTAAATCCCCCCCCCCTAGATCCCCGGGGGGCAATCTAGCAGCGTTTCTCGAGTGAAGCAGGGCTGTGAGCTGAAGCCCTGCCTCACAGGTGTCTGTCATCGGCGGATCTCCGCCTCTCCCCGCCCCTTTCAGTCTTCCTCCTCTGAGAGGGGCGGGGGAGAGGCGGAGTTCCGCCGATGACAGACACCTGTGGGGCAGGGCTTCAGCTCATAGCCCTGTCTCACACGGAAGCTAATGCTGTCAGCAAAATCCACGACTGAGAAATTCGTGGATTTTGCAGGTGGACAGTGAGGGGGGAGTTTGGGGGGCTCTACATAGTTTCATGTGGCCGTTTTCTTAGGGCTATTAGCTAATATATGTATTTAGATAAAATTAGGTTTTTACAATTTTTCTCTTTAAAGCAATAAAATTAATTCATTTGTTTAATATAAATGGATATTTAACTTAATTGACAATTGTATATTCCATTTGAATTATTTTAATTAAAAAAAAAAAATTAAAACCTTGGAGTCTCGAACTTAAAAAGTAGTGAGTCCATACTTGCTATCCCTTTCATCTACCCACTACGCTAATTCATTTTTACTGTAAACAGAGCTAGTAATGTTTTAGTTCTTTTTTTTTTTTACATACACATTAGTTCAATAGCGCCATCTAGCGATTACATTAAATACAGACTGTTGTAAAGATAAATTAGCTGCTGATATTAATTTAATAATACTTGTAATAGACCAATATGTATGTATCAACATATCTTTATCTCTATATCTCTGTGTGTGTGTGTGTGTGAATCTATCTATCTATCTATCTATACAGAAAATATATATATATTAATATTTATAAATATAATTTATGGAAGAAGGTTCATACATGTATTTATGCATGTATTCACGTATATTTTTATCCCCTTCCCGACCGCCCACAGCCGACCGGCGGGGTGAAAGTGGTGTCTGCAACGACCACAATACGCCCTTCGTTGGCGGCTCGTTGCGTAGTAGCTGGCCGTGGATCGTGCGCTCGGATGCGCGTGCATCCGTCGGCAATAGGCTCCGCCCACCCACAACGTCAGCCCGCTGTCCGTTCCGCCGCGGGTTGTTAACTCCTTGATCGACGCATACAATGCGTATAATACGCTTTCTAATGTAAACAAAGCGTATTGTACAGGCTGCCTCCTTCCCTGGTGGTCCAAGTGACTGAGGGACCACCAGGGCAGGCTGCAGCCCCCCTATTATGCACCCAAACACACTGATCCTCCCCCCCTGCCCCCTGATCGCCCACAGCACCCCTCATACCCCCCCCTGAACACCCTCTCAGACCCCTGTTTGCACCCAATTACCCCCCTACTCACCCATCAATCACTCCCTGTCACTATCATTCAACGCTATTTTTTAGATTAGGCCCTAAACTACCCCCTGGGTGCTCCTGATCATCCCCCCTCACCCTCATATCCTCCACAGAACACCCCCTCCCCCCCCCCACCAGGTGTACTGTATACATCTATTCTCCCCTATAATCACCACTTATAACCTGTCAATCACCCATCAATCACCCCCTGTCACTGCCACCCATCAGATCAGACCCTAACCTGCCCCTTATGGGCACCCTATCACCCGCCCACACCTTTAGATCGCCCTCAGACACCCCCCTCCTGATCACCTCGCCAGTGCATTGCTTGCATCTATTCCCCCCCCTCTTATCACCCCCTGAGACACCCTTGAATCACCTACTGTCAACACCTGTCACCACCTAGCACACATACCCATCAGATCATGCCTTATTTTGCCCCGTGTTTACTCCTGATCACTCAGCCAAACCCTTAGACCCCCTTCCGATCACCTACCCAGTGCATTGATTGCATCTATTCTCCTCTTTAATCACCCAAAGAGACAACCATTAATCACCTCCTGTCATATCTGTCACCCCCTAGCACTCCTATCCATCAGATCAGGCCGTAATCTTCCCTCGCGATCTTCTGATCACCCGACCAAACCCTCACCCGCCCCACCGCAGTGACAGAATTTTTTTTTTATGATCATTGCTGGTCAGTACAACTTCATTGTGGCTGAGACCAACCGTTAGGCCACACAATATGTAACTGCCAATCCAATAAGCTACCATGCCCAGTCTTTTCGGTGGAAACCACTCCAAGTTTCCGAACGTAACATTTTTGTGTGCCTTCTCCTTAACATGGGTGTAGTAAAAAAAGAATGTATTGTGGTCTTATAGGTCTACGCACCCAAAACATCACATGCCCATGTTCTCTGCTGCCATGTCCAGGTCACGATTTGAGAAAATCCTGCGCTTCCTGCACTTCAGTGCCAATACAACCTGTCAGTCATCTAAGAGGACACCCTGCTTATGACCGGTTCCACAACATTATGTCCCGCATAGACCACCTGTCATGAAAATTTTCAGATGCTTATACCCCAGAACAGTCATTTGGAGGCATTTGGTTTCCAGACTACTCATCAATATTTTGGCCCACTTAAATGCCATGGCAGTATAGGAACCCGTAAGTGACACAGTTTTAGAAAGAAGACACCCCAAGGTATTTCGTTCGGTGTATGGTCAGTTAATAGAAGAGTTAATTTTTTGTCACAAGTGAGGCTAGATTCACAGTGGGACGTTGCGTTTTGATGCCACGTTAAAGTCGCACCGCAAGCTTACAACGCAACGTGCCCAAAAAGTGGCAACGCAGCGTTACCGTCGCATACAGCAAATACAGTACAAAATACAGGCAATGAAATGTATGCTTCCAAGTCATTACTGAGCATGTGCAGACAGTCCAACGCAGCTAATAACGTGTATAACACACAGCATGCAGTACATTCACTTAACGTGCAGCGTTAGTCCCCAACTGTCACGATCGGTGGAGCAGAGAGAGGGTCTGATTACCGGTGAACTGCAGTATCACCGAGAATGCAGAATATACCCGATTATCGATGATCTGCAGTATCACCGATAATCCGATATAACGCTAACCTCTGAACACCTGAGTAGTGTAAGTGCTTGGTGCAACAGTAATACCTTGAGGACTAAGCCTCAGAAACAAGTGCCGTACAGTATGAAGTACTGCAGCAATACAGATTCCTTCCGAAGGCCTGGACTCTCCCGGGGGAGGAGTCAGGCGGAGCGTAGGAAGGACAGAACGTGAGTGACATCTAGGAGAGAGTGTCACTAACAGATCTGGGAACTGCCTCTAACAGTAAGGTCAGTTCTCGAAGTCAGGCAAGCCAGGTCGTAACACACGGACAAATACAGTACAGATTCAGAATGCAGAGGCGGAGACTAATAAACAAGCAGGGTTCGGCAACAGGGTATCAGAAATATCGGGGTACAGAATCAGGAGTCAGATGCAGAGTCTAAGAGCGAGCCGAGGTTCGGCAACAGGGTATCAGAATGACAAGGTACAAGATCAAAATACAGAAGAATAGTAACAAGCTTGGGGGAACCTGAGGAGCAGGTTCCCAATGAATACAAGATGGGCCCTGGGGCAGTAAATACAGAGCTGGCCCTGTGGAGCAGGTGCCTAGCAAATACAGCGCTGGGCACCTGCTCCACAGGGCCAGCTGTGGGGTATAAGCATCTGAAAATTTTCATGACAGGTGGTCTATGCGGGACATAATGTTGTGGAACCGGTCATAAGCAGGGTGTCCTCTTAGATGACTGACAGGTTGTATTGGCACTGAAGTGCCGGAAGCGCAGGATTTTCTCAAATCGTGACCTGGACATGGCAGCAGAGAACATGGGCATGTGATGTTTTGGGTGCGTAGACCTATAAGACCACAATACATTCTTTTTTTACTACACCCATGTTAAGGAGAAGGCACACAAAAATGTTACGTTCGGAAACTTGGAGTGGTTTCCACCGAAAAGACTGGGCATGGTAGCTTATTGGATTGGCAGTTGCATATTGTGTGGCCTAACGGTTGGTCTCAGCCACAATGAAGTCGTACTGACCAGCAGTGATCATAAAAAAAAAATTCTGTCACTGCGGTGGGGCGGGTGAGGGTTTGGTCGGGTGATCAGAAGACCGCGGGGGAAGATTACGGCCTGATCTGATGGATAGGAGTGCTAGGGGGTGACAGATCTGACAGGAGGTGATTAATGGTTGTCTCTTTGGGTGATTAAAGAGGAGAATAGATGCAATCAATGCACTGGGTAGGTGATCGGAAGGGGGTCTGAAGGGGATCTGAGGGTTTTGCTGAGTGATCAGGAGTAAACACGGGGCAAAATAAGGCATGATCTGATGGGTATGTGTGCTAGGTGGTGACAGGTGTTGACAGTAGGTGATTTAAGGGTGTCTCAGGGGGTGATAAGAGGAGGGGAACAGATGCAAGCAATGCACTGGCGAGGTGATCAGGAGGGGGGTGTCTGAGGGCGATCTAAAGGTGTGGGCGGGTGATAGGGTGCCCATAAGGGGCAGGTTAGGGTCTGATCTGATGGGTGGCAGTGACAGGTGGTGACAGGGGGTGATTGATGGGTGATTGACAGGTTATAAGTGGTGATTACAGGGGAGAATAGATGTATACAGTACACCTGGTGGGGGGGGGGGGGGAGGGGGTGTTCTGTGGAGGATATGAGGGTGAGGGGGGATGATCAGGAGCACCCAGGGGGTAGTTTAGGGCCTAATCTAAAAAATAGCGTTGAATGATAGTGACAGGGAGTGATTGATGGGTGAGTAGGGGGGTAATTGGGTGCAAACAGGGGTCTGAGAGGGTGTTCAGGGGAGGGTATGAGGGGTGCTGTGGGCGATCAGGGGGCAGGGGGGGAGGATCAGTGTGTTTGGGTGCATAATAGGGGGGCTGCAGCCTGCCCTGGTGGTCCCTCAGTCACTTGGACCACCAGGGAAGGAGGCAGCCTGTACAATACGCTTTGTTTACATTAGGAAGCGTATTATACGCATTGTATGCGCCGATCAAGGAGTTAACAACCCGCGGCGGAACGGACAGCGGGCTGACGTTGTGGGTGGGCGGAGCCTATTGCCGACGGATGCACGCGCATCTGAGCGCACGATCCACGGCCAGCTACTACGCAACGAGCCGCCAACGAAGGGCGTATTGTGGTCGTTGCAGACACCACTTTCACCCCGCCGGTCGGCTGTGGGCGGTCGGGAAGGGGATAAAAATATACGTGAATACATGCATAAATACATGTATGAACCTTCTTCCATAAATTATATTTATAAATATTAATATATATATATTTTCCGTATAGATAGATAGATAGATAGATAGATAGATAGATAGATAGATAGATAGATAGATAGATAGATAGATAGATAGATAGATTCACACACACAGAGATATAGAGATAAAGATATATTGATACATACATATTGGTCTATTACAAGTATTATTAAATTAATATCAGCAGCTAATTTATCATTACAACAGTCTGTATTTAATGTAATCGCTAGATGGCGCTATTGAACTAATGTGTATGTAAAAAAAAAAAAGAACTAAAACATTACTAGCTCTGTTTACAGTAAAAATAAAATAGTGTAGTGGGTAGATGAAAGGGATAGCAAGTATGGGCTCACAACTTTTTAAGTTCGAGACTCCAAGGTTTTAATTTTTTTTTTTTATTAAAATAATTCAAATGGAATATACAATTGTCAATTAAGTTAAATATCCATTTATATTAAACAAATGAATTAATTGTATTGCTTTAAAGAGAAAAATTGTAAAAACCTAATTTTATCTAAATACATATATTAGCTAATAGCCCTAAGAAAACGGCCACATGAAACTATGTAGAGCCCCCCCAAACTCCCCCCTCACTGTCCACCTGCAAAATCCACGAATTTCTCAGTCGTGGATTTTGCTGACAGCATTAGCTTCCGTGTGAGACAGGGCTATGAGCTGAAGCCCTGCCCCACAGGTGTCTGTCATCGGCGGAACTCCGCCTCTCCCCCGCCCCTCTCAGAGGAGGAAGACTGAAAGGGGCGGGGAGAGGCGGAGATCCGCCGATGACAGACACCTGTGAGGCAGGGCTTCAGCTCATAGCCCTGCTTCACTCGAGAAACGCTGCTAGATTGCCCCCCGGGGATTTAGGGGGGGGATTTAGTTAGAATAGAGCGTCGGGAATGCGGCGGATTAGTTAGGGCTACATGGCTAAACAATATATTTCGTGCAGAGCTATTAAAACTATAATTATCGTTTTTATATAAAACGATAATTATCGGTTTAAAATATCGTTCTAAAAATGGCGCCATTATTCGGCTGGCGCCATTTTTAACTAGACGCCTTTTTTCTAGCCTTCCTACAGGATATACTGTATCTGGCAAAACACACAGGAGGAAGTGTGCAGTAGGTGTGATCTAGGCTGGTCTCACTCCGTAAAAGCTTAGATGTTAACCTCTCCAAAAACAAAACATTTTTAATGGTAAAAACAGGAAAGAAGAGGTTGGTAGGGTTATTTTATTATGTAGTGGACGTGGTGTCAAAACTTGGTGTGGTTGTAGGAGATGGCTAAACAGTGTTTTCATTGTAACAGTCATGTTTTGTCCCATTGCATCTCATCTAGCATAGTGTCCAAATTTTTATGTGTCCCCCTTTACAGGTCCTTATTAAAGTGACAGTTGAAGCAGACATTTTGTTAAGCTTAAGAGGGCAGTTTCTAATTTGAAAACTCATTCTGTATAGAGGCAGGGCCTTGTTCACTACATGGATGTATCTGGGAATGAGACACCTCAGTGGCATAAAAGCCCTGTAACCTCCGCGATTTTGGGGGATGACCAGAGATGACCGGGGGCTATAGGGGTCTGTTCCTCCTATCTCCCCCTCTTGTGCAGTCCTCTTTCCTCCCCTACTAGTGCAGAGTAGTGCATGAAGCACTGTTTTATTCACAGAGTCCATGCTGTCTCTGGTCTCCTTATCTTGCTGGGAGCCCTGAGCTCTATGCTGACACCCTACATGATAAGATCTGGAGGGTATCATGAAGTTCAGGGAACCTGGCAACAAGAGGAGACCAGGGACAGCGGGGACTCTGTAAATATAACAGTGCTCTCTGCGCTACTCTGCATGGGGGGGGGGGGGGGTTTAATTGACTGTCCACCACCATGGGGGTAGAGAGGGAGTTTGGTCAGAGTTGTGTGGCGGGGGCTCCGATGGACCCAGGGCCGGATTTCAGCCAAGGCCGACTAGGCTCTGGCCTAGGGCGCCATATTTGCTAGGGCGCAGTGGCAGTGTACCTGCCTAAACATTTAGAGCCTCTCAGCAGACTGGTGAGGACTTAACCGCAGTATTCTCCTGCCGGTGTACAGTGCCGTGTGCACTGTACACAAGAAAACAGCCAGCAAGACCCGTCTGCGGCCACGCACAGCTTGAGTTCCTGGGTGAGTGGTGATGACGCGGGATTAGGGTTGCAACGGTATGAAAATTCACGGTATGATAACCGTCAAAAAAAATACCACGGTATTACGGTATTACGGTATACGGTGTTACTCAATTATTCTCATTACAATTACCCTTATAAAAATGAGAAAATGTCAAAGTTGAACAAACTCTTCTTTATTAAACTCTTAATGGTTAGGGTCCTCCTGTCATGCTTGAAATATTTACTCTTCTAAATGTCAAAAAAACAATACCAAAAGTAAAACTCAATCTCTCGTGTCACATGACTGCCTATGGCAGAGAGGGCAGATAATAAGGCCATTGGAAAGCACAGTAGGTTAATATGTCTGCTTCCATGAATCAGGAAGTAGAAACTGTGCAGATTTATTTTAGGATTTGTATCAGCTGCAACAAAGAAAGAAATTGCTGTTGCATATCTTTGAGCAGAGATGACGTTTTGAATTCAGGTCCACTTCAAAAATGCTGGTGGTACACTTTACTATACACCTTAAAGTGTACCAGAGATGAAGCATAGTGAAAGTTTTATACATAACTGCGGCTTCCTCCAACCCATTATGCGCACAGATCCCTCCCACGCGGCCATCCTCAACCTTTTCTATCGCTGGTATTGAGTCCGGTAACTTGAGCCAGTCGCGGCCAGTCTGAGCATGCATAGTGCGTTCTCTACAGCAGAGAATAATACTACGCAGGCGTAGTACTATTTTCTGCCAGAGATGGAGGGAGTGCACTGCGCATGCATAAAACTGGCCGCAACTGGCCAAAGTTACGGGACTCAGTAACAGCGATAGAAGAGGCTGAGGATGGCGGCGTGGGAGGGATCTGTGCGCATGATGGGTTGGAGGAAGCCGCAGTTGTGTATAAAACGTTCACTATGCTGCGTCTCTGGTTTCCTTTAAAGGATACCAGAGCTGAAAAATAAAATGCAAATGGGTGGAGCGGACATGAATTAGGTGAAGTCCTGTGATAAGCCACTGCGGGCGATTTCATTAAAAAGTAGGGGGACAGAGTAGAACAGGGGGGGCGTTGGGCATGAGGACACGCACGCACGCACGCACGCACACACGCACACGCACAGACATTACACGCACACACACACACACACGCGCTCAGACATTACACGCACACACACACACACACACACGCGCTCAGACATTACACGCACACACACACACACACACACACACGCGCTCAGACATTACACGCACACACACACACACACACACACACACACACACACACACACACACACACACACGCGCTCAGACATTACACACACACACACACACCCCACACCCCACACCCCACACCCCACACCCCACACCCCACACCCCACACCCCACACCCCACACACCACACACCACACACCACACACCACACACCACACACCACACACCCCACACCCCACACCCCACACACCACACACCACACACCACACACCACACACCCCACACCCCACACCCCACACCCCACACCCCACACCCCACACCCCACACCCCACACCCCACACACCACACACCACACACCCCACACCCCACACACCACACACCACACACCACACACCCCACACCCCACACCCCACACCCCACACCCCACACCCCACACACCACACACCACACATTACACACACACATTACACACACACATTACACACACACATTACACACACACATTACACACACACATTACACACACACATTACACACACACATTACACACACACATTACACACACACACACACACATACATCAGGCAGACACTTCACACCCACATGCCATAGTACGTATACACACTGGCTGCATTCATACAAACACAGCACCTCTCACACAGCAGCACTGCTTATCTGGTGTCGCAAGCTTCAGCTCCCCACGTGCAGTGTGTCTCTCGCTCCTTCTCCAAGGCGGGCGGCATACTCATCATTTTCATGGGGGAGGAGCGCTGGACATTCCTTTGAACACTGATCTGTATCAGTGTTTATGTCAGCTCTGCAGTCGGGGGGAGGCAGGGGGCTGCATGCATCTAGCAGAAGGGAGAACGGGCTGCCTTTTCTCATTTGCCTATTTATTTTGCAGGAATGACCTGGTGACTCCTCCTCTGCCTTTGTGGTACAGTCCACAATAATAAAAAAAAAAAACACAAGCAGATACATTGCCGGGAAAATCATTCGCCGTGTGCGCTCCAGCCGTGGCCGCGTCATTACAGGACGCGCATCACCGCCCAGCTCCTGCACTCATATCGGCAAGCCTCCCGCAATCAAGAACAAGCTTTGGGAGCTTGCCTTTGTTAGGAAGGGAGACACAGGACACAGAGCAGGGCAATGCCGGAGCACTGGCGGGGATGCGGAAATACAGCAAAAACCGGTATTTCCTAAAAGTGCTTACCGTGATTACCGTGCATTGTAAAACCGTGATATACCGTAATACCGGTAAATCGCGGCAACCCAACCCAGTGAATAATGGCGCACAGCGCCTATGCATACAAAATGGCGCTGCATTAAAAAGATACGCTTATCGCTATTTATCGTTAGTACTGCATAATAATGGCGCACAGGGAAAGAAGAAGAAAAACGGCACACACTAACGTTATTTAACAATAGTGGCACACACTAACGTTATTTATCAATAGCGCCCTACATAAGCCAAACTGCAGACGTTATTTAACTGCAAAACGGTGAATGGATTTAATGTAACACTGTCAAGGTTAGGTTTAGGCACTGGGGGGGTCTTAGGGTTAGGCACCACCAGGGGGGTCTTAGGGTTAGGCAGAGCCGGGACAAGGTCCTCCAGCACCCAAGGCTGAGACACCAAAGTGCGCCCCTCCATCCCTGCCACCCCAGCCGTCACACACTGATTGCTATTAGACTAAGAGGCGCCACAGGGCCCACATCCTCCCCAACACCTTAATATCTAGTTATCTGGCTTGCAGTCACTGCCATGTATCCCCTTTTCTTATTTCTTTCTGCTTCAAACACAGTTAGGAATGCCAGCTGAATGAATTCTGCTCCCCCTCCTACACTGCGCCCTGAGGCTGGAGCCTCTCCAGCCTATGCCTCGGCCCGGCCCTGGGGTTAGGCACCACCAGGGGGTCTTAGGGTTAGACACCACCAGGGGGGGTCTTAGGGTTAGGCACCACCAGGGGGGTGGTTAGGGTTAGGCACCAGCAGGTGGGTGGTTAGGGTTAGGCACCACTAGGGGGGGTTTATGGGTTAGGGATAGGTACAGAGAGGGTTCTGTGTGTTAACGCTATATAACGATAAGGCTTTAACGCCAAATAACAATAAGGCTTTAACGTTAAATAGCGATAAGCGGCAAACGGATTACCGGCAACACTGTACGCCATTATTCACAGGCGCCATTTTCAGATGGAAGCGATGACGCTGCAGGAAATTCTGTGACGCTGATGCAGGTCGCTGGCTCGCTGTGAGTACATCACCTCCTCTCCCCCTGTAAGGGAGCTGTGTGTTGTGCAGTCGCGCCCCCCCCCCCCCCCCCCCCTCTCCGGGCTGCTTGTCATACTGCCGGGAGATATAAACCATGCAGAAAGAGCTGCTTTCAGCATCACTGGATGGGGAAGAAGCTTAGCTTTGAAGAGATCTTCACAGACAAGTGAGTAAGCAAAATGACTGTAATTAGAGATCCTCCAATGAAGATAAGCTCCATAGCTGAGTCTGCTGATTAATTCTTCTCTCTACCCTTCCTCTCACTCTCTCTCATTTACATGTCTTCCCACCACTAGATGCCTGGTATGTCAATAACAAACAGTACAGGTCAGACTGCAGCCCTGGTAAGGAAAAGTGACTTTTCCACTATCTCTCTCTTTACTTTCCTACACATGATTCTCTCTGTCTTTTCCTCTCTCATCTAGTGCTCTCACTTTTTCTTTTCTCTTTCCCACATATGTGCTCGAATTCCCTCTCTTTTATCTCCTATCTTGTCATCTGTATGCCCTCCCCCCTCCCAAGCCCCACAACATTGACATCTTCTGCAGCACTTTACAAAGTACACAGGCATGACTGACAGACATTACTTAGAGAAGCCCACAATCTAATACATACCCTAGTCATAGTGTAATGTTCCACCATATTATGTATTTACATAGCACTGAAGTCTTCTGCAGCATTTTACAGAGTACTGTATATAGTCATGTCACTGACTGTCCTCAGAGGAGCTCACAATCTAATCCTACCATAGGCATAGTGTAATAGTGTAATGTCCTACCATATTATTATTATGTATTTATATAGCCCTGACATCCTCTGCAGCACTTTACAGAGTATATAGCCATGTCACTCACTGTCCTCAGAGAAGCTTACAATCTAATCCTGCCATTGTCATAGTCTAATGTCCTACCATATCATTATTATGTATTTATATAGCACTATCTTCTGCAACACTTTACAGAGTACATAGTCATGTCACTGACTGTCCTCAGAGGAGCTTACAATCTAATCCTACCATAGTCATAGTCTAATGTCCTACTATATTATTATTATGTATTTATATAGCACTGAGATCCTCTACAGTGTGTTACAGACTACAAGTTCATGTCACTGACTTTCCTAAGTCAATTTAATCACCCTCATCTTTTGATCACGAACACTAAGCTGATACTTAATTTTATCCTTTTTCCCAAAATTCTATTCTCAAATTTTTAGCCCAAGGCACTAGCTTTTAGGTCATGTTCACAGTGGCTGTTGCATTCTGTGACAGCAGGAACACAAGAGATTGGGACAGCAGCACTGCACATTATGCTCACATTGCGTTGGGTACTGTAAAGCATACAGTTTGAAGCAAAAGTATGCTCCAGTTTCACTGATAATATACGTGTTTAGCTTTAACGCACTTGCATACAGTGTGTTACCATACCGCAACCCACCTGTTGCACTGTAAACATTGCATAGGTGGTGCATTGCAATGCAATAGGCAGCGTTAAAAAAGCGGCTGTTACACCACAACGCACCACCGCGAGTGGGGCCTTACTCTCACCTAACGGCATTTATTTTACTTTTGCTTAACTTAAACTCCTTTTTTTCAGAAATGCCTGACACTGTTCTCCTATTCCATCAGTATCCCTAACCACCCCCCTTCTCTATAACCTTTGCTAACCCCGCTGTTGTCATAGGGCGGCTGGAGATAGTTGGCCTAGGGCAGTAAAAAATACAAATCCGGCCCTGGATGGACCTCCTTGATCGTGCTCCCGTGGCCTGGACAATTCTACAATAAAGGACCACTATCGCGAAAACTGTAAAATTTAAAATACATGTAAGCACATACAATAAGTAGTACATTTCTCCCAGAGTAAAATGAGCCATAAATTACTTTTCTCCTATATTGCTGTCACTTTCGGTAGGTAGTAGAGATCTGACATTACCAACAGGTTTTAGACTAGCCCATCTCTTCATGGGGGACTCTCATGGTTTTCTTTATTTTCAAAACCACTTAGTGAATGGCAGTTACTCCGTCCAACTGCCAAAATAGTGTGTAGCGAGCACAGACCTGGACAGCATCTTTGTATAAATGCTTTTCAAGGAGTGTCTTTATAAAGAATAAAGGCCATGTTGAGAATCCCCCATGAAAAGATGGACTAGCCCAAAAACTGTTGGTAATGTCAGATTTCTAATACCTACTGTAAGTGACAGCAACATTGGAGAAAAGTAATTTATGGCTCATTTTTCTCTGTGAGAAATGTACTTATTTGTATGTGTTTATATGTAGTTAAAATTTTACAATTTTTTGCGATAGTGGTCCTTTAAAACCCCAGCCATAGGAACGCAAACATGAAATTGCACTGCTGGGCCAGCACATGCGCAATAGTGCGTGACTTAGCTATGCTGCACACCTTATCAGCCCACACAGCAGATCAAGGAAGAGGACTGGGAGGACAGTGAGGGACTTACGAGACTATGGGGCTGGAAGTAAAACACTCGTTTCTCACGTATCCTTTAAGTCACTAAGCCCAACATTGTCTGCCTTCCACCCAAAGTGGGCCCATAAAACATGCTTAAAAGGACACTTAAGTCTGATAAAAAATGAGTTTTACTCACCTGGGGCTTCTTGCAGCCCCCTGCATCCATCCTGTGCCCTCGCAGTCTCGCTTGGATCCTCCTGTCCCCCATCGGCAGCTACTTTCACTTTTGCCGACAGGCCCGACAGGCCTGGCCATGCATCTGCTTCTTTGCGTTCCTGACCGCAATAGCAACATAGAGGGCGCTATTGCGGACAAGAATGCGAAAAAGCAGACGTGTGGCCGGGCCTGTCGTCGTAAGTGAAAGTAGCTGCCGGCGGGGGGCAAAAGGATCCGAGCGAGCCTGTGAGGGCACAGGATGGCTGCAGGGGGTAGAAACCCCAGGTGAGTAAAGCTCTTTTTATTTTTTTTTATCAGACCGGCTGTCGTGCGAACCAGTGTTTGTGATTGTAAATTTCTTTTTGCAGCTTCCAGGATGCGGTTGATAGGTGAGTGGTTAAGGAGGGGACCGTGTGGGAGATGTGCCTACATGCAGGGGCAAACACAGGATTTTCAAGGTGGGATTCATGAAAGATCTCCCTCAGCTACGCACAACAAGACAGTATAATAATATGGTGGGACATCATGCTGGGTATACATAATGCAATTTCCCATCCGACCAACCGACAACGGGATCGATCAGCAGCAGTTTGGATACAGATAATAATGAGGACAGCTGACATTAGTAATGAAGGGGAAAGTGAAGCATTCCCACAGCAGGGCACAGGGCTGTGCTTATACCTGACTCTGTTAAGTTCTCCAGAGCTGCTCCATGCTCTGTACACACGCTGCTGCTACATCCAAAGTCAACTGTATCAGGGAAAGAAAGGGGGCAGTGCTGTGAGCTGCAGGATGCCTGCACATATTCTGGTGGCTCAACTTGTGCCTGTCCCTAGACAGTGCACTGGCCCTGGTCTGAGGGGCGATTCTGGGCAGCTGGAATCCACCCCTGCGTTTGCCTATGACATGGGGCACGATTACGTCCAACCGAAGCCTCCCACCTGAAAGCTAATTTATGCAATTCCTGCTAGATTTGGTATGGCAGGCAAAGAGTGTATGACAGTTCACCTGATTGGCTGACTGGCGCCTACTGACCAAGTAAAGGTAGGAAAGTACTTTAGCTGGGAGTGAGCAAATTATGTGTTTTGCAGTTTACATTTTTAAGGGGACTGCATGGACATCGGGAGAAGCTGTGGAAGCAGTGGACAGGGGAGCAGATGGGCGGCGATGCAAATGCAGTGGCCAATGTGAACAACGCCAGTGCATCTGCTCATCCTGAGCAGAGGTGCTTACTGTGCCGTTTACGCATATGCTGCCTTTGCATCCTAGTGTAAACCTGGCCTAACTCTGGGTCATATGCAATTACCTTTTTTTCCTGAGTTTCCCCTAGGAGATAATTTTTCATCTTACCTTTAAAACAATCTTTCTGCAATTTTCAACTAAAAAAGTACTAAGTAGTAGGTAAAGTACTATCAAAATTATTTTTAGTATTTTCTTGCTTGTTGCTGGTTTAAAAAGCATTTTATGACAAGGTGTGAACATATCACCTGGGAAAAAAACTCATGAGAAAATGTTAATTGCTTATGAGCCTCTGTTTTTGTTTCATGTTGTTTTTTCAATTTCTACTGTGTTGTTATTATACAACTATATAGCAAAAATCAGGGCCGTGCAGAGGATCCTCAAGGGGGGGTGCTCAAAATTGAAAAAGGGGCCCAAATCGATCAATTGTGCTAAATTGTGTATGTAATACCTCCTCCTCAGAAAGAAGTATTAGGCGGTCTTAAACCGCACGCACGCACGCACGCACGCACGCGCACACACACACACACACACACACACACCTTTATAGCAGCATCAGGCAGACTTTTTGTCTCCTTCTAACCAAGTCTTTTGTCGCCACCACCCTCAAATCAGCATTCACACGTGCCCACTATTAGAGTGGGCACAATGGAGCCGGAGGTAGGCACGGACTAACCTTTCATTACTGGGACCTCTGTCCCTCTTGATCAGCACCCAAGCTTCTTTTCAGGCAAAGAAGAAGTGGTTGCCAATATGCAGTGGTTGCTAAGCATTAGTAGGTGCAAAACTGCAGTAAGTGCCAAGGTGCAGTGGGTGCCCAGATGCAGTGGGTGGTAAGATGAAAAGGTCCAGTTTGTGCTAAGTTGCAGTGGATGCTGAGGTGTCAAAGTTAAGTCTGTGTCAAGCTGCTGTGGGTACCAAGGTCCAGTTTGTATTGGGTGTTTATTTGCAGTGGGGGCTATGCAGTAATGGGTGCTGAATGAGTTGCAGATGGTGATAAACAATAGGGAGTGCCATGTGAGTGCTAATTGGTACAGGAAGCCATGTGTGACTACTGAGTCTCATATGGGTTCAGATCAAGGGTGGGTATTGGGTGCTATTTGGGTGCTGGCCATGGATTGGTACTAAGTGCATATAATGGCTTTGGAATTGGTGCTGTGTGAGTACTGTGCCATGTGGGTGTTGATTATGGGGGGGTATAGGGTGTCATGTGGGTCCTAGGTGCAAATGCAGAGTGCCAAGTGGGTATTGGGAGTGAGTGCATGGTGCCATATGGGTGATGGGTGCTGGCTAGTGGGCTATTTGTTGTCATGTGGGTGCTAAGTGCAGATGCTGGGTGCCATGTGGGTTCTAGGTGCTGGCACAGGGTGTCATGTGGATTCTGGCTGTATGGGTGGGTGTCAAGCATCATGTAGGTGTTGATTGCAGGTATTTAGTCCCTTGTGAGTTCTGGGTGCATATACTGGATGTCATGTGAGGGCTTGGTGTTTGTGCTGGGCACCAAGTGGAGGATTAGTGCAACTGGAACTACTGCAGATGAAACATGTGGGTGCTGGGTGCAGGTACTGGGTATCACATAGCTATGCAAATACTTGGTACCATGCCTGCACTGAGTGCTAGCTATGGGTGGGCATTGTGTGTCATTGTTATGATCACTTCTGTAGCATGTACTGCTGGCTGCAGTTTTACTGAAGAGAAGCAGTTTTTGATTTCTTTGCGTGCATTTGCTTGCATAGTTTTGCGTGCGCTTACACTGAGCGTTGATTCCATCTGCAGTCGCTCTGAAGTTAATGACAGGTTAGTATGCTTTTGTGAAAACAAACATTGTCTGTTGCAATGGAGCTGCAATCCCTTTCTTGCAGGCTGCATATCATTGTCTGCCCTTTGCTGCTATCAGCCTGTGATTGATTACCATTCACCTGTGTGGGAATCTGCATGTCTGCTCCTATTGGATGACCTCAGTATAAAGGACTGCTTCCTGCAGTGCTCCATGGGCTATCATAGCTTCAGCATAAGCCTGTCTTGCTGCCGCTTTGGCCCCAGATCGTGTTTCTAGTTCTAATGTTACTTTGCTGGTCTTGCATCATATATTGGTTCATCGCCGATATATATGCATACTAGCACGTTTGTTAGTTTCCTTGTATTCGTGTTACGTTAATACATCAGTGTCGCTGATATATCGTGTATATCGTACACGAACTGTTTATATCCTGTGTTCGGTCAGTCAGCTTCCAGCACGTTTTGGTAGGTTGCGCGTATCGTGATCACCCGTGCTGAGCTAGTCAGTCCTGTTCCTGTTGCCTTGCGTGGATTGTGCTCTGCGTAGAAGTAGCGAATCCTTCCTAGTCCTGCTCCAGTTCTTAGTTAAGGCCCGTTCAGACTGCAAACGCGGACGGCCACGCATGCAGAACGCAACGCGTATGAACGCACGCCATCCGCGTACGTATGCGTTGCGTGGCTGATCCCATCACTAAAAAGTGAATGGGACAGCCGTGCGTTTTTGTAAAATCTGCGTGCAGCATGCGTTCCCGGATCGCACAGGTCCGGAACGCATGCAGTGTGAACATCAGACATTGCACTCTATGCAATGTCTGATGTTGTGCGTGTCGGCCACCTGCACGCGTTTCCAAAACGCGGCTGAAAACGCGTGCAGTCTGAACGGGCCCTTAGTGTTCCTTGCTTATGTCATATATCGGTTTATCGCCGATATATACATATGTCAGTTAGTCGTTTGTAGTTCATTGATAGCTGTAACCGTAATACGCTAGGAAAGCATACCTATTGTATATTTGTGTGTATTACGTCTGCCTTCTTTTCCCGACTATTCTGTCCTGTCCTTGTGAGGCACGCCACCGCTGCAATCCCATTGGCTGCCTCATTCCAGTCTGTCTTGTCTTGGACACTTGCAGTCACTTAAGCAGTGACTAGTTAAGCAAGCGTTCATTCTGTTACCTGTCCTGATCTTCTGAGTTCTGGTCTATGCGCTCAGCGCTACCCTGCGCTGAGCCACTATAGTGAAAGGATGGTTTGTGGCTGTTCGGATCTACGCCTGCTCTGTGCACCACATCTCCTGTTGGAGTCAGTCCTCTCCTCCACTAAACTGGGGATATCCTGGTTCCTTGTGCTAGTGTGTGCACCTCCTTCACATAAGGTTAAGCATGTCGTGCTTACTGTGGAGAATATACCACCAAGCGTAACATTATGATAGCCCCATTACCAATCACCATTGTGGGGGGGGGGGGGATTTCCAGCAAAAATGACACTGTTTATTATGGCTCCCTGTCTTTTAAAAGATTTGAAAAGCTTGGCCCTGAGATTGCAGACAAATTTATACCAGAACTGGTTAGATTTTTGGCAAATCCAGATTTTCGGAATTCTGCAATTCCTACCTGGGCTGATCAGATCGCTTGCACTCTTTTTAAGGGAAAACTTTTTCATTGGGCAGTTGATGTCCTGGATCACACTGGTTTGAGACAAAAGCCTTTGGAATTCATAGCTTTTGTGATTCACAACTGGTTACGCATCGATCCATTGCCTTACCCTTTTAATGAGATCCTGTCAGCTAGTCAATCAGCTGTTCCTTCAACTGCTTGCAAAAAATATTCACCAAGCAGATAGTTGTACTGATAACTTTCCTTCATCTGTGAATAAAACGCCTAAGGCAGCAAAGTCTAAAGTCTCACATAAAAATAAGCGTAAGCGTTCCAGGAAACGTTCACAACCAGCAGAGTCGTTGCCCTTAGCGACTGCGCATCAGATCTGTAATGAGACTCTGCCATTAGCAGATAATGAAATACAGTTACCATTCAGGGGAGTCAAATGGACCTATGAAACTAATAATGAACTTTTGTTGCTAGCCAGGGAGAAAAAAAATTCTTGTTTAAATGAATTGTTTGAATATGATTATGAAGACATATTACAGAGTATTAAGCAAATCAACTTTTTTGTGCAGCAAGGGAAATTTGCATATACTACAGTTCAACACTTGTTACAGGTTTTGGAGATTCTTAGGAATAAGAAATCTGCCAATCACCTGCTAAATAACCCAATACATGTCCCTGCCACAACCACAGCTGTGAACTGTGTTTAGCCTGAATGTTCAGCTGTCGTTAAGTGTGCATGGGATCCTCCATTTGAGAAATGGGAGATTGAAGCTCTAGTCCGTAAATTGAACAGTGATTCAAGTTCATTCTGTCATTTCTTCAGTGCTAAAAGTGAAGCAGTATTGAATGGATGCATTAAGTCTGCCTATAACCTAATAAAAACTGGTGTGTGTGGGTATAACTTTGTGGCTCCATTGATTGATGTGTGGGAAATAATTCTGGATGATTTTTATGCGATTCAATCAGTTGATACCAGGGAAAGCACACTGTCAGTTGGAGATTGTTCCACTTCCTCAGTTCCTGAGGCTCCGCAATCCAGTCAGGTGACCTCAGAACCTCTGTCTCTGAGTTTTTCAGTTTCACAATTGAACTTGACTCCGGATTTGCAAATTTGGCGTTCTGACCCGCCTGCTTCAGCACCTTTGGCTGATTCAGCGAGTGATTCAGAGCTCCTTTTGTGTGAAATTGAAGTTCCTGAATCCCTGCTTTGTCCAGTAAATGTTCCTGTAATTCCACCCTGTACCATGGATAACTCGGTGTTACTTCCCAGTAAGACAGAAGCTACTGATACTTCCTTAACCTTGCCCTGCACAAATTTCTCAGCAGAGGATCCAGAGGTCCTGCTGACTTCTGAGTCCAGTCTAGCCAGTACTCATGAGTCTTTGTTCAGTGAAACAGAAATCAAAGAATTATTGCCTGCCTCAGCAAACACTGCCTTAGAATTTACCTGTGTTGATAAAGTTCAATTCCTGTCTGATCCAGCAGATACCAATAGATGCACTACATCAGTTCCTGAGTCTCAGCAATCATGTTTGGTAGCCTTAGAACCCCAGCATCTGAATTTTCCAATCTCACAGTTGAAAAACTATGGTTCAGATTCACAAGCCCTTTGTCCTGATCCTCCTGTTTCTTTACCAAGGTACAGAAACAGGAGGATCAGGACAAAGGGCTTGTGAATCTGAACCATAGAGCAAGGTACAGAAACGGGAGGATCAGGACAAAGGGCTTGTGAATCTGAACCATAGTTTTTCAACTGTGAGATTGGAAAATTCAGATGCTGGGGTTCTAAGGCTACCAAACATGATTGCTGAGACTCAGGAACTGATGTAGTGCATCTATTGGTATCTGCTGGATCAGACAGGAATTAAACTTTATCAACACAGGTAAATTCTACCGCAGTGTTTGCTGAGGCAGGCAATAATTCTTTGATTTCTGTTTCTGTTCCGCAAATGGTACTGAGCTTCTATCGTGTGAACCTAAAAACACAGAATTATTGCCTTGTTCAGAAACTATTCCTGTGAATTTGCCCTGTACCATAAATTGTTCAATTCTTTCCAATGAAACTCAGCTCACAGAATCATTATGCTGTCCAGCAGGTGCTTCCATGGTTCTGCCCTGCAATAGGGACTGTTCAGTAATTCTGTCCAGTGAAGCTGAAATTACAGAGTTTTATGCTTCACTCAGTATTGCAGATGCTTCAAGATCTCGAGCAGAAGACTCAGAGGCTCTACTTACTTCAAGAGAACCTGTACTGAGTAAAATTATTTAAAATAAACACATGAGGTAACTTCAAATGAACATTTCATAGTTACCTTGCCATCAGTTCCTCTCAGAAGCACACCATTTTCTTCTTACAGTGATCCCTTCCAGTTCTGACAACATTTTGTCAGAACTGAAATATATCAGTTGCTGTCAGTTACAGCTGAGAGGAGAACTGATGTGTCCATGTTTCCCTATGGCTCACGTGGGCGATGTTACAGTTTAACAGTGTGCTGACCAGGAAGCTGTTATGAGGTAATAACCATTTTCAAAATGGAGGACAGAGAATTCCATTGATCACAGTGGACAAACAGGATGCAGGAGAGGAAAAATAGATTGAGGAGTAGACTACACAGGAGGTAAGTATGACTTGTGTATGTTTATTTTGACTTTAATGTTCAGTTCAGGTTTTCTTTCAGTGGGTGTTACAGTAATATTCACTTGTTTAGCAGCTGTTTTGGAATTACAGTCTGCTCTAATAAAACTTGATGAATCCCTGCTTAGTGAAATGGAAGCCATTGAAGCATTGTCCTTGTAAGCAAGCGTTTTAGATACCTTGCCCTGTACACGGTCTGATTTTGCTAATGATGTTGAATCCCTCTCTGATATCACAGTAGCCAGAAAACTTCAGCCCTGTCCTTTGAATGTTTTAGAAGTATTGCCCTGTAACATGGATAATTCGGGCTCTCTGAAAATAATAATAATAATTAAAGACTTCCTTTAATTCATGATCAGTTTATGATCGGCTGCTGATAACAGACTGTACTGCAGCCAGGGGACTCCAGAGGAGTAGAGACCACTGGCTGCCTAGCAGGCCAGACTCTCTGAGGAGCAGGAGTCCTAGTAGCTAACTGACACTTGGTGGAATAGTGTCACAGATAGTACATACAGACTGAACACTCAAGGGATGAGTGACAGCCAGGAGGGTCGGGCAGGCCAGGTCGGCAACACACGAGCAGATAAGATACAGAGACAGAAGGCTGATTCGGTAACAGGGTACAGGCAAGGTTTGGCAACAGGTAGACAGATATGCAGAGGTACCGAATCAGAAAGCAAGAGAGAGGTCGACAGAGCAAATGGTCATAACAGATATAAAGCACAATCCTATTTGCAGAACAATTTAAGAGGTGCTAAAGCGAGGCATATACTCCAAGCAACAAAACACTTTTTTTTAGAAAAATATCAAAAACTTTTTATTAATTATCAAAATGTCAATAAAGTACACAAACTTATAAAAAATAAAACATTAAAATACAAAAGAAGCAGCCCAATGGCCGCCAACACACCACCCATGCATACCACACATACACTACAGCATTCACACCTGTTCACCTTGTGCTGGTAATAGCAATTGCTCAATTAGATGTATATTCATGCAGAAACTAATTTTAATGGGGTATCCCCAGTAAAAGTTCCTCAGGTAGAGAGTCTAGTTGGAGTAAGCAATCAATAAATGCAGGGCAAAGTCCAGCACGGCACAACAACCATGTGTACCGGGAGGAGAGAGCAGGACAAGCTTCTCTTACAGTCCTTAAGTTCCAGCACAAAGTTCAGAGAGCATAAGCAGAGAGCAACAGTAAGCTGCAGATATAAGCGAAAGCACAGCAGAGTCCATCAAAGGGTAAGCAGGAGCGACAGACACTGCATGCTGCCACTGTATAGGATTAGAGATGGACATAAAGCATATTCCAAAACGAGTAAAGGCAATGCATACAGTACCATATAGAGGTGGTATCACGTCAGCTCCAATCAGCACATACGATGGACATATCCAGTGAGAAGTGCAGCTCCATTCTGTAACCAACGGCAGACTCCCAGCACCCTATCAGGGGGTGCTTGTATGAAATGCATAGGAGAAAAGTCCTGCTTCAAGATTGAGGAGCATGATGCATGAAGCTAAAATCCAGCCCAGAGATGTGGCAGTCAGGTGATGTATGGTGGCACGAGCCGCGGTTGCGGACAGTCTCAGGACACCAAACCATGCTGTCCTGACATGTTTCGCCGGACTTCCGGCTTTCTCAAAGGGGGCGTGGCACAATCGTCTCACTCGTCCCCACACTGAACTCAAATACTCAGGCCCGCTAATCGGCGCCCGCAGCGCCTGCCCCACACGGCCCAATCCCCTAGGAGGGTGAGGGAGAGAAGCTCAAGGCTTCATCCACTTAGGAGCCAGGGGGCGGGCACAGCAGCCGCCGACAGGCGCAGCCAAACATCAACACGTCACAGGGCAAACAGACGCACGCACACTCCCACAGCCACACCTACACAAAGGAGGGGGCAAGATGTAAACAGAGGATGTGGGACTAAGAAGCCCAGCCAGCCTCACAGGGGGAGTCATAGAGCAACATTGTCGCCTGAAATTACAAATTAAATGCTAGATGCATGATCATAGACAAGAAAAAGCGTAAACATAGAATGTAACTACATAAATTGGTGGAAGATTATAAAGCACAATCCTAGTCTGGGGTGTGAGGTCCTTGGTCTCAACACCCCGGAACTGGTCTAAGGTATAACACAGCAATGACACAGTGATCCTAAGCTTGGGTGTGAGGTCCTTGGTCTCAACACCAAGGAACTGGTCTAAAGTATAACAAGAGCGTAATCTGGCTAAGTGTGAATTCCCAGGTCCACCTGGTTCTAACACACTGTGGGATCTGACTGAGGTCTGAGTGCTCACACGTAAGTATTCACAACGGCAGACAACCAGAGACTGACCAGCAAGATCTATATATACTGCAGCGCTCCTCAGCGCCGCCCTGCACCACTCAGCTAATCAGTATCTGCGCTGGGATCAGCTGATCGTCCTGATCAGCTGATCCCTCTCCTACTGGCATAAAGGGCCTGCCTTCTAGCGCGCACGCACGTAGCTCTCCATCTGTGTGCACTAGAAGGCCCAGGCAAACCAGACGCATGCTGCTGTACGCAAACCGCCGGTCTGAATGTGGAGACAGCCGCCCCGCTGCCAGACCGAGCGGCGGCATCTCCGCTATTCATTACAGTACCCCCCCCTTCCCCCTGAGGAGTGGACTTCGGACACTTCCCACCCGGCTTCCCAGGAGTCATGAAATTCTTTCTTTAATTCTTCCGCATGCATGCGACAATCTGGCACCCAAGATCTTTCCTCCACACCATATCCTTTCCAGTGGACCAGATACTGCACGGAATTTTGCACTAATCGAGAGTCCAGAATCTTTTCAATCTCATATTCAGGTTGCTCAACAACCATCACGGGGGGGGGGGGGGGGGGGGGGGGAGAGGAATCCACGTGCACTGCCGGCTTCAACAGAGACACATGGAATGATCTCACACCTCGCATGCTGGCTGGTAGATCAATCGCATAAATGACATCATTAATTTTTCTGGTCACTGGGAATGGTCCTATGAATCTAGGACCCAGTTTGGGTGACAGTTGCTTTAGGGCCAAATGCTGAGTGGACACCTATACCATATCTCCCGGAGAAAACTTCCACTCTACGGGACCGCCTTTTGTCTGCCTGTTTTTTCTGGGTCTGGAAAGCTTTCCCCAAGTTCCTCTTAACCATTCCCCAAATCTCCCTCAAAGCCCTCGGCCAATCCTCCAAGGCTAGGAATGGTGTAGATGCCACAGGCAACGGGGCAAACTTTGGGTGATCTTCCTGACACTACCTGGAACGGGGAAAATCCTGAAGAGGGACTTTTCAGGTTGTTGTGCGCAAATTCCGCAAATGGCAAAAATTTTACCCAATCGGACTGAGCATCTGCAACATAACATCTGAGAAATTGCTCTAAGGACTGGTTAACTCTCTCTGTCTGGCCATTGGTCTGTGGGTGGTAGCCTGATGAGAACGCAGCTGATGGCAAAAAGCTTTCCAAAACTTAGATACAAATTGGACTCCCCGATCTGACACTACATTTTCCGGAATGCCATGCAGCCGGAAAACGCGCTGGATGAAGAGATCAGCCAATTCCTGGGCCGAGGGGAGTCCTTTTAATGGAACAAAATGAGCCATCTTACTGAATCTGTCTACTACCACCCAAATGACTGTCTTGCCCTCAGACCTGGGGAGTTCTCCTACAAAATCCATGGACAGATGAGTCCATGGTTCGCTTGGCACTGGTAAGGATTGTAAAGTACCAACAGGGGCCTGGCGAGAAGGTTTACTCCTAGCACGCACTGCACACTCTCTCACAAACTCCTTACAATCTGTTGCCAAAGTAGGCCACCAAGCACACCTGGCCAGTAAATCCTGAGTTCTGGTGACCCCGGGATGACCAGCATTCTTGTGGGAATGAAACAGATGTAGGCGTTGCAGACGAAAAGGCAGTGGTACAAACATCACCCCCTCGGGCTTCCCCTCTGGAACATACAGTTGGTATGGACCCAGAGTGGCTGTCCAATCCTTCCAGGTCTCAGTGGCTGCCAAAACTACCCTCTGAGGTAGAATGGTCTCAGGGGCTGAGGGCTGTACTGTCTCGGGCTCGAAACACCTGGACAAGGCGTCGGCCTTGATGTTTTTACTACCAGGGGTATACGTAATTACAAATCTGAATCTTGAAAAGAACAAAGACCACCGGGCCTGACGGGGGCTAAGTCTCTTGGCGCCCTCTATGTACTCCAGATTTTTATGATCTGTATAAACTGTGATAGTATGTTCTGCACCTTCTAGCCAGATGT
Source organism: Hyperolius riggenbachi (assembly GCF_040937935.1). Taxonomy (NCBI): domain Eukaryota; kingdom Metazoa; phylum Chordata; class Amphibia; order Anura; family Hyperoliidae; genus Hyperolius; species Hyperolius riggenbachi. The sequence continues at coordinate 445,233,659 of NC_090647.1, read as the reverse complement.
CGCCATTCTTCAAAAGCTAATTTAATAGCTTAAAGCTCCCGGTTGCCTATATCATAGTTTTTCTCTGCGGGTGAAAACCTACGAGAGAAGTAGGCGCATGGGTGGAATTTGCCCTGCAAACCCGATCGCTGAGACAATACAGCCCCCACCCCCACCTCTGAGGCATCAACCTCCATGATAAAGGGGAAGGTGACATCCACATGTCTTAATATGGGTGCAGAACAGAACTGTTTTTTCAGTGTAGAGAAAGCAGAATGTGCCTCTGCTGACCAGTGGTAAGTATCAGCCCCCTTTTTGGTGAGACTGGTGAGAGGCGAGACCACTGAGGAGTACCCCTTTATAAACCTCCTGTAGTAGTTGGCAAAGCCCAAAAATCTTTGGAGCGCCTTCAGTCCCACAGGCTGAGGCCACTCCAGAACAGCAGAGACTTTTCCAGGATCCATTGAGAGGCCAGACGTTAGAGATAATGTACCCCAAGAAGGCAACGGAGGTTACTTCGAAGAGACATTTTTCTAATTAAGCGTAAAGCAGATTCTGTCTTAACTTCCCTAACACAAACTTAACATGTTTTCGATGTTCCAAGAGATTGGACGAGAAGATCAGTATATCGTCCAGATATACTAAGACGAACTTCCCCAACACCTCTCTGAATACCTCATTAATCAACTCCTGGAAGACGGCCAGGGTGTTACACAACCCGAAGGGCATCACTAGATACTCGTAGTGCCCGTCGGGTGTGTTAAAGGCCGTTTTCCAATCGTCACCATCCCTAATGCGAACTAGGTTGTTTGCACCCCTCAAATCTAGTTTAGAGAAAATCTTGACGTTGGTAACCTGAGTGGATAAATCATTAAACAAGGGCAATGGGTAACGATTTTTAACGACTGCTGTGGCTACTATACTGATTGAGGAATAGTATCATCATTTCTGCTGGATGAACTGAAGGTGCATTTTTTTGTACATGGGAGGGTTGTTTTGACCTTTTTTGCAACCTTTCTTTGAACTTTTTGAACTTAGTGATCACTTAATGGTACATTGTCCCCGTGTGCATGAATGTATGATTGGTGGGTGCGATGCGATAGAGGGTCGGCCGACCTCGGTACAGGCGCAGTGTGTTTTTTAGTGGAATATTATTCCGTTTTTAAATTTTGAAATATATTAATAACATTTTTACGTTTACAATATGACTAGTTTGTGTGTGTTGCTTGGAGTGTACTCCTCCTCTAGTTTACCCTTAACAATTTTCTGATTTTTGTTTTGTGGAGGAGACACCCCAAGGAAGTGTGATTATTTTTGTCTGACGTCTCGTCCCCGCTTTGATGATGGGTGATTAGGGTTAAATTGGACTTATAGTCCTGGGGGGTAGCCGCTGGTCATTGAAGTGGAGTATTGCATACTTTTTGTGTGGCCACGATGCTACGTTGGGATGCCTTAGTTTCACAGGTGGAGAGGGACTGTTTGAAGACACAGAACGCCAGGGATGGACAGCAATTGATAAACAGTGGCTTCCGTAAATTGACTAAACTTTATGAGAAAAAATCAAGAATCTGGTGGAATATTCGGTACAATAAACTTTATCTAAATGATCATTTTGCACCCTTGTGGCTTAGGTTTCAGGTGTTCCCCCATAGAAAAATATAAGCGACAATTTTAAAAAGAGGTGGGAAAAAAACTTTGAGACCTGTGCGGAAACTTGTTTAACACTCATGAATGAGCTTGATGGAATAGACTTAGAGTCTACTGAATGTGAAATTGTGTGCATTACTGAGTCCCTCAAGGATCTCAGTACAGATCCGTTGTATAAAAAACGCAGCTCCGATTTGGAGAGCCACATAAGTAAATTTAATAAGGATCTAGTTTTTTCCCGTGATCAAAAAGTTTTGAGGGACAGGACGGCATATAGAATTGGGACAGCTTACAGGTGGGGGATCAAACGCCCTTTACCGGGTAGACCTAGGCCACAGGGTGCCAAAGATCCAGTACAATCACCAGTGGCAGAGGAATCTGATTCCTCTGTGAGCGGGTCAAGCCAGGCGGAGTCGCAAAGCCCTCATCCAAATATGCAACCACCTGCTCATGGCAAGAGACAGAGGAGAGTGCTCGATCCTCATACTGCTAGACCTTTCTGCAGCCTTTGACACAGTTGACCATGACATCTTGATAAACAGGCTACAGGAATACTGCGGCATTGATGGCATAGTACTTCAGTGGTTCCAATCCTTCTTGAGTGGCAGAACCCACAAAGTGTCTATGGGGCCCTTCCTGTCCACCCCTGTAACACTTAAGTATGGGGTGCCCCAGGGCTCAATCCTCTCTCCCCTGCTTTTCACGATTTACATGCTACCGTTGGGAAAACTAATCCAAAAACATGGCCTGACATACCACTGCTATGCAGACGACACCCAACTATATCTTTCCTTCAAGCCTGGTGTGACAGACCCAACTCTAACTATAAACGCCTGCTTACGTGAACTACAGCAATGGATGAATGACAACTGGCTGAAACTAAATTCAGACAAAACTGAAGTCCTTCTGATTGGAGGGCAGAGCATGATAACAAAACAACTTAACTTGCAGTCTTCACCACTGGGAATAGGAGGCACGGATCTACGCAGCTCTGATCATGTGCGTAGCCTGGGAGTTCTAATTGATGGGGATTTAAACTTCAGAACTCAAATCTCTGCTGTGGTGAAATCATCCTATTTTCACCTGAAGAACATTGCAAAAATCAAGCACCTCATACCCCCAGAAGATCTGCCAACCTTAGTCCACGCCTTCATCACATCCCGACTGGACTACTGCAATGCTCTCTACACTGGCCTTCCAAAAAAGGCCTTGTACCGGCTACAGCTGATACAGAATACTGCTGCCAGACTGCTAACCAACCAACCCCGTCACTGCCACATAACGCCAGTCCTGCATTCCCTTCACTGGCTACCTATAGAATGGAGGGTCCTATTCAAGATCGGCCTATTGACATTTAAATCCCTGAATAATCTAGGCCCTGGATACATGAAAGATATGTTACAGCTGCGAAGCAATCCCCGCATTCTCAGATCCACAGGTTCTAATAATCTAGTCATACCCAGAGTCCACTTAGAAACTTTTGGTCCCAGAGCCTTCTGTCATGCTGCCCCTACGTTTTGGAACTCCTTACCTCAACAGATCAGGACAGCCCCATCCCTGGATGTGTTTAAATCCAGACTGAAAACCCACCTGTTCAGTCTGGCATTTGCAGAAATATAACTTTTGTTGTGTGAATACTTCATCCTACTAATTACTGAATCTGAGAGAGCCTAAGCGCTTTGAGTCCTATGGGAGAAAAGCGCTATAGAAATGTTATTGTATTGTATTATTATATAAAGCTCAGGCTCGGCCAGGAATAGCGCAGGTCGCTATAACACCAGATCTAAATCTAAAGAGAGAAAAGAGAAAAAGAAGAGGTTTGGTCAACAGGGGAATAGGAGGAGGCATAGCCAGTCATGTACCAGTGCTGGTCGTAATGAAAGAATCTACGCTTACGGGTCGTTACGCGTAATTTTACGCTATTACGCGTTACGCAATTACGGTTACGGCGTAAGAAAGTATCTACGGGGCAGCACCGTAATTACGCGTGGACGCTACGCAGTTACGCGTAAGGATACCGTAATTCAGTTGCTTACGTTACGATATTACGCTTGCTGTCGTAACATCCACGCGTACGTTTTGACGCATGCTTAACATATGTACGCAATAGCTGTCACTCACAAACCGCCACCTAGTACGCGTACGTTTTGACGCATGCAAGGCTGATATGTACGCAGTAGGCGGCGCCTTGTGAGCGACAGCTGTTGCGTACATATGTTCCGCATGCGTCAAAACGTACGCGTGCGCACGCATTCCGGGCACGCTCAGCCTCAAAGCCTGTGATTGGCTAATGCGTACAGAACAACAGGAAGTTCAAAAAAACAGGCCAGACACGTGGAAGAGACCTGGAGAGAGACACAGACTTCCTCTGCAGGGCACCAGAATCCACAGCCAGCCAGAATGCCTCCAAAGAATTGTCCTAAATTGAAAAGGATGGTGATTGAGGTAAGTGATCTATTGAACAAAATGCATATATGTTTGGTACTGTTTCTGTGCATTTATTTATATTTGACATTAAAAGGTGTATCAGGTGTTTGTGAGAGTTTTTTATTTATTTATTTATTTTTTGTCACTGTAACTTTGCTTGTACCACTACTGTTAAAGGGACTCCGAGCTACGCGTCATGACGGTGGTCGGCGTGACAGTCCTGCGCATATGCGGGTTTACTGCGCATGCGCAGGACTGTCACGTCCGTCGCCGTCATGACGCGTATCGGCCGGCATAATGACGTGCCTCTTCCTATACCAGCAAGTGTCGGGCCGACACTCTTCTGAGTGTCGCGGCTGTGGGCTCGGAGTCCCTTTAATAGTAGAGACACATTCACACTGTATTTTGCTAAATGGTAGCTATTTTTTTTTTTTGAGCAGTTTTCAAGCGGTTGTTTAGCGGTTTGCTTTTACCTCTTTTTGAGCGGTTTGTGTTTTTTGTATGGGAGTTCCTAGCGTCTACAGCATTTTGCGATTAGTGATTAGTGTTCTGATTGGGTGGTGTTTTTTTTTTCTGGTCCAAAAATGCAATAGCAGCATAGGGGGCGATATTGTGGCTGGGAACGCGAAGAATCACTTGCGTTCCCAGCCTGACGGACGGTGACGGCGAAACCGGAAGTAAACGCCGGCGGGGACGGGAGGATCGGAGGGACACGGCGAGGGCACCGATCAGCTGTAGGGGGCTGAGGGAAGCCCCAGGTTAGTAAAACTTTTTTTTTCCGGCTTAACCCCTTGAGGACCACAGTCTTTCTACCCCTTAAGGACCAGACCCTTTTTTTCCATTCAGACCACTGCAGCTTTCACGGTTTATTGCTCGGTCATACAACCTACCATCTAAATGAATTTTACCTCCTTTTCTTGTCACTAATACAGCTTTCTTTTGGTGCAATTTGATTTCTGCTGTGATTTTTAGTTTTTATTATATTCATCAAAAAAGACATGAATTTTGTCAAAAGAATGAATTTTTTAACTTTCTGTGCTGACATTTTTCAAATAAAATAAAATTTCAATATACATTTTTGTCGAGATTTATTCTGCTACATGTCTTTGATAAAAAAAAAACAATAAGTGTATATTTACTGGTTTGGTTAATAGTTGTAGCGTTTACAAAGTATGGTGCCAAAATTATATTTTCCCATTTTGAAGCATCGCTGACTTTTCGGAGCACCTGTCAGGTTTTATGAGGTGCCAAAATTCCATGATTAAATACCCCCCAAATTACCCTATTGTGGAAAGAAGACATCCCAAAGTATTCACTAGGGCCCGTTCAGATCACAAATGCGGATGGCCATGCGTGCGGAACGCGTGTGGACCGCAACGCGTACGAACGCATGGCCATCCGCGTTTCTGTGCGTTGCGTGGCTGATCCCATCACTGAAAAGTGAATGGGACAGCCACGCGTTTTGTCAAAATCTGCGTGCAGCATGCGTTCCCGGACCGCACAGGTCCGGAACGCATGCAGTGTGAACATCAGACAGTGCACTCTATGCGTGTTGGCCTCCTTTCCAAAACGCGGCTGGAAACGCGTGCAGTGTGAACAGGCCCTAAGAGGCATGGTGAGTTCATAGAAGATTATTTTTGTCACAAGTTAGCGGAAAATGACACTTTGAAACAAAAATAAAACAAAAAAAAAGTTTCCATTTCTGCTAACTTGTTAAAAATAAAAAAAATCTGCCACGGACTCACCATGCCCCTCTCTGAATACCTTGGGGTGTCTACTTTCCCAAATGGGGTCATTTGTGGGGTGTGTTTACTGTCCTGGCATTTTGGGGGGTGCTAAATTGTAAGCACCCCTGTAAAGCCTAAAGGTGCTCATAGGACGTTGGGCCCCTTAGCGCACCTAGGCTGCAAAAAGGGGTCACACATGTGGTATTGCCGTACTCAAGAGAAGTAGTATAATGTGTTTTGGGGTGTATTTTTAAACATACCCATGCTGGGTGGGATAAATATCTTTCTAAATGAGATTTTTTTGATTTTTTTTTTTACACATAATTGTCCATTTACATAGAGATTTCTCCCACCCAGCATGGGCATGTGTAAAAATACAACCCAAAACACATTATACTACTTCTCCTGAGTACGGCGATACCACATGTGTAACACTTTTTTCTAGCCTAGGTGCGCTAAGGGGCCCAACGTCCTTTGAGTACCTTTAGGATTTCACAGATCATTTTCATGAATTTAGTTTCTAGACTACTCCTCATGCTTTAGGGCCCCTAAAATGCCAGGGCAGTATAGAAACCCCACAAATGACCCCATTTTAGAAAGAAGACACCCCAAGGTATTCTGTTAGGAGTATGGTGAGTTCATAGAAGATTTTATTTTTTGTCACAAGTTAGCGGAAATATATATATATATATTCCCCCCAAAGTGTCATTTTCCGCTAACGTGACAAAAAATAAAATCTTCTATGAGCTCCCCATACTCCTAACAGAATACCTTTGGGTGTCTTCTTTCTAAAATGGGGTCATTTGTGGGTTTCCTATACTGCCCTGGCATTTTAGGGGCCCTAAAGCATGAGGAGTAGTCTAGAAACTAGTAGTCTAGAAAAATGGATGGGTGGCAGTGAAAGGTGGTGACAGGGGATGATTGACGGGTGATTGACAGGTGATTTACAGGGGAGACTAGATGTATACAAGGGGGGTGGGGCTGAGTATGTGGGCGGGTAATTGGCTGCCCAAGGTGCACATTAGGGTCTGATCTGATAGGTAGCAGTGACAGGTGGTGACAGGGGGTGATTGATGGGTGATCAGTGGGTGATTTAGAGGGGAGAACAGATGTAAACCATGCACTTTGGTGGTGATCTGATGGTGGGTCTGAGGGCAATCTGAGGGTGTAGGCGGGTGTTTGGGTGCCCGCAGGGGCCAGTTTAGGTTCTGATCTGATGGGTGGCAGTGAGAGGTGTTGACAGGGGGTTATTGATGGGTGATTGACAGGTGACCATTGGGTGCTTATAGGGGAGGATAGATTTGGGGAGCAGATGGTTTTCATAGGCAGTCATATGTTGATTCCAGTGTCTCAAAATATCAGTCAGAAGTATTCATAGCTGGCTAACAATATCTGTGATAGTCATCATAGGTTGCTCCCAATATCTGGCACTAGCCATAGTTGGGCCACAACATCTTTCACTTTATGTAATTATAGATGGCAAGCAATATCTGTCAGAAGTTATAGGTGGCCACTTATATCTTCTTGTAGTCATCATTATTCCATAAGTATCTGCCCGCAGTCATAGTTGGTTGAACTTGGTTCCAAAAAATTTTTGGCACTGTCATATAATTGTTATAATGTTGAAACATGATTAAAGTAAAGTTAATCCTAATTAATAATTAATTAATCTATACAATGGTCATGAATACTGTAAAAATTTTTTGCAGGAATTTACTAAAGGCCGCTATGACCTGTCGGTGGGTGAGGCAAAGAAGCGGGTGGTCCGGAAGGTCCAGTTCCTGTTGAGGAAAAACTTCAACAGGAACTTGAAGGTGAAGCAGGTCCAGATGATGTGCTCCTGTGTGGGCATAGTGATGATATTTGTGCAGTATTTGCTGAGTGTTAGTTTTTGATAACCACTGATGATCACCTGGTACTCTCCATGCCCTTGGCAACTGCCAAGGTTTGCCTTGTGGATGATCCGGCTCTGGTGCACAGCCATTTTAAGATCTCTCCAGAGATATTAAATTTGATTGATGCCTATGTTCATGTTTAGCCTCTCAAGGGCATACGCATACTTGTCTCAAAGCCACTCCTTTCATACAGTATATTTGCTGTGTGTGTAGGGTCTTATTCCTAATAAAGATGAACCATTGCCCCAGGGCCCAGTCTACGTTCAAGAGCACTCTTTATAGCCTATCCTATTTATATTTTACTATATTTAAGAGTCATATTCTTTCATGTCCAATAAAGAAATAAAAGGTATTAGAATATAACTTTAAAGAAAAAAAAAATACTTTCAGTAAAAACGTAATACTTTTTACCAATTTCATGACATATTTTGTTCTCATTATATTATTTATTATTGTTTATTACAGCTGGATCTGCTTCTCGTCCACCGGCACCACCTGCACAGCAACACCCAGCCCGCCGGCAGGACAGGAGGACCTCCCCCCGTCTGCGCAGCCCCAGGACCTGCAGGAAGGAGATGCCCCTGGACCCAGCACCTCCCGGGCTTCCTCCCCAGGCCCCTCCTATCACAGCCAGCGAGTGGCCAGGCAATTTGCCGGATGCCTCCAGACAGGTAAAAATCTTGCAGTCTATAATTAAGAGGTTTTGGATCAGGATCAGGGGTCGAGTCCTGCGTGAACGCGGGTGGACGACGTCCACTTACTTTTATTGGAGACTGGACGTCGTCCATCCTTGCACCCTGGAGGGGAGCAGCGCAGTGGAGAGGAGCATTGGGCAGAGCAGTGGGGAAGGGCGGACGTTTCCCCCCCCTTCCCTCACCTTGGCTGTTAATGGCAGCGGGCCTCAGTGGGCGGGATTTACCTCCTCCTGTTCCGGAGAGTTGAGGTTGTGCGTGCAGCTAGTCTGGTCTAGTCAAGACCAGAGCAGCGGCACAGCTTCAACTCGCCGGAATGAGGAGAAGGTAAGTCCCGCCCACTGATGCCTGCTGCCACTACCAGCCACCACCGCAATCGTTCTGGAGCAGAGAGCCAGAAAGAGTAGCCCAAGGTGAGGGAAGGGGGGGGGGGAATGTCCACCCTTCCCCGCTGCTCTGCCCAATGCTCCTCTCCACTGCGCTGCTCCCCTCCAGCTGTGTGGACACCTGGCTACATATGCTGGTGCCACTATACACCTGGCTACATATACTGGGGCCACTATACACCTGGCTACATATACTGGGGCCACTATACACCTGGCAACATATACTGTGGACACCTATACACCTGGCTACCTATTCTGGGGACATCTATACACCTGGCTACCTATTCTGGTTACATCTCTACATCTGGCCACCTATTCTGGGGACAACTATACACATGACTACTTATACTGGGGACACCTATAGACCTGGCTAGCTATACTGGGGGTACCTATTTTGGGGGAACTGCTGTCAGATCTGTATTTATGGTGAACCGATGATGCCAGATTACGTGTATTTTGGGGAACCTCTGCCAGATTTTGTATGTTCGTGAACCACTGCTGACAGATTACATGTATTTTGGGTGTTACGTGTATTTTGGGTGATCCACTGACAGGTTTCGCGTATTTTGGGGAACTGCTTCCAGATTATGTGTATGTTGGGGGAACTGCTGCTGGCAGATTGTCTATTTTGGGGTAACCACTGCCATATTATCTGTATTTTGGAGGAACCTCTGCCAGATTATGTGTATTTTTGGTGAAATGCTGTCAGACTACATCTACTTTTTGGGGATACACTACGACAGAGCTCAAACTTCCCCTGCCAGACCTTTTATACCACTGCTAAGGACATGTATATTTGGCCCCACCCATGACCATGCCCACGCTATGCTTAACCAAACCCATTTTTTGGCGCACCGCACTATGCGCGGCGCATAGATTTTTAGGGTGAGTCCACTCCCCTCTTTTTCAAGGACTACACCCCTGATCAGGATGATACCATTTATTGGCTAACTTAAACGAATAGAAGCATGCAAGCTTTACACTGTAGAGACTTTGTCGAGGTACATTTCCATTACATGCGGTACGATGTGGCACATCACGGGTGTCCTGAAACCATTGCACGGCAGTGGTATAGTTTGTATTGCATTCAGGTTATGCGGAGCGGTGTAGACTGATCCAAGAATCTGCAGCATGCTGCAGATTCTTGCAGGGCTGCATCTGCGTCCCATCTCCTCTAATCACTTCTGCATTGGGAGATGCGGAAGTGATGCGGCGAGGTGGCACTTCTATGGTGGAACAGGGCCCTAAATGTTATTGTATAAGCTTTACATTAATTTTTTTTTTTCCTTGATACAATGATTATACATTTTACAATCAGGGTAACCTATTTTCTCTATTCTTTCCACAGTTCCACTGTCTACACATTTAAAATTGAGGAGGGACCATAGGAGGCTGAAGACAAGTGTGAGGCAGCATCAGAGAGGAGTGCCGGTCCGGGACTTCCGTATTCTGAAGCAGCAGGTCCTGGAGCTGCGCCAAAAAACGGCCCAGCAGGACGAGCTCATCGCCCAATTAATGGGCACCGGGGGCAGGCGTGATGCCTAACTTTTTTTTTTTTTGTGTGTGGTTTTTTTTTTGGGGGGGGGATAGTTTTGTTGAACCATTGTAGCCCCTGACACACTCCAATGCGTTGTGGTTCACCATGAGCTTGCTGGTTAGTTTGTACCTCTCGGTCAGACCTCTGGCAGACCAAAATTCCATAGGGTCCTCTGTGCGCATACTGTCAGATGCACCAAGTGACCCCATGTAATCACTGACCATGCGGCTCACCGCTGGTGAAAACTTCCTTCTACTGTTCTTGTTGTTATTGTTGGACGCTCAGAGAAGTAAAAGTTTCATTGCTCCAAAAAGGTCTCCAGGAAGAATGGGTCTGCTAGGCTCAGCTACTTGCTGGGTGCGATGAGTGGGAATAGCTGTGATCTCAGACTGTGGAAAGGCCTCCTGCACATGACGTATTAGGGCCTGCTGCAGCTCACGCATCCTCTCCTCCTGCCGGCTTGCTGGAATGAACTGACCCAGTTTCCCCTTACATCGAGGGTCTAAAAGGGCGGCCAACCAGTAGTCATCCCTCTCCTTAATGTTTTTGATCCGGGGATCTCTGCGTAAGCATTTCAACATATGAACAGCCATGGGGAAGAGATGAGCCTGCGCCTCCAAATCATCCGGTCTGCTCAACACATCAAAACTGCTGCTGCTGCTCGTCCTGCCTTCCAATGTCTACCCACCCATGAACCACAGATGCCGCACTGGCCTGCTCTCCCTCCTCACAATGGTCAGGCACCTCAAGTAAGTCCCGCGTGAAAGTAAGCTCCTCCTCCTCCTCCTCCTCCTCATGTGCCTGAGTCTGGGTGGCTTGGAGCAAGCTTTGTTGTTCAAGCTCATCAAGCGCATCCTCCCCAGCTGTCATCAGGCTACTCAGACTCTCGTCCAGCATGTACACGAGAGGGATCACTTCGCTGATACAGACTTGTGCCCCACTTACGAATGTTGTAGCCTGATCGAATGGGGACAAGACACGGCAGACTTGATACATCAGCCGCCACTCTTCCTGGGTGAATCGGGCAGGTGCGCCCTGGGTGCCATGTCCTCCTCGGAGGTACTCTGCAACCGCCTTTTTCTGCTCGCACAACCTATTCAGCATGCGAAGTGTGGAGTTCCACCGTGTTGCACTATCTGCAATGAGCCTATGGGGGGGCAGGCCATGTTTCTCCTGCAATTTAGACAGCGAATCTTTGGCATTTGAAGAATAACGTAACTTCGATACAACTCTTCTTGCATGCACCACATCACTCAAACCTGGGTAGGTGCGTAAAAAGCGCTGCACCACCAGGTTGAGTATGTGGGCAAAACATGGTACATGGGGGATGTTGCCCTGATTCAGGGCGGCAATCAGATTTGCTGCGTTGTCACATACAACATGACCAGCCTGGAGTCTTCTTGGGGTCAGCCACTTCTGCACCTGTCCATTGATAATGGCCAGGACATTTGGTGCAGTAAGTCTCTGCTGCTCAACGCTGACTAAACCCAGAACCGCCTGACAGCGTCAATGTACCACTCAGTCCCACGGGCACGCTTACTGGGGGGCTCAGCTGTAGCGGTTGCGACATGACTAGAGGCAAGTGTGGAACTGTTCCCCTTGACACCACGGGGCGGCGCTACCAGCTCATTGGCCGCCCCAGGACTGGAACCCTCCTGTTGACATTGGAGGGTGACCCAATGTGCCGTAAAGGACATATAACGTCCCTGGCCATGACTGCTGGTCCAGCAATCCGTCGTGAGATGTACCCTGTTGCCTACAGAATAGTCAAGGGACAGGGTCACATTATCCACAGTGTGGCGATACAGGTCAGGTATTGCTGTCCTAGCAAAAAAATGGCGGCTGGGGATCCGCCATTCTGGTATGCCAAACCTCAGCAGCTCGCGAATGGCTGTACCCTCCTCTACAAGACTGTAGGGCAATAACTGCTGGACCATAGCCTGTGACAGCAGCCCATTCAGCCTCCGGATCCTGCTGTGATGGGAAGGCAGTGGCTTTGTCGACCTTATCGACTCAGTAATTAAGGGCTGGGTGCTGTGAGCCACTGACGAGAAACGTGCAATTGAGGTAGCTGACATGTGGCCTCTACTGCCAGACTGTGTTGCGGAGTGAAGGCAGGGGGAAGGGGTGCCGATGTCAGAACCTGAATGGGAAGAAGGATGGGGCACTGTGCGGGGTATTTTACCCATTGCTTCCTGAACAAGCTGATGTTCTCTCTTATGCTTTTTTATGTGGGAGAGTGGTCCACCTGTGCCCGCTCTTGACAAGTCCTTCCCTATACGCACCTTATGACCACAAATGTTGCATATGACAATGTGGGGATCAGATTCATCAACGGTAAAGTACTTCCACACTGGGGCTTTCTTAGATGATTTTTTAACAGGTTTTTCTGTCTCAGGCACAACAATTTGGGAGAGGGTGCTTTCAGATGCAGGCTCAGGCTGTGGCTGCTGCCTCGTTTGAAAAAGCTTACCAGAGGAGCCACTGCTTCCACTAGGTCTCATGGTATGCTGATGCAGCCTCTGCGGCTCTGAATCATCTGAGCTGGCATCACCGTGACCATGATGTTCAGGCGGGGCATAGTCCCTATCCATATCATCGTCACTAAATCCCTCATAACAACCCAGCTCATCATCATCAGGATAATTGGGAGAAAGAAGGTTGGGAGAGCCCTCATCCTGGATGTTATGTTCTCCCATTGAGGACTGACACTGATCGTGGGCATGGTACAAGTTGTCACCATGATCATCACCCACCAATCCCTCATCGATAACATTCTGAGGTTCATTAAAAAAATTCTGGGCATCAGACTCTAGGTTTATGTCGGACTGCGAAAGAGCTTTGTCCACAAGGTCTGCAATATGTGCAGTATATGGAAGTAAAGGCTCATTTTGGAGTTTGGGGCAGATCTTTGAGCAGGCGTGGGTGTGCTGCTGGTACTGCTGCTACTCTCCGGTGCCTGAAGATTGGGGGACTGAGAACCGCTATCTCTCGTCACAAAGTCCACAATATCATCAGCCTGGCTCTCCATAATGGGGCGCCGTGGGCCCTTCATCATTGAAGAATCGCGCGTAAGGTTGTAGGCTTTTTTTGGAGTTACATCTTCACTCCTCACTGTGCCTGTTGAGGATTGCCCACTACCTCGCACTGATTGTCCCCTACTAGTGTTGGGCGAACACCTGGATGTTCGGGTTCGGGCCGAACAGGCCGAACATGGGCCAGATGTTCAGCATGTTCGGCCCGAACGCCGAAGTCAATGGGACCCCCGAACATGCCCATTTTGGGGGCCCTATGGGGTCGCAGGCATAAGGGTGGAGCATGCCCCGATCGCGGGGGGGGTCGGAAATTCCCCCCACCCCCTCCGCTAGCGCTCCCCCCTCTGCCCGCTTCCCCATAAAAAAAGTTTAAGGCAAGTTAAATAGTACTTGGTGGCTGGCCTGGCACTGGCAGTGGAGTGAGGAGGAGTCCGAGTAGCAGAGTGACGCGTTGAGGCCGGGCAGCGGGCGGTTCAGCGGTAGTACCCTTGTGGTACTTCCGCCCTTTCTCTGACCTCACGTCCTCTACGTGATGACGCATACGAGGGTACGCGTGACGCGTACCCTCGTATGCAGAGGACGTGAGGTCAGAGAAAGGGCGGAAGTACCACAAGGGTACTACCGCTGAACCGCCCGCTGCCTGGCCTCAACGCGTCACTCTGCTACTCGGACTCCTCCTCACTCCACTGCCAGTGCCAGCCACCAAGTACTATTTAACTTGCCTTAAACTTTTGTATGGGGAAGCGGGCAGAGAAGGGAGCGCTAGCGGAGGGGGTGGGGGGAATTTCCGACCCCCCCGCAATCGGGGCATGCTCCCCCCTTATGCCTGCGACCCCATAGGGGGGCCGTATTGCGGCATGTTCGGGCGAACAGGGCCCTGTTCGGCCGAACAGGGGCCCTGTTCGGCCCTGTTCGGCGGCCATTCAGTAGTTCGGGACGAACCCGAACTTAAAAGGCCGAACACCATCAGGTGTTCGGCCGAACTCGAACATCATCAGGTGTTCGGCCGAACTCGAACATCACCCGAGCAGGGTGATGTTCTGCAGAACCCGAACAGTGGCGAACACTGTTCGCCCAACACTATCCCCTACCAACTGACTGTCCCCTGCCAGTTTTGGACTGACCCCTGCCGGGTACAGAGCATCCCCTGCTTGGTGCAGAGCGTCCCCTTCCTGCTGTGAAATAGGGATGTACTTTTTGGGCTGCTGGTTCTTGATCACTGCCTGTCAAGGTGTCAAACAAACATCTTTTTGCAGTGGTTTCAATTTCTCGGCCACGGGAACGGCCTGCTCCACCTCTGCCAGACATTGTAGGGAATATGTTCAGCAAGTGCCAAACGTTATTGTTTAACTTAAATGTAGGGGAAAGTGACAAATGATAAACGTATATGTAACACCATATAATGTGCTGTTATTGTTATGCTATATACTGCTGCCTTTAGAGGGCATAGTTCCTTTAAGACTGCAGAGAATTCTGGAAGAGAGGCTGGAGTGAGCAGAGGCTGCTGGGAGCTGAGGTGTGGCTGGTGTGCCTAGAGCCTGGGAGTGAGGTCTGGAGTGACTGGGACTGGATCTTCAGGCCTAAATCCATCAGACTGGCTTCCATTTGTTTTCTGAGTGTGAAGAAGGGATCCTGTGACACAGATTGCTGCACCCTGTGCTGAATCTTGCTGCTGAAAGGATACAGCTGCCAGACCAGAACTGTGTGAACCTGTGAGGTTGGTGGAGTCTGGATTGTACAAGCCGTGTGGACTTCAGAAGGAACCATTTTAGCTGGATTACAAAGTTTGTGAATCTTAGTCTCCTCAAAACTTCTGCCTGTGAGTTCTGCACCTGCTGAGTGACCATTATCAGGGACTGGCCCTGCACCTCATGGTAGGAACTATCTTTGCAGTGATAGAGGGGCATTAACCTGGCTGAGAGGTTTGGGAGCCATACCACTCCTCTTACAACAAACTGTGGACAGTGTATGTCAGGACTGTTTGCCATAGCCTGCCATTCTGAACTGTAGCCTGGTTAACCTGTCCCCTCTCACATCACTGGCCTCTATGCTGTTATTGCTGAGTGCATCGGGAGTCTTCTTGCTGCTGCAGCTTCTTCACAAGGCGCCCAACTGTGCACATAACATTCCTTAAAGAGGTACCCCGAGTGCAACTGCATTATAGCCCACTGGCCAGTCGGGCATTAAATAAGATTGTGTTACTGATTGCATTGTCTTAAGTTTGTTTCTTTGCTATGGTTGTGCGTCTTTCGCCAGTGTAGTGTGCACTCCTTTAAAGTGACACTGGAGGGGCGCAAGAGGTTATTACCGTGTGCTGATTGCAGTTTATTAAGCTTGTCCCTTTGCTGCGGTGCGTTCTGCGCCAGTCTAGTGTACACTTGTTTAGAGTGACACTGGAGGGGCGCAGGAGGTGGCTACTTTGGACATACACTTTCTATGCACTTTGAATGTGTGAAGCGTATTACTGTTACTGTTATGATCTTGCTGAGTTAACAAGTGTTTGATTAGTGCTATATTTTCTATTGCTTACTTCACCCCATTAGATCACGTTGGTCTGTGGGGAATAAATATATTGCATTGATACTGGTGTCTGCATGATTCTAGGAGGCAGGGTGCCACTGGAGGCGGTATCCACTAAGAGGCCCTGTTACATTCATTAGCGATCCAGTCTGTCTCGCTACATTTGGCGCCCAACGTGGGGCTCTCTTTGGCTCCGCCCAGTGACGTCTACGCCCCTTATCCATTGAAATCAGACACAGTATGGAGTCAAGAGCTGCAGGAAGATGGTGTGAGAACCACCAAGCTGCTGTAGGACACTGTCTGGTCCTAGAGTTACCAGGGTCTGACTGGACTGATGCACAGATCAGGGAAGTGGCTGAGAAACTACCAATATCTGGTCGGGGGTTCCTGTTAGATAGTACAACAGACTCAAGTGGACCAACTCAATTTGCCCTGCTGGAGTGGAAGACCCATGTCCCCCATGACAAGATGCCTACGACCCTCACAACTCCAGGGGGTCAGTTAGTTCAAGTAACCATTCCAAAAGGTGCAGCAGAAGTGGAAGCTGAAGTTATGGGGCCATTATCTGAGCCTGCCAATGATCAAGGGAAGAACAGTATTGGGCCAGAAGTCCTTGAAGCGTTAGGAAACTTACTGACAAAGTGTAAATCTCCAGATAATTTGCAAGCAAGCTGGGGGTACAGGAAGTTGCGGTTGTTCTCTGGTAAAGTACCCACCCCCCCTGGTGAAGAGGACTTTGAGGCATGGATGGACCAAGCCACTCAGGTACTGGAAGAATGGGATGTTCCAGAAATGAGTAAGAAGCAGAGGATTATAGAAAGCTTGAGAGGTCCAGCAGCTGACACTGTTCGAAACTTGAAGATGAGCCAATCTGATTGCACTGCACAGGATTATCTTGATGCTTTGTACAGTGTGTTTGGGAGAATGGAGAAACCTACTGATTTACTATACCAATTTGAACATACCTACCAGCAAGTGGGAGAGAGGTTGTCAAGTTATGTTAATCGTCTAGACCACATTCTGCATCAGTTGGTACTGAGTAAAGGAATGGACCCAAAGAAGGTAGATCAGGCCCGAATTCATCAAATCCAAGAAGGCTCACAGGCTCTGGACCCTGTTGTGTTAAAGCTGCATTTAGGGGACCAAGAGGAAGTGCCCACTTATCCTCAGTTGATCAAGAGAATTCGAGAAGAGGAGGCATTACAGGATATCAAGTCTGGCTATACTAGTACAAAGCCAGGGAAGCCATCTCAAGTCTGCACAGTGGAGGCAGGACAAGTGTCTCAGGGTGTTTCAACTGAGGAGGGTTCATTGCCGAGTCTGTGGAAGGTGTTGACCCAAGTAGTACAGACACAAAGTGAAATGCAGAAGACACAGTTACAAGTTTTACAGGCTCTGACAGCACAGAATACCAGTGAGTTCTCTGATGGCCCATCCAGACCCCTTTTAAAAGCAGTAGTGCAGCCGAGGGGAGGACCATCAGAAAGGATCTGTTACCGTTGTGGTGAACTGGGTCATTTAAGACGGGAGTGTAGATGGCAACCAAATGCTAGCAGGATGAGAGGGAAGCAGAAGAACAGTGAGCCAGCGGAAAACTATTAGGGGCCTCAGTGGGGGAGCGACCTGGGCGCCTGTCTGAAAATATAAGCTCCAAGAACTGTGCCAACAATGAAGAGAAAGTAATGCCAAAAGAGTCATTGGGGGCTGCCCTCTCATCAGGCTTTACATATACCCAATGCCAACAAATGAGGAAACGAGAGAAGAGGCCACAAGCTTTGGCCAAATCTGCTTCTGAAGCAGCCGGAGCTACCATGTTACCTAAAGATCTTTTGGGACCATCACCAGTGGTGCCAGTACAGATAGAAGGAGTATTTACTCATGCATTACTGGACACAGGCGCTCAAGTGACATTGTTGTACAGAGACTTTTATGAAAAGCATTTAGCTCATTGTCCTTTACAGGCACTGGATAAGCTGGAGATCTGGGGAATCAGCGAGAAACAGCTACCATATGATGGATATGTGAACCTTCAGATTCAGCTGGGATATAAGGTGGCAGGAACTCAAGAAGTCCTGGATACACTAGCAGTAGTCTGCCCCCGACCGCCAGGGTCCTCACGGTACTCAGTGATCCTTGGAACTAATACTCACCTGATTAGACGAGTATTGGAGCCCATCATGGACCGTTATGGGCAGCCACCTAGTCCATTACACCCTTTGCTGCAAGCCGCATGGGAACAGTTGTTGGTGGAGCGAGAGGCCCCATCCCATGGGGTAGGAAGTGTGTGGTTATCTAAGCGAGAAGACTGTCAGTTGATGCCTGGACAAGTGGTATGTCTGAAAGCTGAAGTGAGAACGACATGGAAGGAGTCAGTCCCGTTGCTGTTGATCGAAGGGGAGGAAGGATCTGGATTGCCGCTAGGGGTGGAAATTATCCCTGAGACTATCTCTGCAGAGGATTTGCAACGCAAGAATGGCAGAGTGCTGGTAGGAATCAGAAACACCTTACCACAACCAGTCATGTTAAGACCTCGGGCAAAACTGGGAACGGTGTTTGTAGCAAGTCAAGTGACGACCCCTTTTCAAGTGGGGGGAGAGCCAGAAGAGCTGGAGAAGAAATTGGAGACCTCAGTTTCTCAAAACTCCCTTTTGCCTTCAGAGTGGAGACAACGATTGCTCAATATTCTGCGAGGAGGAAATGAAATCTTTGCACAACACGAATATGATGTTGGATGTGCAAAAAGTACACAGCACCGTATTCGCCTTCAAGATGACCGGCCATTCCGGGAAAGGTCAAGGCGGCTAGTCATTGGAGACATTGAAGATTTACGGAAACAGCTGGAAGAACTCAAAAGAACTGGAATCATTAGAGAGTCTCGAAGTCCCTATGCTTCACCAATTGTAGTGGTGCGGAAGAAGAATGGTACTATTCGAATGTGTGTGGACTATAGAACTTTGAATCGACGTACTATTCCAGATCAGTATACCACACCACGAGTGGAAGATGTATTGCAATGCTTGGCTGGAGCTAAGTGGTTTAGTGTGCTGGATCTTAAAAGTGGATATCATCAGATTCCAATGCATCCTGAAGACAAGGAGCGAACTGCCTTCATTTGTCCATTAGGATTCTTCGAATTCAACAGGATGCCCCCAGGACTCATGGGTGCCCCAGCCACCTTTCAGAGGTTAATGGAAAATACAGTGGGAGATATGAACCTGCTGGAGGTGCTTGTGTATTTGGATGATGTCATTGTGTTTGGAAGAGACCTGGAAGAGCATGAGACTCGGCTAATCAAGGTGCTGGACCGGTTGAGGAAGGAAGGGTTAAAGTTGTCGCTGGAAAAGTGCCAATTCTGCCTTCCATCTGTAACTTACCTGGGACATGTTGTGTCGGCTGATGGTGTGGCAACGGATCCTTCAAAGGTTGAAGCACTAACAACTTGGCCAAAACCTAAAACAGTTTCTGAGCTCCGTTCATACTTGGGTTTCTGTTCTTACTATCGAAGGTTTGTCAAAGGCTTTGCACAGATCGCAAGACCCCTCAATGATTTGCTCCAAGTGAAGGAAAAGGTGCAGGCTCCAGGGTCTAAACAAGATCAGAAGAATAACGTTCTGCAACGTGCAGGAAAAGAGTCTGTCATTGAGCAATGGACAGAGGAGTGTGACTCTGCCTTTGAGAAG
This sequence comes from Hyperolius riggenbachi, assembly GCF_040937935.1. NCBI lineage: Eukaryota > Metazoa > Chordata > Amphibia > Anura > Hyperoliidae > Hyperolius > Hyperolius riggenbachi. The sequence goes on along the minus strand of NC_090647.1, from coordinate 445,214,134 downwards.
CTTAAAAGTTGTCTAACCAGCACACCTGTTTTAGCTTATGCAGACCCTCAGAAGCCGTATGTCTTACACATTGATGCCAGCAGAGATGGACTAGGGGGTGTTTTGTACCAGGAGCAGGAGAGTAGACTGAAGCCGATAGCCTTTGTGAGCAGGAGTCTGTCACCAACAGAGCGGAATTACCCAGCACACAAGCTTGAGTTCCTGGCACTGAAGTGGACTGTGGTAGATAAGCTTCATGAGTATCTATATGGAGCTGAGTTTGAAGTACAGACTGATAACAACCCTCTCACCTATGTGTTGACCACAGCTAAATTAGATGCTACAGGACATCGATGGTTGGCGGCCCTTGCTAATTACAGATTTAGTCTTAAGTACCGTCCAGGCATGGCCAATCGGGATGCAGATGGGCTTTCTAGAAGACCTCATGATGTGTTGCAGCCTGAAGATGAGTGGCTAGAGGTTCCAGCCCCAGGTGTGAGAGCCATGTGCCAAGGTCTAAAATGTGAGATCCGGACGATCTGTGCTGCTGAAAAGCTAGGACTACCACATGAAGCAATTCCTCAGAGGTACTGCAATATGGTGACATTGAAAAGCACTTCATTACCTGCACTGAGTTTGTCAGATCTGCGTCACGATCAAGCTGAAGATACACTGTGCCGGGGTGTCAAAAAGGCTCTACATGAGAATAACCAAAACCACCTAAAAGATATCAACCATCCACTGGCTGGATTATTGCTTAGAGAGTGGAGTCATCTGAAAATGAAGAATGGTTTGGTGTACCGGTTAGCACCAGCTGCTGAAAACACAGAGAAATGGCAGTTACTGCTACCTGAAAAATACAGGGACATGGTCTGTTCCTCCCTTCATGATGATCATGGGCATTTGGGTATTGATCGCACCCTGAAGTTGTTGCAAGATCGCTTTTACTGGCCGGGCATGAGACAGGATGTGGAAAATTACTGCCGGTCTTGCTCCAGGTGCATACAACGGAAGACACAGCCAGTGCGAGCTGCACCATTGGGACATCTACAAAGCCAAGGACCAATGGACTTAGTGTGCATTGACTTCTTATGTGTAGAGCCTGATGAGGGTGGGTTTGCCAATGTCTTGGTGGTCACCGACCATTATACCAGGTATGCCCAGGCCTTCCCTACTAGGGACCAGAAGGCAATAACAGTAGCGAAGGTACTGGTGGAGAGATACTTTGTACATTATGGCCTCCCACAACGCATTCACTCGGATCAGGGTCGAGATTTTGAAAGCAAGTTGATAAGTGAGTTGCTGAGTTTGTTGGGCGTAAAGAAGACCAGAACTACACCTTATCATCCTCAGGGAGATCCACAACCAGAGAGATTCAACAGAACATTGTTAAATATGTTGGGGACCTTACCCAGTGAGAAGAAGGCTCAATGGAGCAAACATATTGCTGCTGTTGTCCACGCCTACAATAGTACTGAAAATGATGCCACTGGATTCTCGCCATACTTTCTTATGTTTGGGCGGGAGGCCCGGTTGCCAGTTGACACTGTTTTTGGGACTTCTTGTGATGATACAACAACTGTCTCTTACCAGGGGTATGTGGAACGCCTCAAAAAGAGCCTGAAGACTGCTTATGAAAAAGCTCAAGAGGCCGCAGAAAGGCGGGGGCAGCAGAATAAGGCAAGGTACGACCAGAGAATCCGGATCCATAATTTAAAGCCAGGTGATCGTGTGTTGTTAAGAAATCTAGGGATCCCTGGGAAACACAAGCTTGCTGATCGCTGGAGTTCGCAGGTGTATGAGGTGTGTTCTCAACTGTCAGGTATTCCTGTATATCGGATTCGGCCTGAAGGTCAAAGTGGGCCTGTGAAGTCATGGCACCGAAATAACCTGTTACCACTGGGACAAGCAGTGAGAATGCCTGCTCCTATGGCAGATGAGCATGATCAAGGTCGTCAGTTGAGGAGGTCACAGCGGTTAGCCACACAGAAGGGGAGCATGGCAGCATCACCTGAGTGTGACCACAACACTGAAGAAGATGATGAAGAGTGGGGATGGGACGCACCCCCAGTAGGAAGATTTGTTTGGGGTCCTCTTGAGAATGGCCCAGATTTGAGGCCTGAAGATGTGAGTGTGCCACAGACTAGTCCAGATGTAGTGGAGAAAGATGCTGAGGAGAGCCAACTCAGAATAGAAGCGCCCGAGTTTGTCCCATCGAGTAGTCTAGAACAAAATGCTTCAGGCAATCTAGAAGACCTGGTGACTGAAAGTGATACAGATGGTACTCTTCTGTCAGACAAAGTTGAGGAAGAATTGCTACCAGTAGATATTTTGAAGGATAAAGAACCAGAAAGTCATACAATAATAGAACAAGAAGTTCAGGGAGAAAATGTCCAAGAAAGTTCAGTGGAGAGAAGGGAGCCTCGACAAATTAGAGCTCCTAAAAGATTGACTTATGACTCTTTGGGGAACTGCAGTGAAGAGAGAGTATGTGCTTCACACCGAGAGATCAACGCCCATGTTCCCAAAACCATGAACTCAGGTCTTTCAGGTGGCACCCTGTCTCCCTGTGGAGCCAAAGTACCTAGTGCTAGTTGGTGGGTTCCATTTAGTTATGGTCAGTATATCCAGACCATTTAGGTATGTCTATGTCTGTGAATTAAAGAAAAGTTGTGTAACTTTCCGTACTTGGGAGGACCCAAGCTTTTCAAGTGGGGGGAGAATGTAACACCATATAATGTGCTGTTATTGTTATGCTATATACTGCTGCCTTTAGAGGGCATAGTTCCTTTAAGACTGCAGAGAATTCTGGAAGAGAGGCTGGAGTGAGCAGAGGCTGCTGGGAGCTGAGGTGTGGCTGGTGTGCCTAGAGCCTGGGAGTGAGGTCTGGAGTGACTGGGACTGGATCTTCAGGCCTAAATCCATCAGACTGGCTTCCATTTGTTTTCTGAGTGTGAAGAAGGGATCCTGTGACACAGATTGCTGCACCCTGTGCTGAATCTTGCTGCTGAAAGGATACAGCTGCCAGACCAGAACTGTGTGAACCTGTGAGGTTGGTGGACCCATAGGGGGGCCGTATTGCGGCATGTTCGGGCGAACAGGGCCCTGTTCGGCCGAACCTGTTCGGCGGCCATTCAGTAGTTCGGGACGAACCCGAACTTAAAAGGCCGAACACCATCAGGTGTTCGGCCGAACTCGAACATCATCAGGTGTTCGGCCGAACTCGAACATCACCCGAGCAGGGTGATGTTCTGCAGAACCCGAACAGTGGCGAACACTGTTCGCCCAACACTATCCCCTACCAACTGACTGTCCCCTGCCAGTTTTGGACTGACCCCTGCCGGGTACAGAGCATCCCCTGCTTGGTGCAGAGCGTCCCCTTCCTGCTGTGAAATAGGGATGTACTTTTTGGGCTGCTGGTTCTTGATCACTGCCTGTCAAGGTGTCAAACAAACATCTTTTTGCAGTGGTTTCAATTTCTCGGCCACGGGAACGGCCTGCTCCACCTCTGCCAGACATTGTAGGGAATATGTTCAGCAAGTGCCAAACGTTATTGTTTAACTTAAATGTAGGGGAAAGTGACAAATGATAAACGTATATGTAACACCATATAATGTGCTGTTATTGTTATGCTATATACTGCTGCCTTTAGAGGGCATAGTTCCTTTAAGACTGCAGAGAATTCTGGAAGAGAGGCTGGAGTGAGCAGAGGCTGCTGGGAGCTGAGGTGTGGCTGGTGTGCCTAGAGCCTGGGAGTGAGGTCTGGAGTGACTGGGACTGGATCTTCAGGCCTAAATCCATCAGACTGGCTTCCATTTGTTTTCTGAGTGTGAAGAAGGGATCCTGTGACACAGATTGCTGCACCCTGTGCTGAATCTTGCTGCTGAAAGGATACAGCTGCCAGACCAGAACTGTGTGAACCTGTGAGGTTGGTGGAGTCTGGATTGTACAAGCCGTGTGGACTTCAGAAGGAACCATTTTAGCTGGATTACAAAGTTTGTGAATCTTAGTCTCCTCAAAACTTCTGCCTGTGAGTTCTGCACCTGCTGAGTGACCATTATCAGGGACTGGCCCTGCACCTCATGGTAGGAACTATCTTTGCAGTGATAGAGGGGCATTAACCTGGCTGAGAGGTTTGGGAGCCATACCACTCCTCTTACAACAAACTGTGGACAGTGTATGTCAGGACTGTTTGCCATAGCCTGCCATTCTGAACTGTAGCCTGGTTAACCTGTCCCCTCTCACATCACTGGCCTCTATGCTGTTATTGCTGAGTGCATCGGGAGTCTTCTTGCTGCTGCAGCTTCTTCACAAGGCGCCCAACTGTGCACATAACATTCCTTAAAGAGGTACCCCGAGTGCAACTGCATTATAGCCCACTGGCCAGTCGGGCATTAAATAAGATTGTGTTACTGATTGCATTGTCTTAAGTTTGTTTCTTTGCTATGGTTGTGCGTCTTTCGCCAGTGTAGTGTGCACTCCTTTAAAGTGACACTGGAGGGGCGCAAGAGGTTATTACCGTGTGCTGATTGCAGTTTATTAAGCTTGTCCCTTTGCTGCGGTGCGTTCTGCGCCAGTCTAGTGTACACTTGTTTAGAGTGACACTGGAGGGGCGCAGGAGGTGGCTACTTTGGACATACACTTTCTATGCACTTTGAATGTGTGAAGCGTATTACTGTTACTGTTATGATCTTGCTGAGTTAACAAGTGTTTGATTAGTGCTATATTTTCTATTGCTTACTTCACCCCATTAGATCACGTTGGTCTGTGGGGAATAAATATATTGCATTGATACTGGTGTCTGCATGATTCTAGGAGGCAGGGTGCCACTGGAGGCGGTATCCACTAAGAGGCCCTGTTACATTCATTAGCGATCCAGTCTGTCTCGCTACATATAAAAGAAAATAAAATAAAAACAAATCAAATTAAAATTTCAATGTAATGAGGGCGGAGAGGACTGGAGAGCTAGTCCAAATTACATATCAATTGCTTTGGGACAACGCACTTGAAATAAATCCCCCCACAAAAAAAAAGAAAATAGAATTCAATCAAATCAAATAATTAAAATGATAAAAAAAAAAAAAACAGAAATACAATTCACTCTCAGCACACGATCCCTGAATCTAACTGATTTCACTCTATTATATATCACAGGCCCTCTCTTGTCTCTACAATCTACACGCTTTCAATGTAAAATCACAAGCTCTATAATCAGTTTCCCTGCCTCACTAAACAACAGAATTCTAACCCTAAACAAAGCCCTAACTACAATAATCAACTTCCTAACACAGGCTTACAATGAAACAGATCAAAGATCTAAGAAAATGCAATAGAATTGCACTTAATATGGATGTGTAACTGTATCACTCTCTGTCTCACTCCTTCTCCTCAGAAAGTGAAAGCAACCCACAATGAACACAGATCATGGCTGACAGCTTATATACTGAAGGGCGGGAGAAGCTACTATTGGTTGCTTAGGATGTAGCTCCCAAACAAACATGATGACTGATTGGCTACTCTTGGAAAAGTGGAGTTTTGCCTACGAAATTACGCGTAAAATTACGCGTAAAATTACGTATGCCTACGCAATTACGGTAGGCGGCGTAATTACAATACCGCTTTACGGCTTACGCGTACATACTTACGCGTAAGACCGTAAGTTACGCGTAACGATTACGATGCGTAATTACGCGCATGCGTAATTTCGGCCCAGCACTGTCATGTACTTCACCAGAGGAGGAGGAGCCAAGTGGCTCAGGAAGCCCCTGAGGAATAGGTGCTGGTTGTGGGGACTCTGTATCATCCTCTGCCATTCCTTTTTTAGGACAGAATCACCCGGGGATATGAAAACGAACTGTGACCCAGATAGTGTTTCTGCCCAGGAGTTGAACCATTTACAGGTCATCAACCTGACAGGCACTCAATTGCCTGAATCGGTGGCCGCACTTCTGTCAAAGGGATTGGCCTTTTGCCCGACCCATAATATGGACAGATTTGATGTTATCACCGATTTTCATATCTTTGGTAGAAAGATTCTCCTACAATCATTGTTTGCAAATAAAAACGTGGATCATATAGCGGTTCCCCCGGGTGAGCTCTGGACAGATGATGATTTACGAGCCCTTGCAATCCTTGAGGAATTGGAAACGAACCCCGCAAGTTGTAAACTACCTGAAGTGGAAACAGTGGCGGGAGCAGGATTTGCCCCACCGGTTTACCAGCCACGTTTGGCAGATGTTGGTCTGAGGAGTGAGGAACAGATCTGCCAAGTTCCCTCCTTATTCATTAAACTCCAGTTTAAAGACTTTCATGCAAGTTGTTGAGGAGGATTTACTGAGGATAAAGATAGACACCCCTTGGGATGAACTTAGACGAACGGGAGATTATAGCACTCAACATGCTCAGAGAGAGAGAGCAGAAGGAGTAGATAATCAAACCCTCTGATAAAGGGGGCAATGTAGTAATCATGACTAACTCTGACTACAGAGATATGTGCATGGATCTTTTAGGGGACAAACGGTGCTATAGGAGGGTATCCATGTCGAGGGTCGCCAGGTGCCGGGGTGACCTTGTAGCCCTTATCAACGACACTGTTCGTCGAAACGTAATTAATGAGGAGACTAGTCAATTTCTTAAGGTATCAAATCCGATTACACCAAAAATTTTATGTCTTACCCAAAGTGCATAAACGCCTAGTTAAACCCCTCGGTCGTCCAATTGTATCGGGTAGGGATTCCTTGACTGAAAAAATTAGTATTTATTTAGATAGGAATTGCAACCGCATGTGCAAACTCTGCCATCATATGTTAGAGATACCTCACACTTACTTCAGATTATGTACGGTTTGCAGGTCCCTTCTGGAACATTACTGGTGGCCCTCGACGTGGAGGCCCTCTATTCAAGCATCCCCCACAATCGGGGCATTGATGCTGTTGGCACTTTTCTCAGTGAACTAAGCATTTCACATGCAGCACATAATGGCTTTTTGCTGTCCTTGCTGGAATTTCTACTCTCTAATAACATCTTTGTTTTTGAGGGGACCCACTACCTCCAGGTGCAGGGCGTGGCGATGGGGACCATCTGTGCCCTGTCTTACGCAAACCTGTACCTGGGGGAGTGGGAACGTGGGATTTTTTCTGATGAGTCCATGTCGATGTACCTGTGCCATATTGTTTCATGGCACAGGTACATCGACGATGTCTTGCTATTCTGGACAGGTGGGCATGATTTGGTCACTGAATTTGTGCGCTGTTTGAATATTAATGAGCATAATTTACGGTATACTTTTCGGGATGACACTGCGACTGTCCCCTTTCTTGATCTTAATATTTCCATTGATGTCGATGGCTATGTCTCCACTTCCCTTTATAGGAAGGAGACGGCCACAAATTCATTATTAAGAGCGGACAGCTTCCATCCCTCACATACTGTCAAGGGGGTTCCTACCGGGCAGTACTTGAGGGTGCGGAGGAACTGCTCCGAGAGAGCCACGTTTGAAACGGAGGCTAAGGATTTACGTTATAGATTCAGGGAGAGGGGATATCGCGATGTTCACCTGAGACGCGCATACCAACGCGCAGCGCATGCGGATCGGGATGCACTAATAGGGGTGCAACAACATTCTAAACGATTGAACTTAGTGCAGAAGCGCACTTCGTTATCCAATGTCCAGCATGGCTTGATAATGGACGCTCTCAAGCGTCATTGGTATATCTTAAAAAATGATCCTAAATTGGGCCCTTTGGTTTCAGATTCCCCACTGGTTTCCTTTAGGAGGGCTTCTTCCCTGAGGGATTTACTTGTCAACAGTCAATTTTCTGGTACTACAGATACTGCCAGACACTGTAAGGTCACTGGTACCTACAGATGTGGAGGCTGTCAGTTTATGCAGGTCTGGAGAGTGGTGGAGCTGCCTGACTGTAGGTCCTGGACCCTCTCTCATTTTGTGAATTGTGAGACTGTCCTGGTTGTTTACCTCTTGGTCTGCCCATGTGGGTCGTTCTACGTGGGCAAGACCAAGAGGGAACTAAGGAGACGTATCAATGAACACATAACTAAAATAAAAAGTAAAAAACAAGAAGCTCTGACACCAGTGGCACATCACTTTAAAACTGCCCATGGGGGCAATTATAAAAACTTGAGAATAATTGGCCTTGATCGGATTCATACCAACATACGTGGTGGTGATTTCGATAGATTGGGCCTCCAGCGTGAAGCACGCTGGATATTTGAATTAAAAGCCACTGTTCCCCCAGGTCTAAATTACTCACAAAGCTATGCCTCTTTTCTGCCCTTGTAATATGTCTTCCCTTTCCCTGGTGCTCTGTGTCTGCTGACACTCCCCTCGAAAATCTCGTTGGGGCGTTGCCTTTGGATGGTCCCCTCTCTTCCTGCTGGGATTTGAGGGCGGTTCCTTTGTGACGTTGTGGCCCTTCTATGCATTACTGGTTTTCTTTTTCTTTAGAGTTTTCAATACATTTATTTAATTTAGGGGATTTCCCTTAGGAACGGGCGTGGACCTTTGTGGTCCCTCTGCCGTCCTTACTTTTCTTCCTTATTTATGTTTTGGATTTAATTAATATATTTTTTGGCCACATGTCCACATTTATATCTAATATTTGATTTAATACTTGGTAATAGGATGCACCACTCGGCGCCCCGACTTCTTCCCTGCTTTCGTCCGTGGTTTGTTTGCGCTCCACTGACGTTTGGGGCGGGTCGTCGTCTGGACGCTGATTGGTCAATTTTCCGCATGAATAGGATGTGCGTACTTGCTGACGTGAATGACTGACACGCCCCCTCGAAAAAAGCCGGAAGTGAACCGGCAAAACATGTCGGGTCTCTGGAGTGCCGGCACGGCCTGTATGGATTAAGTCGTCCTCTGCTGCTACAGCCACTCCGTATTTCCACCGCCATTCTGCTGCTATCTGCAGCGTGGATTTACATCAAGCCTTGCACCTTCTGGAATCCCGCAATCTTGATTGAACTTTGATTCTCAGCCTAAACTGGGGCAGCTATATCCCTGGTCTCTTATACACTGGCTAGGAGGCCCCCATCAGTTCATCAACAGTGGCAACACCGACGCTCTGTGCTTTTCACCCGTGACACACACGGGGTTGTTGAACTTGAACTCTGCCATGCTGTTTACATCGTGGAACCGGTAGAGTATGCATACAATCTGTGGGAATACATCATACTGCCTATGCTGCTGCTATTTTAAAGTGCATTATTTGAATTGGCTTGCGATTGGAGCCGAATTTCTTTTTTCTTTGCTGCATGTGCTTGGATTGCTGCTGCTTTATTAACGACTGCTGTGGCTACTATACTGATTGAGGAATAGTATCATCATTTCTGCTGGATGAACTGAAGGTGAATTTTTTGTACATGGGAGGGTTCTTTTGACCTTTTTTTCAACCTTTTTTGAACTTTTTGAACTCAGTGATCACTTAATGGTACATTGTCCCCGTGTGCATGAATGTATGATTGGTGGGTGCGATGCGATAGAGGGTCGGCCGACCTCGGTACAGGCGCAGTGTGTTTTTTAGTGGAATATTATTCAGTTTTTAAATTTTGGAATATATTAATAAAATGTATACGTTTACAATATGACTAGTTTGTGTGTTTTGCTTGGAGTGTACTCCTCCTCTAGTTTACCCTTAACAATTTTTTGATTTTTCACTGTAATGTTGTTCAAGCTTCGATAATCAATGCAGGGACGAAGGCCTCCATCTTTTTTTTTCTTTTTTTTTACAAAAAAGAATCCTGCCCCTGCTGGTGAACGAGAGGGACAGATGAAACCCTTGGCCAAGTTCTCTTGGATGTATTCCTGCATTGCCAGTTTCACAGGCCCAGATAGATTATATAGGTGACCCCTAGGAGGCATACAACCAGATCTTAAATCGATGGGACAGTCGAAGGGACTGTGAGGGGGAAGTTTATCTGCTGATTTGGGACAGAATACGTCAGCAAACTCTGCGTACTGAGTTGGCACACCTTTAACCTGAATCTTGGTTATCTTTGCTGCTGTCAGCCTGTGATTGATTACCATTCACCTGTGTGGGAATCTGCATGTCTGCTCCCATTGGATGACCTCAGTATAAAGGACTGCTTCCTGCAGTGCTCCATGGGCTATCATAGCTTCAGCATAAGCCTGTCTTGCTGCTGCTTTGGCCCCAGATCGTGTTTCTAGTTCTAATGTTACTTTGCTGGTCTTGCATCATATATTGGTTCATTGCCGATATATATGCATACTAGCACGTTTGTTATTTTCCTTGTATTCGTGTTACGTTAATACATCAGTGTCGCTGATATATACGTACATGAACTGTTTATATCTTGTGTTCAGTCAGTCAGCTTCCAGCACGTTTTGGTAGGTTGCGCGTATCGTGACCACCCGTGCTGAGCTAGTCAGTCCTGTTCCTGTTGCCTTGCGTGGATTGCACTCGCTTCTGCGTAGAAGTAGCGAATCCTTCCTAGTCCTGCTCCAGTTCTTAGTTAGTGTTCCTTGCTTATGTCATATATCGGTTTATCGCCGATATATACATATGTCAGTTAGTCGTTTGTAGTTCATTGATAGCTGTAACCGTAATACACTAGGAAAGCATACCTATTGTATATTTGTGTGTATTACGTCTGCCTTCTTTTCCTGACTATTCTGTCCTGTCCTTGTGAGGCACGCCACCGCTGCAATCGCATTGGCTGCCTCATTCCAGTCTGTCTTGTCTTGGACGCTTGCTGTCACTTAAGCAGTGATTAGTTGAGCAAGCGTTCATTCTGTTACCTGTCCTGATCTTCTGAGTTCTGGTCTATGCGCTCAGCGCTACCCTGCGTTGAGCCACTATAGTGAAAGGATTGTTTGTGGCTGTTCGGATCTACGCCTGCTCTGTGCACCACATCTCCTGTTGGAGTCAGTCCTCTCCTCCACTAAACTGGGGATATCCTGGTTCCTTGTGCTAGTGTGTACCTCCTTCACGTCAGGTTATGCATGTCGTGCTGACTGTGGAGAATATACCACCAAGGGTAACAGTCATGTGGGTTCTGAGTGCAGGTACTTCGGGTGCTAGTACTGTTTATGTGGGTGCAGATAGTGGGTGTCATGTGGAGGCTGTGTGCAGGTGTGAGTAGTGGGTGCAAGTACTGTGCCATGTAGGTGTGAGTACTGGGTGCCAGGTATAGGGTGAAGGGGAGCAGGTAGTGAGTGTCATATGGAGGCCAGATGTGAGTATTGGGTGCAGGTTGCTTGGTGCAATTACTGGGTGCTTGCTATAGTGGGGGTTACTGGTTGAGTGTAATGTGGGTGCTGAATATTGGTGGGATTTCTGTGGCTACTGCTATGAATGGCATAGTTGCTGCTAGGAGACGTAGAGGTCATTGTGGTTGCTGGGGGAGGTAGAGGTCAGTGTGGGTTCTGGAGAAGGGTAGGTCATTGTGGGTGCTGGGGGGAGAAGTAACTGTCGGTGCTGGGGGGGAGGAGTAACTGTGGGTGCTGTGGAAGGTAGAGGTCAGTATGGGTGCTGGAGGAAGGGGAGGTCACTGTGGGTGCTGGGTGAAGTCAGTGTGGTTACTGGAGGAGGGAGAAGACATTGTGGATGCTGGGTGTTGGGAGAGGTGATTGTGGGTGCTAGAAATGGGAGAGGTCACTGTAGGTGCTGCTTTTGCAATGTGAGGTCCCAGTGGGTGCTGCAGGGGACATGAGGGTAGTCGCTGGGGAAGGGAAAGATCACTGTGGGTGCTGGGGGAGCGATAGGTCAGTGTGGGTGCTGAGGTAGGCAAGATCACTGCAAGAGCTGGGTAGGGAGAGGTGATTGTGGGTGCTAGGTGGAGGGAGAGGTCACAGTGGGTGCTAGGTTGAGGAAGAGGTCACTGTGGGTGCAGGTGGTGGGAGAGGTTACTGTGGGTGCTGAGGAAGGGAGAGGTCACTGTGGGTGCTAGGTGGAGGGAGAGGTCACTGTGGGTGCTAGGTGGAGGGAGAGGTCGCTGTCGGTGCTAGGTGGATGGAGAGGTCACTGTGGGTGCTGGGAAAGGGAGAGGTCACTGTGGGTGCTGGGTGGAGGAAGCGGTCACTGTGGGTGCTGGGAAAGGGAGAGGTCACTGTGGGTGCTGGGTGGAGGAAGCGGTCACTGTGGGTGCTAGGTGGAGGGAGAGGTCACTGTGAGTGCTGGGGAAGGAGAGGTCAGTATGGGTCCTAGGTGGAGGGAAAAGTCACTGTGGGTGCTAGATGGAAGGAGACATCACTGTGGGTGCTGGGGAAGGGAGATGTGCTCTTCTTAGACTAGGACGACATCTGCTGTATGCTCCCTTTCTCACTGTCTGATGAAGCGGGGTCACGCCTGTGAAACATGTTACGCAATATTTTGTGGAGTGTATCAGTAAAAATTGTTGTGTTATAACCTAACACGTACCTTTACTGTGTCCTTTGGTGTGGAAAAGGGCCCACCCCTGCCCCTGCACCCCTCTCTGCAAGTGCCAATGACACAACAGCAAATACAATTACTATGCAAGTAGTATTCTAGGTGGAGTTTGGACCTAGGGTTCAACTTTTGAAAGGTAAGAGTGATTTATTTTAATTAGATCTTCTACATTATCTTTTTTTTTATTTTTTTTTAACCAGAGAGGAATTTAGAAAGTCTTGCCAAATTGTCTGGACTGTAACCTAGTCTGTACGTGTAAGAAATACACAGAGCTAGTACTGCATTGTTCCTCGGAGAGTACTAAGGATTTATTAGAGTTGCAGCACAAGGCAATATAATAATGTTAGGTTACAAGAATCACCTTGCCTCTAATAAATACTAGTTTTAATGAGACAGCAATGACAATGTTTAATTAATTTGCCTATTCATAACACGTCAGAAGGGTTAATTGGGAGCAATAATTCAGTATTACGTAAGTCATTACAAAACGTCCCACTTGAGTTAAGATGGTATTCTCTAGTTATGTAGAGAATGTTTTAGCAATACATGAAGAAGTCGATTCAAATGTATAGCCTAATTTACTCCATTACGCACTTCAGCTGCACAGACAGGCCGTGGTTCTTGCAGCTGAACGGACATGATAGTTGCGGCCGTGGTTCTTGCAGCTGCACAGACGTGACTATCACACCAGGTGATGCGTGCAATCGCAATGCACAGTCCGGATGGCCACCGAGTCAGGTGGAATTGGTGGAAGAGGAAATATGACCCCTGCACCAATCTGTGCCAGTTAAAGCGGAATATAACCCTGCATTTCAACTTTGCTCTAAAACATTATTTACAGCATATTATATGCAAAAAGCATATTTTTTTTACTAGACCAGCATTGGAAGGGTTAAACACAGAGGTTTTAAGTTCCGTGCAGACGTTCAGATAGTTACATTCTATTTAGTTATATGAATATATTTAGAAATGTTACACACTCTTTGGCTGTCCTCCAACTGAGAGAGATGAGTCACAATAAACACTTAGATACATATTTGTAAACAAAAAGTATCTAAATCAACTTCGGATGCGTCTGCAGAAATCTCCAGGGACTTTAAAGCCCTGTGTAACCCTTCCAATGCTGGTCTAGTAAAAAAAAAAATGCTGGTTGCATATAATATACTGTAAATAATGTTTTAGAGCAAAGTTGAAATGCAGGGTTATATTCCGCTTTAAGTGAGAATGATTTCTGTTACAGCTAGTAACAGCGATCATTCTAAAAAAAATGCATACAGGAAGTACATGACTTCCTGTTTAATTATCGTGTGCTCGTGTACTTGCACACACGCATGCGACCCCCTCTGCAGCAGTGATTGGTCAAAGAGATCATGTGATCCCTTGGCCAATCAATGTCCTCAGTGTCCCTCAATGATCACTGTTATAGTGATCATTCATAAAAAAATAGTTAAAAGAATGTTTAAGGCAGGGAACACACTTGACTGTTTTCGTGCGCGTTTTCTGCACAGAAAAATTGAGAGCTCATGTTAATCAGTGAGCTAGTACACACTTACTGTGTTGGTCATGCGCAGAAAAAAAACTGACATTCTGCATCATGATTCTGCACATTTTGTCAGTTTTCTCTATCAACTACATCAGCTGCTGTGAAAAACCGCACACGTTTTCCTGCATAGAAACACACTTGGTGTGCAGAAAAAGTATGCAGGAAAACGCGCGCAGAAAAATGAAAGACAAGTGTGTTTCCTGCCTAAGATAAAACATGATATAAAAAGTGTTCATGAGCCCCCCAACCTCCAGAGGCAGCAATGTTTGGTACAAGGTTCATGGGGTCCCTGAACCAATCAGTGTGCTTGAAGGTCCATACCCATGATGCATTTTTTGGGCAAAACATGGGTGACTTTTTTTTTTTCATGTCGAATGTTTGTTATCATGATATTGTGTAACATTGCTTAACAAAAGTTAGCGAAATGATGTATCATGACGGATCACTGAGTGACCTATGGCTCAGATGCCTATTGCCTGCCGTGATTGCTTAAACAATGATTTGCAGCGTTCTTACTGCGGTAGTGAAGATGGATGGGAATGATTGCTGGTTGCCGCTTATTCCAGATTCATCTACCCGTGGGTACTTATCTTATACTTGAATGATGACTGTTACAGCCAGTAACAGTAATCATTCATAAAAACAAGTAACAATGGCCTTGATTCATTAACCCTTTCGGGACCGGCCACCTAACCCCCCTTAAGGACCAGGTGTTTTTGCATGGAGGGGGGGGGGTCGCTTTTGGGGGGGGGGGTTAGGCAGCCAGATCCCCGTTAGGGCTTGCTGGGCATGGTGTCCTAAGTGTGACCAGGTGTCCCCCCTGTACCTGGCAGCCTTTACTCACCTCCCAGGCTCCAGCAATGAGCCGTTGTAGACACCTCCGCTCTCGCCGGCATCCCCGCTCATACTGCCGCTAAGTCCCGGGTCGTGGCTTGATGAGGTCATCAAGCCGCGATCCGGGACTTGCGTCGCAACGAGCGAGTATGCCGACCAGAGTGGAGGGGAGCGCCGATTGCCGAAAGAATGGCAGGAAGATGAGTGGATCCTTTTCTTTCCCCCAGTTCTTATGTAGATCACTACGATCTGCCAGCGATCGTAGTAATCACGTGACCAGGAGCCATACGCGATGGCTCCGGGTCACTGAGGGGAGATGTCAGCTGTCATATGACAGCTTAATCTCCCCTCTCAGGTGCGCACAATCGCATGGGGAGCAGAAACGGTGGGCGGTGTAAATCCTAGGCCACATCAGACAAGAACAGCCACAAGTGCAGCAAAGGATTTAATATAGGTGGTCCCCAAAAGCAGCTAAAGCAGCTTACATAACACCGTGTGGAACTTAAAATGCGGATGGTTCCTGTGAAGTATTGTGACTGCTATACTTCACTAGTGGCTACTACTACAGTATATAAATTAACATATTTACTATGTAAAGTAACTATATTAATTAACATAGAAGCGGCCATCAAGATACTTCACAGGATCACCAGGGAAGCCAATTAACTTATCCATATGTTTTTGGTATGTGGGAGGAGCCCCATGCAGACCATACAAACTCCTTGCAGATGTTGATCGGGCTGGGATTCGAACCAGGGTTCCAGCTTGCAAGGCGAGAGTGCAAACCACTACACCACCATGCTATGTAAGCAATGCATGTAACTAAGGAAGGTACACTCCTTACAAAGTAGCGAGCACTGCCAGGGCAGGCCCTAGACTTTTTGCTGCCTGAGGCAAATTTTGAAAAAATTGACGCTCCCCCGCTGGAGGGGTACCTGGCAGGATGGGGGTATTGGGCCTAGCGGTGGGGAGGGGGGTCGGACCCCCCCCCCTCGCCTGGGTCCCCCGATCTGCGCTCCCCTCCTGCTTTAAATGTAGAGTAAGCAGCCGACAGACAGTAAGAGGCACGGGTGGGGGATCACTCACCTCTTCCTCGTTCCAACGTGCGCTCCACTGACGTCACTTCCTGCAACGCCGGCCACGTACAATACAGTGGGCGGCGTTGCAGGAAGTGACGTCAGTGGAGCGCACGCTGGAACAAGGAAGAGGTGAGTGATCCCCCGCCCGTGCCTTTTAATGTCTGTCGGCTGCTTACTCTACATTTAAAGCTGGAGGGGAGCGCAGATCGGGGGACCCAGGCAAGGGAGGGGGGGGGTCCGACCCCCCTCCCCACCGCTAGGCCCAATACCCCCGTCCTGCCAGCTACCCCCGCCTGAGGCAAAAGTTTCACCCCGCCTCATGAGCGGGCCGGCCCTGAGCACTGCTATGTAAGGCATGCCTAGCGGCCACTCTTCTATTTAACGAGCACTCCCTCACAAAAAACTGTGCTGCCTTAGCAGAGCAGCTTAAGGCCTCTTGCACACTGCATGCGATTCCGATTCAGATTCCGCTTTTTAATCGGTTTTTACATCCGATTCCGATTTGCAGTTTGCTCCCTGCACACTGCAAATCGGAATCTAAATCCGATGTAAAAACCGATTAAAAAGCAGAATCTGAATCAGAATAGCTTGCAGTGTGCAAGAGGCCTAAAGCGGATCCAAACCAAACATTTTTTTAATTCAAAATATTTAGTTGCACAACTCTGACACATACAAAGATAAATAAACACTCCTTCAAGCCTATGAGCATTTCAGTACATGCTTTTCACCCTTCTCTTTTCATAACTAGGGTTATACAGGTGGCAGCCATTAGCAATTCCTCCTTTGACGGACACCACCTACTCCACCAGTTTGTCGGATTCTGTCCCGGCAATATGAAAGGAAGGGAGGGGTTCCTCCAATAAATGTAAAATATTTTATATTTGTCATCATGCAGCTGAAAAAAGGCTGCTATTTATTATTATAATTTAGAAAATAGATTTTCTTTCTGAAATCTTGTATTTTTAATTTGGGTCCACTTTAATGAATCAAGGCCAATGCTAGGTAAATAGTAAGGCTATGTTGAAATGCACGTGCAATTTCACGCAATGTAAAATCGCATGTAATGCTTTTCAATGGTGACACACGCGCGTTCGTTTTATGGCCCCAATTCACGTTTGGAACAAAAATTGATTCTACACTGCATGGAATCACAATGCGCGTACGATTCCCATAGACTGGTAGCAGTTGCCAGCAATCTATGGTGGATGACAAGAGCACAAAAAGGTGCAAAGGATGCAAAAAACGCCCACAGGAAACCGCTGGTGTGACCTTTCCCTAACTGTGCAAACACAGCAGTTCTGTGTTACCTCAGATCTGTGTTCTGATGTGACAGGAGCTGCTGTGAGGGGTTATGTAAATTTGGGCACAGTGTGCGCTGATAAATTTGGGATCTGCCATAGATGCCCGTGTAAAGGGCTGCTAATATTGGCTATAGCAGTAAATTTGGGTGCCAGAGTTGCCTGATTCAATAATGGGCAATGGGACTGCCCACTATAGAAACTGCAGCTATAAATATAGCGGCTATAAATATAAAAATAGCTGGTGGCTTGGCTGTTTATAGCCGCAATTTCTATAGTGGGTGGGCCCAGTGTCCGTTATTTTATCATGCAACTCCGGCGCCCAATTTTACTATTAAAGCCGCCATTAGAGACATTTTACATGAGCGCCTATGGCAGTGCCCATTAGTGTTAGCTATAGATTAGGTATAAAGAGTCTGTGTGGGGTGGCTAGGGTTAGATAACGGAAAGTTAGTATTAGGCATAGATAGGGCATATCTATAATAGTGCAGTATTAGGCATAGGTAGGGCATATCTATAATAGTGCAGTATTAGGCATAGATAGGGCCAGTGGCGTAGCTAAGGAGCTGTGGGCCCCGATGCAAGTTTTACAATGGGGCCCCCCAAGCACTCTATACATAACAATTTATACGGCGCACCAAAATCTGCCAATGGCAACTACAGTGTCAGAGGTGCAAGAAGGGGATGGGGAACAGTTTGTTAATGATTACCACTATTCAAAGTATATACAGAAGTCATTATTATGCGCATAGGACCAATAGAGAGCTAATTCTGTAGTTAAGGGAGGGCCCTTCGGGGCCCCTCTGGCCCAAGGG
The DNA here is from genome assembly GCF_040937935.1 of Hyperolius riggenbachi. Classification (NCBI taxonomy): domain Eukaryota; kingdom Metazoa; phylum Chordata; class Amphibia; order Anura; family Hyperoliidae; genus Hyperolius; species Hyperolius riggenbachi. The sequence continues at coordinate 445,196,176 of NC_090647.1, read as the reverse complement.
CCCCGATGCGGTCGCTACCTCTGCACCCCCTATTGCTACGCCCATAGGGCATATCTATAATAGCGCCGTGAAGAAAAATTGGCGCAAACATAACGGTGATAGGCATGTAGTATCATAATATTGGTAATTTTACATATATTCCATTGTCCTTAATTGTAGAATATCAGTAATTTTACTGATAGTCTACTATTACCCACTGTGCCCTAACCCTCCGCTTACTATGCCTAAAGGTCCGTACACACGCCGGACTGGAGGCAACGACGGGTCCGTCGTCACCTCCCGCTGGGTGGGCATTCCAACGACAGTCCGGCGTGTGTACGCACTGTCGGCGGACTGATACGGCTGTTTCTGAGCGATCCAATTCATGCAAAACAATTCATACAAAAAAAACAATTCATGTAACAGTTCATGCAAAAAAAAAAAAAAGACTGCAAAAAAATACTATACAGCTCAGGTCCTTCATACTTCCTGGTCGGCTCCTACCCCCTGATTAGTGGTTCCATGCTTGACCCTAGTGGGCATGTGTGCCATACATCATGTGGGACCCTGGCACACTAATCAGGAAGTAGGAGCTGACCAGGAAGTATGGAGGACTGGAGCTGGACATCTGCAGGCAACCAGAGTGTACAGGATATCGGAAGCTGATAGAGGAGAAGAAGAGATCATGTGTGAATCTGAAGTTAAAATAAACTTATGAAATAATGCATTGTATGTTTAGTACAGCTAAGAAATAGAACATAAATAGCACAGGAAGCAAATTCATATTTTTTCCAGTAAAAGAAGAGTTAAGAAACTTTACTTGTTATCTATGCAAAAGAGATTCTCTGAGCTCTCTGATCGAACTTGGTTCCATGTTTTCTGAGGCACTTATACTTCAAATAAACAGTAACAGGCAGCTTCAGATAAGGTTTTTACTGCATGGTGGAAGTCGAAAGGGCATTAGCTCTGCTAAGTTTGATAGTTTAAAATACAGCGCGGTTTGTAAATTGCGAATCGGAAAGAATGATGCAATGCTATAAAAAAAGCTTTATACCTAAAAATAAAAACATGAGACTTTTCATTATATCATACTTTTTTTTTTTTTTTTTTTTTTTTGCTTCATTGTCACTTTAACAGTACAATTCCTCTGCCGATCCATTGTTTCGGATCAGCAGTTATCGACTGGAAACGGACATGAACATTAAAAGCTGAATTTCCGCAATCAATACTATCAGAACTATGGGAATGGTCAAAAAAATGTATTGTTTCCATTTATCTGATCAATTTGACTAACAGGAATTTGGCCGTTAATGGGCACGACCAACTGTGCTTGTACCTGACTAATATGTTACATAGAAAAAATAATAGACACATTTGAAATACAGCAATAAAGTTTTGAGTGTCCTTAATGCACTTTGTTGAAATGTCTCCCTTCTAAGTTCCACATAATTATATCAAGTTCTATGCTGAAACATTTACAGTGAGCCTCAGGTGTGTATTTATTGCCACCAAAATAGCATCATTCTTTTCTATGTCTTGAAAGAATGATTTTTCCTCGGATACAAAGTGTCTGCGGAACTCCTGAATCTCAACCAGCCCTCTGTTTTCCAAGGCAGGGCTGCATGTGAATTATCTGGAATCAGAATCAGAATCAGAATTTATTTCGCCAAGTACAACGGTGGATTATACCCGGAATTGGTTTTGGCGCATACAGGGTCGTTGATGAAAAAAAAGAAAATAGCACGGTTAAGCATGGTACATACGTAGACGTGGGACAAGCATACATAGGACAACATTACAGTTTGTGCATACACTTAGCAGAGCATCATATACAGTTAAGCATGATACATACGTATAAACAATAAAAGCAAAACAAAAGCAAAAACAGAGAGTCAGGTACAAAAACAGAGAGCATTACAGCATACACGTACAGTTAACATAATACAAACAGAGCATTACAGCATACACGTACAATTAACGTAATACAAACATAGCAAGACATACACTGATAGCAGGAACAGAAAAAGAGTGGGACTGGAGGAGCAGCCTGAGAGCTGATATGAGCGCTGCCATTTTTGGCACTGGACGCTACACAGCGACACGCTCCCAACTAGACAGGTGCTACCGTTGTCCACGAAGAGTAGAGAGGAAGCTGGGGGGGGGGGATAGAGAAAGAGAGAAGGGATAGCTAGAGAGAGAATAAGGAAGAAGAACAATGAAAGTGAGGCCCCTTGGGTAGTGCGGTGTGACTGGAAAGCGTCCCGTTTGGCTGGCTGTGCCGCAGTGATGCGAGATGGAGCTGCTGGGTGCACAGGCCCTGCCCTGAAGCTGATGTTTGCAAAGGGCCATGCATAGGGCCATGCAGCCTGGGCTGATTTGGTGGAGCAGGGAACAGCGTGGTGGAGCAGGGCATGGCAGCTGAGGGGCCCGGAGATCGCTTGCCCAGAGGACAGAGAGAGCAGCCAGCATGGGGGCTCACCTGGGCAGTAGAGTCCTTGTGACCGGCCCTGCAGTGTGCTCCATTTGCTCCAAACTCTGGTGGCTACGGTGATCCCGATGCTGCGGTCCGGACCACGTGGGTGGTGGCTGCCGACGGTGCAGGAGCGACGATGGTGCGGGAACTCCTCTGGCCCGGCGAGCAGCAGCAAGGGGAGGAAGGCATCTCCTCAGTGGCAAAGAGCCCCGCAATGCCTGGTCCCGCGGTCACCGATGACCTCAGGCTGGCAAGCACGTGGGTTATGGTCACGTGAGGGACAGCGGCGTTCGGCTCTGATGTTTTCAGGCTGGCAGGCAGCCTGCTGCAGACCGGGACAGTGGTGGAAGAAGCCGGCAGTGGTCCCATTCAACAGCCCGCGGAATGCAGAGGCCGAGTCAGCGCGCGTCCCTCCTCTCACCCAGGTCTGCAGTGCCTGCGAGCTGGTGTCCTCCCCTGTAGTCGGTCCCCGCAGCAGAGCAGCCGATGGTCGCATGCCGCACACTCCTGTGGTTCCTGCATCTCACCCAGGCAGATGGGGGTTGCTGGTGAGAGCGGTAGGGAGGAATTAAGGAAGAAGGAAGAAAAAAGGCCGGAGCCCTGTGGCCGTGGCGTCCGCACCCGGTGCCATCTTAGATGTCATTTATCCCATCTGTACTCCTCCTGAACGTTGCTTTATGCAGGAGAAATACAGCTCTGTGCCCTGACATTAATTTTTATACAATGCTAAACTCTGGAATAGAGCCAGGCAACATAGCTAGAAACAGCTGTGCATACAGTGGTGTGAAAAACTATTTGCCCCCTTCCTGATTTATTTTTCTTTTGCATGTTTGTCACACTTAAATGTTTCTGCTCATCAAAAACCATTAACTATTAGTCAACGATAACATAATTGAACATAAAATGCAGTTTTAAATGATGGTTTTTATTATTTAGTGAGAAAAAAAACCTCAAAACCTACATGGAGCTGTGTGAAAAAGAAATTGCCCCCTGAACCTAATAACTGGTTGGGCCACCCTTAGCAGCAATAACTGCAATCAAGCATTTGCGATAACTTGCAACGAGTCTTTTACAGAGCTCTGGATGAATTTTGGCCCACTGATCTTTGCAGAATTGTTGTAATTCAGCTTTATTTGAGGGTTTTCTAGCATGAACCGCCTTTTTAAGGTCATGCCACAACATCTCAATAGGATTCAGGACTTTGACTAGGCCACTCCAAAGTCTTCATTTTGTTTTTCTTCAGCCATTCAGAGGTGGATTTGCTGGTGTGTTTTGGGTCATTGTCCTGCTGCAGCACCCAAGATCGCTTCAGCTTGAGTTGATGAACAGATGGCCGGACATTCTCCTTCAGGATTTTTTGGTAGACAGTAGAATTCATGGTTCCATCTATCACAGCAAGCCTTCCAGGTCCTGAAGCAGCAAAACAACCCCAGACCATCACACTACCACCACCATATTTTACTGTTGGTATGATGTTCTTTTGCTGAAATGCTGTGTTACTGCTACGCTAGATGTAACGGGACACGCACCTTCCAAAAAGTTCAACTTTTGTTTCATCGGTCCACAAGGTATTTCCCCAAAAGTCTTGGCAATCATTGAGATGTTTTTTAGCAAAATTGAGACGAGCCTTAATGTTCTTTTTGCTTCAAAGTGGTTTGCGCCTTGGATATCTACCATGCAGGACATTTTTGCCCAGTCTCTTTCTTATGGTGGAGTTGTGAACACTGACCTTAATTGAGGCAAGTGAGGCCTGCAGTTCTTTAGATGTTGTCCTGGGGTGTTTTGTGGCCTCTCGGATGAGTTTTCTCTGCGTTCTTGGGGTAATTTTGGTCGGCTGGCCACTCCTGGGAAGGTTCATCACTGTTCCATGTTTTTGCCATTTGTGGATAATGGCTCTCACTGTGGTTTGCTGGAGTCCCAACGCTTTAGAAATGGCTTTATAACCTTTATCAGACTGATAGATCTCAATTACAGTACTTTTGTTCTCATTTGTTCCTGAATTTCTTGGGATCTTGGCATGATGTCTAGCTTTTGAGGTGCTTTTGGTCTACTTCTCTGTGTCAGATAGCTCCTATTTAAGTGATTTCTTGATTGAAACAGGTGTGGCAGTAATCAGGCCTGGGGGTGACTACAGAAATTGAACTCAGGTGTGATAAACCACAGTTAAGTTATTTTTTAACAAGGGGGGCAATCACTTTTTCACACAGGGCCATGTAGATTTGGAGTTTTTTTTTCTCACTAAATAATAAAAACCATCATTTAAAACTGCATTTTGTGTTCAATTATGTTATCTTTGACTAATAGTTAACAGTTTTTGATTAGCAGAAACATTTAAGTGTGACAAACATGCAAAAGAATAAGAAATCAGGAAGGGGGCAAATAGTTTTTCACACCACTGTATGTTGCATATTGATGTAGGCACACAGGGCACCCTCTTTGAGCCGCAAAGCAGGCTAAAGATTGTTCCATTTGGATACTGAAATTATTAAATGGTGAGATAAAGTACAAAAATAATATGCAACTAATATGCAAAATGCATATCAGTTTTCAGCAGATCAGATTTCACCACACACCACTAATTTCATTTAGGCATACCTACCAACTTTTTGAGATTAGTGGGACACTTTAAGACACATCCCGTAACACCCCTAATCATGGCACACCTCTAGCCCTAATCATGCCACACCCCTAATCATGCCACACACCCCACCACACCTCTAGCAGTTGGCCTACTCACCTATTTAAATGAGTCTGATAACAGGATATACAGATAGCAGAATAGACAGAATATTTGCATTACAGCTCCAAGGAGAAAAAGGTTATCTTAAAGCGGATCCGAGATGAAAAACTAACTCTAGCAAGTTTAGATAGTTTACACAGCAAATCTAGCTTCAACAGTATATGATTATTTCTTCCTGTGATACAATGAGAGCGGCCATGTTCTGTTTGTCATCAGACAGGAAAGCTGATAGCATATCCAGCCCTCAGCCTGTGACAAATTCACTCCCTTTCCCCCTCCCTCCTCCCCTCTGCTTCTGAAATCTCTGGCTAGTAACCTCCTCCTCCTCCTGCCCAGACTGAGCTCCCATAAGCCCTTGCTACAGTGCCAAGGCTCTCTGGAGCAGCTGTGGGCGAAGCTTGTTTAGTTTATAGCAAATAAGGGTATTACAGCAACAACAAAAAAGTATTTGGCTTGAGGAATGCCCTATAAACTATATGAAAGGAACACAATTATGCAATGAGTAAAAGTTTATCTCGGATCCACTTTAAAGTAAAAAGGATGTTTTAGAGAAACAACTTATCAGTCTTGTCAAAATCAGTCGAGGATTAAATCATATTTTCTCTCACAGATATACTACCTTCAGCAATCTTTTAAAGCATATTAACCTATTTTGGTTCCTGGATGTAGAAACTACGTCCAGGAACCATGCGCTCCCGCGGCCGATCGCACTCCCGGCTGCGGATTCGGTAGCCACGGAATCAATGTATTGGGCTTTGGTGCCCAATCACTGATTCCTCTCACCCGCTGAAAAAGCGACAGCTTCTCTCGGAAGCTGTGCTTTTTCTGGCCGTTGCTTCCCCCCTGCGTCACTCTAAGCGTGTGTTACGCTTAGAGTGACGTCATGTAAACAAACTCATGGCCGCCATCTTGTGGCCAAAAAGTAAAACTACAACTAAAAGTAAAAAAAATTAAAAACAACACACAATTACATTATAAAACTATAGTTTACATCCCACCCTCCCAAAAATACCCAAATAAAATGTTTAATATAAAAAAAAATTACAATAAAAAAAAAACATGTAAATATTTACCTAAGGGTCTAAACTTTTTAAATATCAATGTAAAGATGAAATATTTCTATTTTTTTTTTTAAACTTGTAAATAGTGATAGATGCAAAACAGAAAAAATGCACCTTTATTTCCAAATAAAATATTGTTGCCATACATTGTGATAGGGACATAATGTTAACGGTGTAATAACCGGGACATATGGGCAAATACAATACGTGAGTTTTAATTATGGAGGCATGTATTATTTTAAAACTATAATGGCTGAAAACTGAGAAATAATGATTTTTCCCGTTTTTTTTCTTATTCTTCCTGTTAAAATGCATTTACAGTAAAGTGGCTCTTAGCAAAATGTACCCCCCAAAGAAAGCCTAATTGGTGGCGGAAAAAACAAGATATAGATCAGTTCATTGTGATAAGTAGTGATAAAGTTATAGGCTAATGAATGGGAGGTGAACATTTCTCACGTGAAAACGACGGAACGCGAATGGGTTAAACAAAGACGGCTTTCAAAGTCTAATTACTATAACTGGCATAATTACTGGGGTACTCTCATTTAACACATTCAGGTGTTCTCCTTTAATAAAAAGTTGTCTCAAAGCTAAAATAAGTCGCCTTGTATAACTATATGGCCTGTGCAGTAAATGTAGTGAAAAGTCAATAAGGTCACCACAAAAGACTCGAGGGTACTCTTTGAGGTTGGAGATAAAAAAGGTTTAATCTGCAGAGAAGGTTATACAGTATTGAACAGTGTTGCTCAGATACCTCATTATCCTATTCGAGTTTGGTCGAATTCGGATAGTAAACTATCCAAATTCACTCGAAGTCGGATATCCAATGTAATCGAATATCCGATTCGACCTCGGATATCCGACGTCACTGTCCGAGTCTGTATTCGAGTAAAATATTCGAGCTGGCCTTAAATAGCTTGTAAAACTTGTATAGGAGGTCAATGATGCATGAAACCACCAATTTTATGAAGAAAAACATCAAGTGATTATGTGGTGATGTAGTAGTTATAAAAAAGGTCTCAAAAAAAATAAATTAACTTCATGAAAAGTGTTTGCATGAGAAGGTGTGTCCAAAATGGTTGTTGGAAGTCTTCATTTACGTCGTCTTCATCTTCTTCTTCTATATCTTCTTCTTCTTCTTCTTCTTCTTCTTCTTCTATATCATTATATTATGTGTCTTGGTTTTCCTTTCTTTTGTAATATTTTTTTTTTACTTCATTTGTGGAAATATTTTATTGTAATAACACCATAGTTATATTTGTGTTGATGGCATAATAGGTAGGTAGTGGCACATTGCAAGCCACAGCGCCTTTTTCTGTGTACCCTGGCGGTGGTAAAACACAGACATCAGCAGGAGGAGGAAGTAGTTGCAGGCTTGAAGCTATTTGTAGTGTGTGGTAATAGTCGGTACTCGGTAGGAGAGTGGGTGGGCAGGTGGCAGCAGAAAATAGTTCTTCTTCTGTTCTTCCTGGCAGTGGTAGCAGCACACAGACAGCAGAAGCTCAATGCAGCTACAGGAGGAGGAGTAACGTGTGTCAGGCAGTGTGATGTGACTGACATAATAGGCCCTGGTACCTAGCGGTGGTACCAGGGCCATAAATGAACATCATGAGGTTCCAGACAGCGGTCGTGAAGCCCACATTGTGTCCAATACACAATTGGGACAGCACAGTTTTCAACCCGGACACCTCCAAAATAATTACAATTTTTTTTTTAAATGATTGCAGCTATTGTTGAGCGTAATAGCTGGTGGCGCTTGGGCAGCAGCACCTTGTAATGTGTTCCCTGGCAGCGGAGAGGAGACACAGACAGCAGGAGGAAATATAACAGCAGGCAGCGTGAGGAGCATAAGTGTGTGTGGCAGACTGGCATTTGGCAGCAGGCAGGAGGGCAGGCAGTGAGACATAGTAGGCCCTGGGTCCTAGCGGTGGTCCCAGGGCCGTAAATACACAGCATGAGGTTCCAGACAGCGGTCGTGAAGCCCACATTGTGTCCAATACACAATTGGGACAGCACAGTTTTCAACCTGGACACCTCTAAAATAATTACATTTTTTTTTTTTTCAAATTAATGCAGCTATTGTTGAGCGTGGCGCTTGGGCAGCAGATCCTTGTAATGTGTTCCCTGGCAGTGGAAACACACAGACAGCAGGATGAAATATAACAGCAGCAGCAGGTGTATGTGTGTGTGCCAGTCGTCACTTCATGTACCCCTCTCGCCGACAACAGGGGCCATGAATTCGCCTTCCACCCAAGCCTGGTTCATTTTGAGAAACGTCAGTCTGTCCACAGACTTGTGAGACAGACGAGATCGCTTCTCAGTGACGACTCCACCGGCTGCACTGAAGCAACGCTCTGACAGAACGCTGGAAGGAGGGCAGGAGAGCACTTCCAGGGCGTACTGCGCAAGCTCGCTCCAGATCGGCAGGTGCTTGACCCAATACTCCATGGGATCAACAGGGGCCATGCTGTCAAGCCCGCTGAAGGACCCCATGTAGTCAGCCACCATGCGGGTCAAGCGCTGCCTGTGACTGGAGAAGGATGCTGCTGCAGGCACCTCCTCTCTAGTCCTTGGCAGCTCTACACTCATGTAGAGCTCTTGGGTCAGAGACAGCAGGTCTGTGGTGCGCGAGCGCTTGCTGCTGGTGGATGCAGGCACCTGCTGCTGCCTCTGTGCTGGCTGGACAGTGGGGGTGGATGTCTGAGGGAAGGCTTCCTCCAAGCGCTCAACAAGGGACAGCTGCATATCCCTCATTTGTTGCGCACGGTCTCCTCCTGCAGGCAGGAACTGGCTGAGCTTCCCCTTCAGACGTGGGTCCAGCATCATGCAGATCCAGATGTCCTCCCTCTGCTTCATCTGGATCACCCTTGGGTCCTTGCGCAGGTACCTCAGCATGTGCGCTGCCATTGGGAAGAGTCTGGCCACGTCTGTTGGCACATCATCGGCATCCCCAGAGCCGAGAGTGCTGTCCTCCTCTTCCTCTGCCCCCTCCACCTCATCCTCTCTCCACCCCCGCACCAGTCCAGCTGCGCTCTGCTGCTCCCCCTCATCAGCAGCAAGGTCAGGGACCTCCACCAACTCCGAGCCCTCCTCCTCAGAGGTGGCCTGTGAAGCTGCCTGCAGCTCCTGCTGGTCCAAGGCTGCTGCTCCCTCTTCCACCAGTGCATACAGCACACACACCAAGGGGACCCACTCGCACACCATTGCATGGTCCCTGCTCACCATGTTGGTGGCCTGCAGAAAGGGTGCCAGGACTGAGCACACCTGCTGCATGTGCCCCCAGTCCTCCGTGGAGATGATGGACGGGAGGTTGGTGGCGGCACGCCCAGTTGCAGTGAGGGAGGCAACTGTTGCTCGTGCAACGTACTGGCTGACAGCCTGCCTCTGTTCAACCAGACGCTCCAACATCGCCAGGGTGGAGTTCCAGCGAGTTGGAACATCGAGCATGAGCCGGTGCTGTGGCAGGTGCAGCTCCTTCTGCATCTCTTCCAGGCTCGCCACGGCTGCAGGCGAGTGCCGGAAGTGACGCACAACCTTCCTTGCCGCCTCAAGGAGTCGGTCCATCCCCTGGTAGGTCCGCAGGAACTTTTGGACTACCAGGTTCAGGACGTGTGCCAGGCAGGGGATGTGGGTCAGGTCTCCCCTGCTGATGGCAGCGACCAGGTTTGCCCCATTGTCGGACACCACCTCTCCGACTCTGAGGCCTCTGGGGGTCAGCCAATTCCTCTCCTGCTCTCTGAGTTTGGCCAGGACGTGGTTCGCCGTCAGTTTGGTCTTCCCCAGGCTGACCAATTCCAGCAGCGCTTGGCAGTGGCGGGGCTTCACGCTGCTGCTGAGGCGGGGGGTTTGGGCTGGTGTGGCAGAAGATGGAAGCGGATCAGAGGAACCTGCTGCTGTTCCGCTGACCCTGCAAGGTGGCACCACCCACTGTGTTGTTGGTGCTGCTGCTGCTCTGGCAGTGCCGGCCGATGCTGCTCCCCCCTCCTCACCCCCTTCCACCAAGCTGACCCAATGCGCGGTGAAGGACAGATAGCGGCCTGTCCCAAACCGGCTGCTCCACGAGTCCATGGTGACGTGGACCTGTTGACCCACCGCGTGCTCCAGCCCTCTCCCGACATTGGCCATCACAGAGCGGTGAAGTGCAGGGATGGCCGTGCGTGCAAAATAATGTCGGCTGGGGATTGGCCAATCGGGGGCTGCACACATCAGGAGCGCACGCATGTCGCTCCCCTCCTGCACAAGGGAATAAGGCAGGAGTTGGGAGCACATGGCCCGTGCCAGCAAGCCGTTCAGCTGACGCACGCAATGGCTGCTGGGAGGCAGAACCCTGACCACCCCCTGGAAGGTGTCGCTGAGCAGGGTCTGGCGAGGTCTTTTGCTGGCACGGGAAGCTGTGGAGGGAGCAGAGGAGGCCACTGAGGACTGGCTGCCAGAACAGGCCTCAGTGTCGGTGGCAGGAGTTGCAGAGGGAGGAGGAGCAGTGCGTTGCTGACACACTCCTGCTTCCGACGGCTTCGCAGTGGTGGGGGGTCTGCCACTGCCAGCTTCCTTCAACTTCACGAACTCCTCATGCTCGTGAAAGTGTTTCACTGCAAGGTGGTTGACCAGAGAGGTGGTGCCAAACGCAGAGGGCTCCTTCCCTCTGCTGAGCTGCTTGCGGCACTGGTTGCAGGTGGCATACTTGCACTCCAAATATGGAAGGGTGAAAAAATTCCATATTGGGGAGGTGAAGTTGCCCCTTCGGCTGGAAGGTGCTGCTGCCGCTGGTCTCCCTGTGGTGGTTGGGGGGGGGGGTTCTTGGTGCGGCTGGTGGTGGCACTGGCAGAACTCATCTCCTGATCAGCACGCTGTGTGGCCTGCATACCACGCCCACTTGTGATCCCGCCCATGCCTGCGATGCTGATCCTTCTAGCAAGGCCCGCAGACGCATCCTCCTCCTCCTCAGAGCTGATGACATCCCCACTCCTAGGACCTGGTGGCAACCAGTCTTTGTCCTTCACAATGTCATCATCATCCTCCCCCTCCACAAACATGTCCTGCTGGGATCCCCCAAACTCCCCTTCTGCATGCATGGACAGATGGACAGTCACCGCTGTCTGACTGTCCAAAGCATCATCCCCCAAAGTGCCCATCAGCATTTCTTCCTCCTCAAAATCTGCAGCAACAGCACTCAATACCCTCGCTGTGTTTGGGGTAAAGAAGGTGCTGAGTGACAGGGTGCTGGTGTCGCCCGCTGGGGCTGGAGAACTGCACTCCTCCTCCTGCTCCCCAGGCAGTGCTGGGCGTCTGCTGCTGCTCTTGCGAACAGGAGTGGTGGCGGGGGTGGAGGACTCTGTTCCAGAGCTAATGATGGCCTGCTCATCCACCATCAGTTTCACCACAGCGTCTGCGTTCTTCTCCTCAATAGGACAGCTACGACCTGGCGGTGGGAGGAACATCTGGTCCACATGCTGCTGCTGCTGTGTCTCTGCAGTGTGACTCCCAGCTGTTGCGCGGCCAAGGCGTCCACGGCCAGTGGCTAATGGCGGAATAGCCACTGGTGCAGATGCAGAACTGTGCATGGTGGTGGTGGCGCGGCTGCCAGGCCCACGACCTCCTCTCTTGGCGATGCCCTTGCTGCCCCTGCCCAGACCGCGGCTGCCAGTGCCAGACATTGTATATTTTTAATATTATACAAATGAAAAAAAAACTTATGTAAGCAAAGGCGGGTGGGACAAGTGGGGTACTTTAATGGGGTGGGACTGGTGGTGGTGGGTGTGTGAGGTGACGGACAGGTGTACTCTACAGCAGAGATCGGTATAGCGCTAACGAGAGAGTGCGCACTGCGCACACAAAGACCCTAGCTGATGCTGACTGACGGTGTCCCTATACACAGACTACAGTAGAAGTCAGCAAATACACAATAGAAGTAATAAACAATAGGATGGGTGTAGAACTAACGAGAGGGTGCGGACAGCGCAGACGTGCACTGACTGTGCACACAAAGACCCTAGGTAACGCGGTGATGGACGGTACCTATACACAGACTAGAGTACACTACAAATATATTGGTAGGTGAACAGAGGCGCCAGAAGGATAAACGTACATAAAATTTTTAAAAAATTGCTTGGAGGAAGTGGTGGACTAGCCTCCGTTAAAGCAGACACCAAGGACTGTAAATATACAGATATACACATTTATTGAAAATACCCCAAAGATGCAACGCGTTTCGCGGGCACGCTATTCAAAAAGTGTGGCAGTGGCAGAAAATATTTTTTTTCTTTCAGGTAGGGCGTACACTCCCAAATAATTACAAGGAATAACTATTAATTATGAAAATCGTATCAAAATGTATTGTTCCAAAACATATTTCTGTGTATAGGGATCAATTTAAAAAACACATGGGATGGCCACCCCGTCACGCTACAACCACCTCAATCACCATTCACCTCCGCATGCACACGCCGGCATCTAGAACTAATGGGCATGAGTATCAATGCACTCCAGCAAAATGGGCAGAAGCTTGGATATTAGTGTTGCAATTGCCATGCAGTAAGCAGTTCACCATTAGGAGATCAGTGTAGCACAGAGCATAGCAGAGAGATAAGGAAAACAGTCCAGCAGTTCATGTCAAAGTAGCGGTTTCACTGGTGGATAACGTTGTATGTTGTATAGGATGACTTACATAGACAAATGCATCACAAACTTTTAAATCAGCTTGATCTCACCCAGTATCTGCCAACAGCAGCTGCATGGATTCCTTATCGCCGTCACGTCATTCCCTCATAGGATGTTATCAGCAGAGATGGTTCATCTCACCATGCTTCTGGGTGGAGGGTGAGATGCTGATCCAGGTCTGTCCGTGCGCTAGGCTGTCCCACAATAGCCACAATGCATGTCCTGCATATGTCTCCTGCATGTACTGGAAGTTCCCCAGAGGTCTCCTTAGCCTGCTCCCTGTGCAATGTAGCAAGCGGTGCAGCTGGGAGAGACCGATGGCAAGGGTCTCAGAGTGGTGCGTGGGTGGAGAGCGGGGCGGCGTGGTGTCCCATGCAAGCGGGTGGTTTCCCCGACGTTTTGCCCGGCTTCCGGCTTTCTCAAGGGGCGTGACTACCTCCGCTTACAACTTCCTCTGATATCTGCCCTTGCGGCCAATCACATGCATGTACGCCTCCGCCCACTCGCGTCATCATTGCGTACGTACGTGCGCATGGGCACCGGGAGGCGAACATGCGGCAGAGTGGACCCAGGCAAATGGAGGGAGGAGAGGCGAAATGGGACGGAGAAGGGGAGGAGAGTCAGGCGGACTCAGCTCAAAGGAGGATAAGCTAAAAATGAGTACTCAAGGTCACAGCACGGATGCACAGCGCATCGCTGCACAGGTGCCTTTCCACATATGGCCTATACAGCCATACTGGCTGTCCACCGGGCTCCACCCCCAAAAAATGACCCAATCGCATCCACCACCCGTAGCCCACCCAACCGCATGAAAGGTGCCCAGTTATCCATACGCACGGACGCATAGAGCACACATATAACCATATAATTAACTGGTATTAATGAACATTGTGACAACAAACACGCCCAAACTAAATGATTACTCCAGGTGTCGACGCGGAGAAAAACTTTTCTTTTATCCGCGAAGACACTATAAGGGTGCATGACCCAATCAAACCTCAACAGATTGTAACGGGCAAATATGATCCGGGACTGCTACGCACGCACCCGATGACGCATGCAAAAAGCAACACCTCCAGTCCTGGGACCCCAGGATACCCAAACAGGAACCCCTACATGGGCAGGAAATGGGCGAAACTAGTTTGCTCATTGAGGCCAGGTGCCTCACAAGCCTGTAAATTATATATCCAGCGTGATTCGCAGTGTAAGAGAAGTCTATCTAAATTGCCACCTCTTATCGTAGGGTGGATGCGATCCAGCACCATAAATCTAACACTGTTGGTGCGGCCATTATGTTCTAGGGCACAATGCCTCGCGACAGGAGAGCTCAACTCCCCCTTCTCAATATTTTTTATATGCTCAGACATACGTTCCCTTAATGGGCATTTTGTTTTGCCCACATAATACGCTCCACAGTGGCATAGCAATATGTACACCACTAGGATGGTTTTGCAATTTCCAAAATGGGACAGTCTAACTGTCCTGCCACCAGGCAAGGAAAAAGCCCTCCCCACCTGAATAAATTGACAGAAATCGCATCCCCCACATGTATACGTGCCCGCTGTTAGGCAATGTCTCTTGGGGCTAACACCAGTGAAATGGCTCCGTACAAGTCCATCACGTAGAGATCTTGCTCTACGGAAAGTGAGGTCAGGTTTGGATGATACGCTGGGGCCCACGACCGGATCATTCTGTAGCAAGTACCAATGTCTATTTAAGATACCCCTGAGTGCAGGATGCTGCGCACAATATCTGGTCAGAAAACGCAGGGGACCCGCATTTCTTACAGCTTCCCTTTTCCGCGGTTGCAACAAATCCGCTCTTCTACTCCGCCATGCTCTATTGAAAGCTTTACGTAAACATCTATCGTTATACCCTCTTTTTCTAAATCTGCTACATAAATCATTGGCCTCGCGCAAAAAAGCCGCATCGTCAGAGCAATTCCGACGGGCCCTTAAATACTGGCCCGTCGGTATGCCCCTGACCGTGTGTGGGGGATGAAAACTATCCGCGCATAGTAGCGCATTAGTTGCTGTCTCTTTATGATGCAATGTCGTGGCCAGATTGCCCTCCGGCGTGATAGAGATACGAATGTCCAAAAACGAGATCGAAAAAGATTGTACTTCCACCGTGAATTTCAGATTTAGATTGTTCCGATTCAATAATGACACAAAATCCGTCACCTGCGTCGCAGTGCCCGTCCACAGTATCAAAATGTCATCTATGTACCTGTGCCACGACAGGACGCAGCACAGGTACATAGAGAGCCTCTCGTCAGAAAAAAACGCTCGCTCCCAGTCCCCCAGGTACAGGTTTGCATACGACGGGGCACATGTTGTCCCCATCGCCGCACCCTGCACCTGGAGGTACCGGTCGCCATCAAAAGTAAAGATGTTGTTCATCAACAGAAATTGCAACAAATCCAAAACAAAACCATTATGCGCAGCATCCTGCACTCCCAGCTCCCCCAGGAAATTCGCCACGGCATGCACTCCCAGATCATGGGGGATGCACGAATAGAGGGACTCGACGTCAAGGGACACGAGGAGTGTGCCTGGCGGGACTACAACGTCCTCCAGAACCCTCAAGAGGTGTGTTGTATCCTTGATAAAGGAGGGCAAACCCTGAACATGGGGTTGCAGATGCTTATCCACATAAATACTAATCTTCTCTGTAAGGGCGCCTCTGCCCGAAACTATCGGGCGTCCGGGCGGTCTCTGAAGACGTTTATGCACTTTAGGCAGTGCGTAAAATGTTGGAAGGATGGGATCAGCAACCCTCATGAAGGAAGATACCTCCTCATCAATAATGCCCTTCAGTCACGCATCCTCAATAAGAGAAAGAAGTTCACCCTGGCACCTCTCGACCCTCGACGCCGAGACCCTCATGTAACAACCCCGCCGACCAAGGAGATCCATGCAAATGGTCCTGTAATCTGCCGTTGTCATTACTACTACATCCCCCCCCCCCCCTTATCGGAGGGTTTGATGACCCAATCCGTCCTTGTGGTTAAAAAGTCATATGCCTCACAGTCACTGCCTGTTAACTCGGAACCCCCTCCATTTGGTATATTGAGTCTTGCAATGTCCCCCTCAACCGCACGTATGAAACACCTAATGCCTACATTGGTAGACAGAGGTGGAAACCGTGTAGATCTACACCTAAACTGCTGGTTAATTGTCATATATCGAGGTGCCTGTGCATTATCCACAGCGGCAACCCCATCCATCATCAAAGAGACATCAGCCCCTGTCTGGCCCATCTCATACAAAAAGTTGAGGTCTTCAAGGGCCTCATTGTCCCCTTGGGTTAAACTCACCTCCAGGGGGCCCTGTTGGGATGACAGTACAATCGTTTCGCGGGCACAGCCCACTTCTTCAGGCAATAAGCAGGGGATAAACAACTGTAAACAAAAGACAGAGGCATAGCTATAAATATTGCCATAAAAAGATACAAATGGATTATTATTTAGTGTAATAAGAATAGTATTTCAAACATAGTGTTTAGTGATATGTTATAGTAGGGGGGTGATTGCAAGGAATGGGTCGGTGTAAACTACATAATGTGTATAGGGGAATGGACTAGATAACAGTGGTAAAAGGTAGTTAGTAAATCAGATTAAGTTGGTATCAAATTGACCGCTTTAGTTATATTTCAGTAGCAGGTAGGGAATGGAATAAGTTGTAGCTGGCAAGAGAGAAAAAATAGGCATATATTTTTTATATCTTTAAAATAAAGATAAAGACTTACCAGCAATTCAGTTATAGCAAGCAGAGCACCTCTGTACTGTTGTGAGGTCACTTGCTGCTTTAAATGTGTTAATGCTGGCAGCTCTGGCCTATCCAGAAGCTGCTCCAGTGTGGGTGGGTGGAGTCAGTGACCATGGTGACAGAGAATCCTCCAATCAGCTGCTGCCAGCTTTAAGGAGTAGATTGGTGTGCATGCGGTCTTACATAACATGCATGCTTTCTCTGCATGCACAGGGCAGTGTTTAGAAAGGGAACATGGAGCACAGTGGTGTGTTTGCTGCCATCTAGTGGTTCAAAAGAACAAGTACAGTGAAAAGACTTCAAATGTCATTATACATGCTGAAAGATAATGAAGATAAAAGCATGAACAATGCCCGACTTTTTACAATTGGTAAATAAAATAGTGTATACTTCTGGAAGTAATAAAAAATTAATAAAATAATAATAATAATAATAATAATATATATATATAAAAATATATATAAGATTATAAAAAAATAATAAAAATGTATAGTAAAAAATAATGTGAATATGACATGAAGATATAAGCATAAAATCGAAGAACACATAAAAAACATAAAAACAATTGTAATATATCCAAAATATGAGGAGGCCATTGGCAAAAATTGTCCAGGCCTGGTAATATATAGTGTATAATCCCGTCTACGGTTTTGATATCGTAGACGAATGTTTGCAGCTGTAATAATTATCATTGTATTAGAAGGATGATAATAATAGTCATAATGAAGATAATAATAAACATCAGTAATAGAAGATAAGATATATATATATATATAAAAAAAAGGATTTTTTTTTCTTTTTGGGGGGGGGGGGGGGGGGGGATAAAAGAGAGCGACCAAGATAAAAGCAAAACTTTTGACAGGGATGGTTAGTGGATTTTTTCTATAACTTCGTTAAGGCCCTCCGAGGATAGGGTTCTTAATGTCTGTATCCAGAACATTTCGTGTTTTTTGAGGAGATCAAATGCATTTGGTTTTTTTGTATCCACTGAGTCAATCAGTGTAATATTGAATAGTAGTGGATTGCTGTTGTGATGGGTGCTGAAGTGACGTGACACACTGTGAAGGGGAAATTGTTTAATGATATTTCTTTTATGTTGTCCGATTCTGCTGCGTACTAATTGGGTGGTTCTCCCCACATACTGGAGCCGGCACGGACAGGAGATGAGATAGATGACATATTTGGAGTCGCAAGTACACCGTTTTTTCAAAGGGAAATTGCAGTTGGTACTGGTAGAAGAGAATGATACACTAGTGTTGATGAATTGGCAGGCTGTGCAGCGTGTCTTGTTACATGGAAAGCAGCCTGGTTTGAGTGGTTCTGAATGAGTGGGCAGGGGCTGTGTGGGCGGACGCAGTTTACTGGGTGCAAGAATGTTGCGGAGATTGGGAGCTCTCCTATATGTGATGGATGGTGCTTTGGGTAATAGCGGTCTTAAGAAGGGGTCCTGCATCAGAATCTCCCATCTGTTGGTTAGAATGTCACGAATGTGCGAATGCTGGGCATTGTATTGAGTGATGAACCTTGGAGGGCCTGTGTTGTTAGTTAGTTTTGCATCAGTACTCGGGGGGTTGGGGCATTTGGCTTTAAATTTAGCGTTTTTTATCAAGGTCTTAGGATATTGGCGGTCCGTGAATTTTTTGGTGAGGATATTGGATTGGATGTCATATTGTGATGAATCTGTGCAATTCCTGTAGATTCTCCTGAACTGACTGTATGGTGTATTGGTAATCCAGGGGTGATGATCGGGGTCAGAGCTGGGTTTGAAAGATTTTATTGCAAAATGCCTTTTTAAAGTGAGCTTTCGAATATAGCTGTTAAGATCAGCAAAGAGTTCAAAAGTGTTGATTTAAAAAGGCATTTTGCAATAAAATCTTTCAAACCCAGCTCTGACCCCGATCCCCCCTCACTCATAATCACGAACAACGACGCCCTACCCATCTCATCCATTACACAAGCTGAACTAAACACTGAAAAATACATTACCACACAACTGAAAGGTAGATCACGATTCTATCCAGTGGTCTCCAAGGGTCACTTCATTGATACATTCTACTCCATGGTACTCAATAATCTACAAACTTTACACAACAATCCACCTCCACTAAATTTCAACCTCAACTGTAACGAAACCTCTGCTATTAAATCCTTACAAAAAAATCATAATCTCATCATCAAACCAGCCGACAAAGGGGGGTGGTATTGTCTTACTCAATCGGTCCGACTACTTAGACGAAGCAGCTAGACTCCTCAACAACCCCACACATTACGAAATCTTGACATCAGACCCAACACCCGCGCTTAACCTCACATTGAAAACTTTTATCAATAATGCCTTTTTATCCAACATCATCACCAAAAATTAAAAGAATTTTATAATCAACACCCAACCAACCACTCCGAAGTTTTATTATTTACCCAAAATCCATAAAAGTCTCCATAAACCTCCTGGCCGACCGATTATTTCAGGAGTCAACTCAATCACCAGCAATCTCTCCAAATTTCTTGATCAACATTTACAAACACATGTCCAGTTCCTTCCATCATTCCTCAAAGATTCTCAGCAACTCATTTGTTTATTGCAGGATGTCCCCTGGCAACCTGACTATGTCTGGCTGACATGTGACGTTTCTGCCCTCTACACTAGAGTTGGGCCGAACGGTTCGCCGGCGAACCTGGTTCGCGCGAACCTAGGTGGTTCGCGTGCGGGTACCGCACGCGAACTTTATTGCGGAAAAGTTCGCCCCATTGCGGTTCGCCCCATAATGCACTGAGGGTCAACTTTGACCCTCTACATCACAGTCAGCAGGCCCAGTGTAGCCAATTAGGCTACACTAGCCCCTGGAGCCCCACCCCCCCTTATATAGGCAGGCAGCGGCGGCCGTGGCCACTCGTGTGCCTGCATTAGTTAGAGTAGGGCGAGCTACTGCAGTCTCTCATAGGGAAAGATTAGTTAGCCTTAGCTTGTCCCTGGCTGCATACCTGTTCATTGATCCTGCCACTGCATACCTGTTCATTGATCCTGCCACTGCATACCTGTTCATTGATCCTGCCACTGCATACCTGTTCATTGATCCTGCCACTGCATACCTGTTCAGTGATCCTGCCACTGCATACCTGTTCATTAATCCTGCCACTGCATACCTGTTCATTGATCCTGCCACTGCATACCTGTTCATTGATCCTGCCACTGCATACCTGTTCATTGATCCTGCCACTGCATACCTGTTCATTGATCCTGCCACTGCATACCTGTTCATTGATCCTGCCACTGCATACCTGTTCAGTGATCCTGCCACTGCATACCTGTTCATTGATCCTGCCACTGCATACCTGTTCTGTGAACCCACCACTGCATACCTGTTCTGTTCAGTGGACCCGCCACTGTATACCTGTTTAGTGAACCCGCCACTGCATACCTGTTCTGTTCAGTGGACCCGCCACTGTATACCTGTTCAGTGGACCCGCCACTGCATACCTGTTCTGTTCAGTGAACCCGCCACTGCATACCTGTTCTGTTCAGTGGAGTTTGGTGTGTCAGTGTGAAGCAGTACCTTAATTACACTCCCTGATTGATGTATACACATGCAAGATGTTTTAAAGCACTTTAGGCCTGTCATTTAGCATTCAATGTGATTTCTGCCCTTAAAACGCTGCTTTGCGTCAAATCCAGATTTTTCCCGGTGACTTTTGGCGTGTATCCCACTCCGCCATGCCCCCCTCCAGGTGTTAGACCCCTTGAAACATCTTTTCCATCACTTTTGTGGCCAGCATAATTTTTTTTTTTTTTCAAAGTTCGCATCCCCATTGAAGTCTATTGCGGTTCGCGAACTTTAACGCGAACCGAACCTTCCACGAAAGTTCGCGAACCCGGTTCGCGAACCTAAAATCGGAGGTTCGGCCCAACTCTACTCTACACCAACATCCCCCATCCATTCGGCCTCAGCGCACTACAATATTTCCTAGCCTTCAATCCCTCCATGCCTACAACACAACAAACGTTTCTGCTACAATGCGCTGAATTTATCCTTCAGAATAATATCTTCACATTCAATGAACAAGTTTACCATCAGATTAGCGGAACGGCGATGGGGAGTTCGTTTGCCCCATCGTACACTAATCTCACTATGGGTTACCTCGAACAAATGAAACTCTCCCCTGGCAACCAGTTTTTCAATAATATAGTATTTTACAGACGTTACATTGATGACCTTATTTTTATTTGGAAAGGCGACATTTCAACCATCCCACACTTTATTAATTATCTTAATTCCAACCCAGCAGGGTTACAATTTACATACCACCATCACACATCTTCCATAGAATACCTTGACCTTACTCTATACATCGAATCGAATCACATCAAAACAAAAACTTATTTCAAACCGGTCGATGCCAATAATTACATTCACTTCAAAAGTTTCCATCATCACCCCTGGATTACCAATACACCATACAGTCAGTTCAGGAGAATCTACAGGAATTGCACAGATTCATCACAATATGACATCCAATCCAATATCCTCCCTAAAAAATTCACGGACCGCCATTATCCTAAGACCTTGATAAAAAACGCTAAATTTAAAGCCAAACGCCCCAACCCCCCGAGTACTGATGCAAAACTAACTACCAGCACAGGCCCTCCAAGGTTCATCACTCAATACAATGCCCAGCATTCGCACATTCGTGACATTCTAACCAACAGATGGGAGATCCTGATGCAGGACCCCTTCTTAAGACCGCTATTACCCAAAGCACCATCCATCACATATAGGAGAGCTCCCAATCTCCGCAACATTCTTGCACCCAGTAAACTGCATCCGCCCACACAGCGCCTGCCCACTCATTCAGAACCACTCAAACCAGGCTGCTTTCCATGTAACAAGACACGCTGCACAGCCTGCCAATTCATCAACACTAGTGTATCATTCTCTTCTACTAGTACCAACTGCAATTTCCCTTTGAAAAAAGGGTGTACTTGAGACTCCAAATATGTCATCTATCTCATCTCCTGTCCGTGCCGGCTCCAGTATGTGGGGAGAACCACCCAATTAGTACGCAGCAGAATCGGACAACATAAAAGAAATATCATTAAACAATTTCCCCTTCACAGTGTGTCACGTCACTTCAGCACCCATCACAACAGCAATCCACTACTATTCGATATTACACTGATTGACTCAGTGGATACAAGAAAACCAAATGCATTTGATCTCCTCAAAAAACACGAAATGTTCTGGATACAGACATTAAGAACCCTATCCCCGGAGGACCTTAACGAAGTTATAGAAAAAATCCACTAACCATCCCTGTCAAAAGTTTTGCTTTTATCTTGGTCGCTCTCTTTTATCCACCCCCCCTCCCCCCCCCCCCAAAAAAAAGAGATCCTTTTTTTTTTTGTTTTTTTTTGTTTTGTTATATATATATCTTATCTTCTATTACTGATGTTTATTATTATCTTCATTATGACTATTATTATCATCCTTCTAATACAATGATAATTATTACAGCTGCAAACATTCGTCTACGATATCAAAACCGTAGACGGGATTATACACTATATATTACCAGGCCTGGACAATTTTTGCCAATGGCCTCCTCATATTTTGGATATATTACAATTGTTTTTATGTTTTTTATGTGTTCTTCGATTTTATGCTTATATCTTCATGTCATATTCACATTATTTTTTACTATACATTTTTATTATTTTTTTATAATCTTATATATATTTTTATATATATATATATTATTATTATTATTATTATTATTATTATTATTATTTTATTAATTTTTTATTACTTCCAGAAGTATACACTATTTTATTTACCAATTGTAAAAAGTCGGGCATTGTTCATGCTTTTATCTTCATTATCTTTCAGCATGTATAATGACATTTGAAGTCTTTTCACTGTACTTGTTCTTTTGAACCACTAGATGGCAGCAAACACACCACTGTGCTCCATGTTCCCTTTCTAAACACTGCCCTGTGCATGCAGAGAAAGCATGCATGTTATGTAAGACCGCATGCACACCAATCTACTCCTTAAAGCTGGCAGCAGCTGATTGGAGGATTCTCTGTCACCATGGTCACTGACTCCACCCACCCACACTGGAGCAGCTTCTGGATAGGCCAGAGCTGCCAGCATTAACACATTTAAAGCAGCAAGTGACCTCACAACAGTACAGAGGTGCTCTGCTTGCTATAACTGAATTGCTGGTAAGTCTTTATCTTTATTTTAAAGATATAAAAAATATATGCCTTTTTTTTCTCTCTTGCCAGCTACAACTTATTCCATTCCCTACCTGCTACTGAAATATAACTAAAGCGGTCAATTTGATACCAACTTAATCTGATTTACTAACTACCTTTTACCACTGTTATCTAGTCCATTCCCCTATACACATTATGTAGTTTACACCGACCCATTCCTTGCAATCACCCCCCTACTATAACATATCACTAAACACTATGTTTGAAATACTATTCTTATTACACTAAATAATAATCCATTTGTATCTTTTTATGGCAATATTTATAGCTATGCCTCTGTCTTTTGTTTACAGTTGTTTATCCCCTGCTTATTGCCTGAAGAAGTGGGCTGTGCCCGCGAAACGCGTTGCATCTTTGGGGTATTTTCAATAAATGTGTATATCTATATATTTACAGTCCTTGGTGTCTGCTTTAATGGAGGCGAGTCCACCACTTCCTCCCAGCAATTTTTTAAAAATTGTATGTACTTTTATCCTTCTGGCGCCTCGGTTCACCTACCAATATATTTGAGTCCACCCCAGGTGGAGGGCTGATCTACCCCCTTTCTTCCTATCTACAGAGAGCGACTTCTTAATCCTGAGTGAGGACAGGTCTAATCTCCTCACCTGCCTAATGAGTGGTTACCTAGGTGGTAACCCGTGTTTGTGAGTATTACCATCTCACTGTTTCATTTATCCAATCAATTTTGACATACTACACCATATTGGGCTCTCGATTTCTCTTTAACTTTAGAGTACACTACAGTACTAACTAAACAATAGAAGAATCTAGCTAAACAATACAACAGGTGTGACTAGATTACAGAGAGCAGATACAGCAGGACAGGTATAGCAGTAAAGCTGGGCCTTGCTAACTATAAAATAGTACAATATCTATCTAACACAGAAGTAGTACAGTAAGGACAGGTGAGAGCACAGGTGAGGTGAGGTAACTAGAGACTAGAGCAAGAGCACAGAGCAGGGCAGGCACAGGGCCTAGCTGCTGGCTGCAGGCCTGCAGCAGCAGCACCAGTGACAGACTCTCCCTCCCTAGTCCCTAATCACACAACCTAAACTGCCTAAAATACAATCTATCTACAATACAAAGCAATACAGTTGAAGATCAAGTGTTGGAGTGTAAAAACACTAGGTTTAGAACAATAGCAATGCACTTGCACACAGACAAAAAGCACTGGAGCAGTCTCTCAGTACAATCAGTCAGTAAGTCGCAAGCAGGACGAGTGAGGCAAGATGGCATCCGCTATTTATAGAGGGGGGCTTGGCCAGGCTCCCCCTCTGTGATTGGCTACAGTCAGAGGGCTTGGAGCCCTCTCATTCGCTTGTGAGGACTCGAGGTGACGTCTGTCGTGACGCTATCCGAGCTTGTGACGCTATCCGAGCTCGGATAGCTAGGAAATTTCCGGATAGCTGCTTGCTATCCGAGTGCGCTCGGATAGCACAGCCCGGATAGTTAATACTATTCGAGCTCGGTATTCGAGCTCGAATAGTGAAAAAAGAGCTAGGATATCCGAGTAACTCGGATATCCTAGCTCAGATGAGCACCACTAGTATTGAATACACTTGCAATGGAACTAAATCTAACAGGTACAGAAGACATTTTGAAAGGACTGGGCATTTTGTTTAAAGAGACAAATTTAGAGCTCTACCTGTGTCTCCAATTGTAAACAGTGGGATGTTGACCTAGAAATTTCTCTGACTGATAAAGACACCGTAATGACATATAGTAGAACGTAGATAATTATTTAGGATACCCACTTTTATGGTAATTGTCCTGGTTTCAGCATCAGAAACACATCCTATTCCTTTATATTGCTGTATATTTTGATATGTAGCACTACTCTCCCAGGGATGTTTAGCCTAGGCTTTAAAGTGAACCTAAAGTCAGTAAAAAAAAACGAGATTAACTCACCTGGGGCTTCCCTCAGCCCCCTGCAGACGATCGGTGCCCTCGCAGCTCCGCTCCGATGTCCCAGGACCCGCCGGAGAGCACTTCCGGTTTGGCCGTCACCGGCTGACAGGCATGGGAACGCGAGTGATTGTTCGCGTTCCCAGCCTGTATATCGCCCCCTATGCTGCTATTGCGACCTCCTGGCCGCAATAGCAGCATAGGGGGCGATATACAGGCTGGGAACGCGAACAATCACTCGCGTTCCCATGCCTGTCGGCCGGTGATGGCCAAACCGGAAGTGCTCGCCGACGGGTCCTGGGACATCGGAGCGGAGCTGCGAGGGCACCGATCGTCTGCAGGGGGCTGAGGGAAGCCCCAGGTGAGTTAATCTCGTTTTTTTTACTGACTTTAGGTTCACTTTAAGCTATGCAGAATTCTACTCCCAGAACATTCTGGGAGACCAGGTATTATTTTTTACTGACTTTGGAATACACAGTAAACAAAGATCCTGCAGTGATGATCCTGCCAGCAGTAAAGATGTCACCTGTGATAGATTTCAGAAAGTAAATCAGGATACAGAAAGATTTTACAATAGGCAAACACTGACTTTGCCAATTTTTTGTGAATAAAATGTATCAAAAAAATAAAAAAAATAAAATAAAAAGTAGTTAGTTGTATAGCGACCTAAAGGTGGCCATACTCTCATCAAGTTTCTTATTAAATTAGTTGCAGATTCAATTCATCTGCTGGGAATTGATTCCCCAAAATGTCAGAATGATTAATTTTTGATCAATTTAAAACAAAAATCAATTGGAAGAATTGATTGGACAAGATGGAAAATTTAAAATAATTGGGGGCGGGGCAAGAGCATTGGCAAATCGATGGCCTATAGCTGTGCACTGCATCGAACAGTTCAACTCTACAGTTCAATCGATTTTCAATAAATTCCCTGCTGGAATCTATTGAAAATTGATGTGCAGTGTATGGTAGGAATCTATTCCTTTTGAATTGATTCTATTCGAAAAGTGTAAGGAATAGCGGAGATGCCGCCGCTGAGACAAGCGGCATGGCGGCTATCTCCGCGTATCAGCCTGCGGCCTCTGCCGCACGGTTACATGCTCAGGTTGTGCCTGGTCCTTCCATTGCTCACAGGCTAAGGGCTACGTGCACGTGAGCAGAGCGACAGGACCTTTATGCAGCTAAGAGGGGAGTCAGCTGACCATGCGGTCAGCTGACTCCAGCTAGCATCCGGATTGGCTGAGTGACTGGGGCGGCGCTGTGGAGCATGTTGAGTATATATAGAGCAGGCCTGTCAGTAGCTCCGCGTCTGCTGTTGCGAATGCTATATTGTGTTAGCGCTCAGACCCCAGTCAGATCCCAAAGTGTGCTAGAACCAGCCGGAGCTGGGAATCCACACTTAGCCAGATTCTGTTGATAGCTTTAAAGTACTATTGCTTGCTACTGTATATGTGTTAGACTAGTTCCCAGGTGTTGAGATCAAGGACCTCACACCTAAGACTAGGATTGAGAGATATTACTGTTACCTGTTATGACCTTTGGCTTTCCTGACTACTCTCCTGTTCTCTTATTCGGTACTTCCGCTCATCTGATTTCCTGTTGCCAACATTGCCTGTACCTGGATACCGAATCAGTCTTCCGCCTTTCTACCTTATCTGTCCGTATGTTGCCGACCTGGCTTGTCTGACCTTTCTGGCTGTCACCTAGCCCTTGGGTGATCAGCCTTACTGTACTATCTGTGACACTTACTCTTCAGGTGTTCGCTAGCTGCTAGCATTGCTCTATGGTCACCTGCTCTTCAGGAGGCATCCTGCAGCACAGTCAGTGGTCTCTACCCTTAGAGGTCCACTGGCTGCAATACAGTCTGGTTCCCTGCTCCTCAGGGAATCCTTGGCTGCAGTAGTGTCTGTATCTCCCGCTTCTCGGGAGATAACTTCTCTGATTACTGTTGCACCAAACACAATACCATATTGGGTGTCCCGTGTCTAGCTATACTAGTATTATTGGTGATTCTGCAGATCACCACATAATCAGGTATAGCATCTGTATTATTGGTGATACTGCAGATCACCAATAATCAGAATATCTGTGTTGCTGACACCAATCATTACAGAAAGGAATTGATTGTTGTGGAACATTGGAAGGACATCTATAAGTGTATGGTCAGATTAAAGGACACCTGTAATGGATTGCGGAGACGCTGCCGCGCGGACTGACAGCTGGGCGGCTGAATCCGCGTTCAGTCCGGCGGTTTCTCCGCAGCGGCATGCGTCTGGTTTGTCTGAGCCTAGTAGTGCACACAGATGGAGAGCTACGCCCCCCCCCCCCCCCCTGTGTTGGCGGATGACCAACCAGAGTATGAAATTGAAAAGATCTTGGACTCTCGCTTAGTGCAGAAATCCGTGCAATATCTGGTCCACTGGAAAGGATATGGCATAGAGGAAAGATCTTGGGTGCAAGATTGCCGCATGCATGCGGAGGAATTAAAGAAGGAGTTTCATGACTTACATCCTGGGAAGCCTGGTGGGAAGTGTCCGGAGTCCACTCCTTGGGGGGGGGACTGTAATGGATTACAGAGATGCCGCCGCGCAGACTGACAGCGGGGTGGCTGAATCCGCGTTCAGTCCGGCGGTTTCTCCGCAGCGGCATGCGTCTGGTTTGTCTGAGCCTAGTAGTGCAAACAGATGGAAAGCTACGCGCGCGCTAATAGGCAGGCCCTTTATACCAATAGGAGAGGGATCAGCTGATCAGGACGATCAGCTGATCCCAGCGCAGCAGGTGATTGGTTGAATGGGACTGGGTGGCGCTGAGGAGTGCTTTGCTATATATACTTCTCGTCTGTCAGTGGCTGGTTGTCTGCCGTTGCGAATGCTTATGTGTTAGCACTCAGACCATAGTCAGATCCTTCAGTGTGTTAGAACCAGGTGGACCTGGGAATTCACACTTAGCCAGATTACTGTGTTATTTCTGTGTTATACTTTAGACCAGTCCCAGGGTGTAGAGACCACAGACCTCACACCCAAGACTAGGGATACTGTGTCATTGCTGTGTTATGCTTTAGATCAGTCCCTGAGTGTTGAGACCACGGACCTCACACTCTAGACTAGGCCTCTGCTTGATATCTGTTATGACCTATTGCTCTCTTGACTCTGCTCCTGCTCTCTGATTCAGTACCTTTGCACATCTGATTACCTGTTGCCGATCCTGCCTGTCCCTGGTTACCGAATCAGCCTTCTGTCTCTGTACTTTACCTGCTCGTTTGTTGCCGACCCGGCCTGACCGACCCTTCTACCTGTGACTACCCCCCCCCGGTGGGGTGTCCAGTAGCTGCAGGGACTCCCTGTCTCTGAGGGACCTCTCTGCAATCCAGTCAGGGACTCAATCTCATAGGAGTCCTTTGACTGCAGTAGAGTCTGATTCACAGCTGTTCAGGGAGTCACTGACTCTCTGTGTATATCCAACTCTACCAGGAGATACTCATTATATGGTCTAGGGTCACCTGCTCCTCAGGTGGTCCAGTCTCATACTGTTGCACCAAACACTTACACTTATCAGGTGTCCAGAGGTTAGTTATACTTGTATTATTGGTGATTCTGCAGATCATCAATAATCAGGTATAAATCTGTATTCTTGGTGATACTGCAGATCACCAATAATCAGATTCTCTCTGTGTGCTGACACCGATCGTTACAGAACGGTAGACCTGAAAAACAATATGGACGCACTTAACAGCTGTCTTGATACGCTCACCACCTCGGTGGAAAATTTCATCAGAGTGCTGGACGGTCAGCAGGCCCAGATCTCTGCCTTATCTTGGTCCTTACAGGTCCTTCATACGGCTGTAAATTCAGTTCGATCTCCTCCAGTTACAGACTTACGTATGTCTGTACCCAAAAGGTTTTCTGGTCATAGATCTGACTTTCATAATTTTAAGAATTGTATAATGTCGTATTTTGAACTGAGACCTAACTTGTCAGGAACTGAGGCACAGAGAATTACATTTATTAAGACCCTGCTGCAAAAAGAGAAAAGGCCCGCATGTCGTCCTAAAATCTGTTCCTTTATTATGGACGTATTCAAAAGTCAACACACATGATCACACATCTTCAGCTGACATGTTTCAGACCTACTGGTCCTTAATTATCAATTATTAAGACCCTGCTGTCAGGAGATGCTCAAACTTGGGCATACAGCCTACAGACAGGGCACGAGGCGCTGACATCAGTAGAGGCATTTTTTACGTCCATGGCCATTATTTATGACGATCCGGACATTGCCTTTACTGCTGAGCGGAAGCTAAAAACCTTGCGTCAAGGCAAGGATCCAGTAGAAGTCTATGCGGCTGAATTCAGAAAGTGGTCTGTGTCATCTAGGTGGGGGGCTTTTGCACTGTTAGATTCTGTTTTATCAGGGTTGTCAGACGCAGTTTCAGAGTTGATGTTGGGACACCCTGAACCAAAAACTATTGATGAGGCAATCTCGTTAGCAGTGCGGGTTGACCGCCGTTTACGTTATCAGAAGCAAACCCGTGGTAGGAACGTGGTCAGATATGTCTCTTACGCCTCTCCTTCACCTGTCTCACCTCCGCCAGAACCAATGC
Source organism: Hyperolius riggenbachi (assembly GCF_040937935.1). Lineage (NCBI taxonomy): Eukaryota > Metazoa > Chordata > Amphibia > Anura > Hyperoliidae > Hyperolius > Hyperolius riggenbachi. The sequence continues at coordinate 445,166,717 of NC_090647.1, read as the reverse complement.
AAATTGGTCAGTCCAAGCTGACACGGATGGAGAGGAATCGAAAACAGAACCGTTCTGTTTATACTGTGCAGAGGAGGGCCATAGAGTACAGAATTGCCCCAAGAAGTCGGGAAACGCTGCCGCCTAGGTGTAGTCAGAGGTAATACCCTAGGCGCACAGTCTTTACCTCTAAACAACAATCGTTTGCTCCTTCCGTGCTCTGTCACATGGACTGTTACCACTGAAGCTTTCGTTGACTCTGGTTAAGCGGCTAACTTTATAGATTACACTTTGCAAAAAAAATTGGGAATTCCTATACTCCCATTGGACCAACCGATTTTGGTCACTGCTGTAGATGACTCTCCTCTGCAAAGTAAACATCCTCTGTCCCGTACTTCGAATTTGAGGTTCAGTGTTGGGGTACTGCATGAGGAGATTCTGCAATTTCTGCTCTTGCGTATGGCAACCTCCACTGTTATTCTTGGCATGCCCTGGTTACAAATTCACTCCCCTCAGATATACTGGGTTTCAGGTCAGCTAACGAGCTGGTCGACCCATTGTTATCATCATTGCTTAGCGAAAGTAACCATGGGTAATACCAGCATTCAGGTTGAAGGTGTGCCAAAACAATACGCAGAGTTTGCTGACGTCTTCTGTCCCAAGTCGGCAGATAAACTTCCCCCTCACCGTACCTTCGATTGTCCCATTGATTTGAGATCTGGTTGTATGCCTCCCAGGGGACACCTCTATAATCTGTCTGGACCTGAGAAACTAGCTATGCAGGAATACATCAGAGAAAAATTGGCTAAAGGGTTCATCCGTCCCTCCCGTTCACCAGCAGGGGCAGGATTCTTTTTTGTAAAGAAAAAAGATGGAGGCCTTCGGCCTTGCATTGATTATAGAGGCCTAAACAAGATCACGGTGAAAAATCGCTACCCTTTACCTTTAATTGACGATTTGTTCACGCAGGTGACAAACGCCAAGATTTTCTCAAAGCTAGATCTGAGAGGTGCATACAATCTGGTGCGGATTAGAGATGGTGATGAATGGAAGACAGCCTTTAACACGCCCGACTGGCATTACGAGTACCTGGTGATGCCCTTCGGGTTGTGTAACGCTCCGGCTGTCTTCCAGGAGTTAATTAACGAGGTATTCAGGGAGGTGTTGGGGAAGTTCGTCTTAGTCTATCTGGATGAGATACTGATCTTTTCGTCCCATCTTTCTGAACACCGCAGGCATGTTAAGTTTGTGCTAGAAAAGTTAAGACAGAATCTGCTTTATGCCAAACTGGAGAAATGCCTCTTCGAAGTAACCTCGATTGCCTTCTTGGGGTAAATTATCTCCACCTCTGGCCTCTCAATGGACCCAGGGAAGGTTTCTGCTGTCCTGGAGTGGCCTCAGCCTGTTGGACTGAAGGTGCTCCAGAGATTTTTGGGCTTTGCCAACTACTACAGAAGGTTCATAAAGGGGTACTCTACCATCATCTCGCCCCTCACCAGTCTCACAAAAAAAGGGGCTGATACTCATCACTGGTCACCAGAGGCTCATGCGGCTTTTTCCACACTAAAGAAACTGTTCTGTTCCGCACCTATATTGAGACATGTTGATTAGTGATGGGCGAACAGTGTTCGCCACTGTTCGGGTTCGCCCGGATTTTGGCCTGTTCGGGTTCGGTTCGGCACCCCCCAAACACCTCATGGTGTTCGGGAGGGTGCTCGGGCACGCTGCCCGAACCCGAACAGGCCTTCTTTGTTCGGCCGAACACAGCCGTGTCCGGCCGAACATATCCCCCTATAGGGTCCCAGCATAAAGGGAGAGCATGCCCCGAGCGCGGGGGGGGGGGGGGGTCAGAAATGCCCCCCACCCCTCCCCGCTAAGCTCTCCCTTCTGCCGGTACCCTATAATTAAATTTAAGTGCCCAAAAGTACCTGAGGAGGAGGAGGGCAGGAAGAGGGAAGTCGGAGTTCTTGGGCGCTAGTACCATCTGGTACTTCCGCCCTCTCTTGACGCACTTCCTGTTTACATTTGAAGTCGCGTCAAGAGTGCGCAGAAGTACCGCGATGACGCGTACGAGGGTACGTGTCATTATGTAGATGACGCGTACCCTCGTTCGCGTCATCACGGTACTTCTGCGCCCTCTTGACGCGACTTCAAATGTAAACAGGAAGTGCGTCAAGAGAGGGCGGAAGTACCAGATGGTACTAGCGCCCAAGAACTCCGGCTTCCCTCTTCCTGCCCTTCTCCTCCTCAGGTACTTTTGGGCACTTGAATTTAATTATAGGGTACCGGCAGAAGGGAGAGCTTAGCGGGGAGGGGTGGGGGCATTTCCAACCCCCCCCCCCCCCCCCCCCGCGCTCAGGGCATGCTCTCCCTTTATGCTGGGACCCTATAGGGGCCCCAAAGGCACATGTTCGGGTTGGGTTCGGGGTTCGGCTCGAACATGCCGAACATCAGGGGCATGTTCGGCCGAACCACACCGAACCCGAACATCCAGATGTTCGCCCAACACTAATGTTGATGTCACCTTTCCCTTTATTGTGGAGGTTGACGCTTCAGAGGTGGGGGTAGGAGCTGTATTGTCTCAGAGGTCAGGCTTGCAGGGCAAACTCCACCCATGTGCCTACTTTTCTCTTAGATTTTCACCCGCAGAGAAAAACTACGACATAGGCAACCGGGAGCTTTTGGCCATCAAGTTAGCTTTTGAGGAATGGCGACACTGGCTAGAAGGTGCAGAACACACTATCACAGTTTATACAGATCATAAGAATCTGGAGTACATAGAAGGTGCTAAGAGACTTAGCCCTCGCCAGGCCCGCTGGTCCCTGTTCTTTGCAAGATTCAGATTTGTAATTACATATACCCCTGGTAGTAAAAACATCAAAGCCGATGCCTTATCCAGGTGTTTTGAACCTGAAACAGTACAGCCCTCAGCCCCTGAGACCATTCTACCTCAGAAGGTAGTTCTGGCAGCCACTGAAACCTGGAGGCATTGGACAGTCACTCTGAGTCCTTACCAACAGGATGCTCCAGAGGGGAAGCCTGATGGGGTCATGTTCGTACCACTGCCTTTCCGTTTACAACTCTTGCAAATGTTTAATTCCCACAAGAATGCTGGTCATCCCGGGGCCACCAGAACTCAGGATTTACTGGCCAGATGTGCGTGGTGGCCTACATTGGCAACAGATTTTAAGGAGTTTGTAAGAGAGTGTGCAGTATGTGCAAGGAGTAAACCCTCTCGTCAAGCCCCTGTTGGCACCTTACAGCCCTTGCCAGTTCCAAGTGAACCATGGACCCATGTCTCCATGGATTTTGTGGGTGAGCTCCCTCGGTCTGAGGGCAAGACGGTCATTTGGGTGGTAGTGGACAGATTCAGTAAGATGGCTCACTTTGTCCCTTTGAAAGGACTCCTCTCGGCCCAGGAATTGGCTGATCTCTTGATCCAGCACATTTTGCGGCTGCATGGCATTCCGGAGAATGTAGTGTCAGATCGGGAAGTCCAATTTGTTTCAAAGTTTTGGAGAGCCTTCTGCCATCAGTTGCAGGGCTGTGGAGTCGGAGTCGTGGAGTTGGAGTCGTGGAGTCGGGCAATTTTGGGTGCCTGGAGTCGGAGTCGGAGTCGGGAAAAAATGCACTGACTCAGACTCCGACTCCTAATGAATTTGTAACTGTAATTAAAATAGAAAATATGATAAAATGTTCTATTTCTCAGATAATAGTCATTAAAAATAATGTATATATACAGTAATAGCTGTGCTTAGTCCACAAAAATGAAATAAACCAATCAAAATTAGTTACTTGTGCTGCTTCAATAAAGCAGTCCCCATATTTTTAAGGTCAGATATACATATCTGATTGTGACTGTATATATGATGTGTACACAGGAATCTCTTATATATATACTAAATAACATCTATGCTGTAAGAATAAAGCCTGATGTAGCTATGTCACTAATAGAGATGGTCAACGAGATGGAAATAATTCTGCATTGATGCTGATTTATGCAAATGTATGCACTCCCTTTGCTGATGAAATAAAATAATTTGATATGTTATTAAAATTTGGTTTGGTGACTACAAATTAAAGGGTAACTGAGACGGATGAAAAGTAAACTTTTATACATACCTGGGGCTTCCTCCAGCCCCCTTCAGGCTAATCAGTCCCTCACTGTCCTCCACCACCCGGATCTTCTGCTATGAGTCCTGGTAATCCAGCCAGTCAGCGCTGTCCGGCCGCATGCCGCTCCCACAGCCAGGAACATTCTGCACCTGCGCAATAGTGCTGCACAGGTGTTGTATGCTCCTGGCGGCGGAGTGTGTGCATGCGCACTACGCCTGACTGGCTCAAGTACCTGGACTCGTAGCAGAAGATCCAGGTGGTGGAGGAGGACAACGAGGGACTGATTATCCTGAAGGCGGCTGGAGGAAGCCCCAGGTATGTATAAAACTTTAATTTCATCTGTCTCAGGTTTACTTTGTTACACAGTAGTACTATACTCTACATATGCACTCCCCACAGAGCTGCAGGGAATCCACTGAGAATGCTGTGCACATTGAACACAGAGGTGTTGTCTGTTTACAATCTCCTCATTCCCCTGCAGAGTACCTGCACATCATTCTTACATGCACCCACACTTACATTGCCTAGGGCCTGATAGATGTTCTTTGTTCCGGTTTGTACCTTTTACAAGTACTCTTACCAAGGACTAGTTTTAGTCTAAAGGGAATAAATATAGTAGTCTACATATCCTTCTCACTTCAGTTGTCCTGTAAAATTCCTAAGCGTTGGCAGTTAAGAGACGAATTTCATGTTACATACTTTTAATCAACACAATTGTAATATGCAAATTAGAGGAGTCGGAGTCGTGGAGTCGGAGTCGGTGGAATCCTAAACTGAGGAGTCGGAGTCGGTGGATTTTTGGACCGACTCCACAGCCCTGAATGGATCTGGCATTTTCATCAGGCTACCACCCACAGACCAACGGCCAGACCGAGAGAGTTAACCAATCCCTGGAGCAGTTCCTCAGGTGTTACGTTGCAGATGCGCAATCCGATTGGGTAAAGTTTTTGCCGTTTGCGGAATTTGCGCACAACAACCTGAAAAGCTCCTCTTCTGGGTTTTCCCCATTTCAGGTAGTGTCAGGAAGGTCACCAAAGTTTGCTCCTTTGCCGGTCCCATCCACACCATTCCCAGCCCTGGAGGATTGGCAGAGGGCTCTAAAGGAGATTTGGGCAATGGTTAAGAGGAATCTGGGGAAAGCTTTCCAAACCCAGAAGAGACAGGCAGATAAAAGATGGTCTGTGGAGTGGAAGTTTTCTCCAGGAGACTGGTGTGGGTGTCCACTCGACATTTGGCCTTGAAACAACTGTCCCCCAAACTGGGCCCTAGATTTATAGGACCATTTCCAGTGTCTAAGAAAATCAATGATGTCACTTACGCGATTGATCTCCCAGCCAGTATGAGAGGTGTGAGATCATTCCATGTGTCTCTTTTGAAGCCAGCAGTACACGTGGATTCCTCTCCCCCCCCCCCCCCTGTGTTGGCGGATGACCAACCAGAGTATGAAATTGAAAAGGTCTTGGACTCTCGCTTAATGCAGAAATCCGTGCAATATCTGGTCCACTGGAAAGGATATGGCATAGAGGAAAGATCTTGGGTGCAAGATTGCCGCATGCATGCGGAGGAGTAAAAAGAAGGAGTTTCATGACTTACATCCTGGGAAGCCTGGTGGGAAGTGTCGGGAGTCCACTCCTCGGCGGGGGGGGGGGGATTACTGTAATGGATTACAGAGACGCCGCCGCGCAGACTGACAGCGGGGCGGCTGAATCCGCGTTTAGTCCGGCGGTTTCTCCGCAGTGGCATGCGTCTGGTTTGTCTGAGCCTAGTAGTGCGAACAGATGGAAAGCTACGCGCGCGCTAATAGGCAGGCCCTTTATACCAATAGGAGAGGGATCAGCTGATCAGGACGATCAGCTGATCCCAGCGCAGCAGGTGATTGGTTGAATGGGACTGGGTGGCGCTGAGGAGCGCTTTGCTATATATACTTCTAGTCTGTCAGTGGCTGGTTGTCTGCCGTTGCGAATGCTTATGTGTTTGCACTCAGACCATAGTCAGATCCTTCAGTGTGTTAGAACCAGGTGGACCTGAGAATTCACACTTAGCCAGATTACTGTGTTATTTCTGTGTTATACTTTAGACCAGTCCCAGGGTGTAGAGACCACAGACCTCACACCCAAGACTAGAGATACTGTGTCATTGCTGTGTTATGCTTTAGATCAGTCCCTGAGTGTTGAGACCACGGACCTCACACTCTAGACTAGGCTTCTGCTTGATATCTGTTATGACCTATTGCTCTCTTGACTCTGCTCCTGCTCTCTGATTCGGTACCTTTGCACATCTGATTACCTGTTGCCAACCCTGCCTGTCCCTGGTTACCGAATCAGCCTTCTGTCTCTGTACTTTATCTGCTCGTGTGTTGCCGACCCGGCCTGACCGACCCTTCTACCTGTGACACCCCCCCCCCCCCCGGTGGGGTGTCCAGTAGCTGCAGGGACTCCCTGTCTCTCAGAGGGACCTCTCTGCAATCCAGTCAGGGACTCAATCTCATAGGAGTCCTTTGACTGCAGTAGAGTCTGATTCACAGCTGTTCAGGGAATCACTGACTCTCTGTGTATCTCCAACTCTACCAGGAGATACTCATTATACGGTCTAGGGTCACCTGCTCCTCAGGTGGTCCAGTCTCATACTATTGCACCAAACACTTACACTTATCAGGTGTCCACAGGTTAGTTATACTTGTATTATTGGTGATTCTGCAGATCATAAATAATCAGGTATATATCTGCATTCTTGGTGATACTGCAGATCACCAATAATCAGATTCTCTCTGTGTGCTGACACCAATCGTTACAATACCAGAGCCCAAAAACTTTGGAGAAACAGGGTTGTAGGCATAAAATACTACCTGTCCTTATGCCCACCGCTCCCCCTGTTCTCCTATCTGCCCCCCGTAGCTCACCTAAAAGCCCCCCCGGGATCCTTTTCCTTTCGGTCGGGTCGGGACTTACTGAGGAGACGCCGACCGGGCAGTGTGCATCCTACAGCGTGCACCTGTGGTCGGGAGCACACTGCACATGCGTGGGGGATTTTACAATCTCAATAAAAGTTTAGTTTTTATTAGTAAATTTTGTTTCATTTGTGATAGCATGTTATGATATGTAATAATAGTTTGAGTCAGTTTTTTGGGGTGTTTTTTTGAAAGACTATTTCATTTGTGAAAGCATGTTATCAGACAACTGTCCTAGCTAGCTACACTGTTACAGTACTAAAACTGACATTTGCATTGGGTGAATAATATACATAACCATTACCATGGATTGATATGGACTCTTGCACTTGGGCATCACATTTCATCTCAACTGCATTTGCAATGAGATGTCGCAGACCCCTATTGTAAATGCACAAGGGTCATACGCTTTACATGATTGGAACAAAATGTATGTTTTAATGATTTCATGCTCCTTGGAGGTACGAATGCCCTCTGTAATAACCAGTTGTTAGATGCATTGTTGTATGTGAGGATCTGGCTAACCATACAAACATAATAGTCATTTAGTCTGAACAGTTTAAACTGGGAATTAGCTTTTTATGTTTTAAAAATGCTATAAATATAGACAAATATTGTTGTAGTTTAATATTATTAAAGTGAACCTGAAGTGAAAATAAACGTATGAGATAATTAATTCTATGTGAAGTACGGGTGATAAATAGAAGATTAGTAACATGGAAATGAGTCCCATATTTTTATTTTTATTTGAATGGCTTAATTTTTAATATCAGACTGTTACACTTGAAACAAAACAAAAAAAAAAAAAAAAAACGAGAGCCCAATATAATGCAGTAAGTCTAACAATTGTTGGCGAAATAATTAACAGATGTGGATATACTCACAAACACGGGAACTTAATGCTGAAAAATTAATAAAGTAAATCACCAGTATATTAAGAATATTACCCCTTCTCTGTCATCTCTTCAGCATCTAGAACCACTTGTGGGAAGGTAGCTTCTGCCTTATGTGTCTTCTCAGGAGAATGTTGGGCTTCTGCAAACTATGAGCTTCCAGACCCTACTTTTATAGGGATAGGAGGCAATATGGCTGCCTAATCTGGAATTTCCCTGGATCCCAGGTTCTGATTGGCTAAAGCTTCCGTGCGTCATACGCTATCTTTGTTTTGAATACCTAAATCACAATATTATTGTTTATAAATTCTTAATTACTTCATCTTGTGGGAATTAACGTCATCGGAAATTTTGACATTTGATAAAAAGGTCATATTTGACGCTGTTAATTAAAAATGGACGTCACCGGCCATCTTGTCTGCTGGCTGCCCCAGACATTGAGACTAAACAATGTCATTCATGACGCATTTCTGATAAAGTGTTCACTGCTAATTAGGTTGAAATGTCTCAGTACTTTCCCAGGTCAGGTTGACCCTATAACACTATACACAGATCTGTAAGAGCCTTCAGCAATTTAAGGCTTATTGAAGCATACAGGGCTTCTAATATACCTATTTAAATATAAAGCTTATTTTATAATTCTTCTTAAAACAATTAATCATATAAGAAATAATTGCATATTAAATCTTAATAATATAAAATCATTTTCCATATAAATATAATAACTTCAACCGGCAGAGGTCAGCCTTTCATAACAAATAACAAACAGTATTACTTATATAAGACTATGAAACCGCCAGGTGGCATCATTGAATCATCTTTAACTAATTGGGAAAACACCTTCTTTGTTTAATATTTATAAAACTTGTTCCCAAAACATCATGTGTTATCAGCTTTCAGTGTTTAGCTAACTGAGACAGCTTTGTACCCAGAACACGTCAACAATTCTTCCAGAACCAAAACAATCCTATGAGAATGTTTTACTGTCTCAAATCATCACTGGCTTTGAAATATATTTCAAACTATTACATTCTATTATATAGGGTTTTACAATAATTATTTCTTTCTTTAGAAGGACTGTATTGATTATTATGTATATATACATACACATATGACAGCTTTTCCTGCATAAATAAAACTGCTAGAATTCTGACAGCCGCCAAGTCAGTACACGTTACACCAAGTTTTTTTTAAACTCTTGCTGTACTGGAAACCAGAAAGGAACTTCAGAGTATTTTTTACTATGGTTAGTACTATATTTACCTATGTTACTATATTTACCTATGTTTATCTAATCATTTCACATGTCACTTCAGGTACGCTTTAAAAACTATTATTCGTTTTCAGTTTCCAGCTAGAAATAAATTTCCAAGACTGACAGTAACTCAGATTGTTTTTTTTTTTTGTCAATTAGGGCAACAGTACTCTTGAGTAGGAGATGGATCACATGTTTGCTTTAAAGTGTACAAAAGATACAGTATATGCAAAACTTGGAACTCACTATAGTATAGTGTACCACAGCAAAATGTCATTTTTTTTACTGAGTTTAAAAAAACATTTTCTCTTTAAATGTTTTAAAATAGATTTTCTCAAAAACTAAAGGTCTTTTTTATTTCTTTTTTTAACTTGTTCCCATTTTCATGCCGTTCATATCGACGGGTTGTTCATAAGTCAGGGACTACCTGTACATAGTCATACAACTGGTTGTACTCTAGGAAGCTCACTATCTAATTCCTACCAGAGCCATGGTGAAATGTCCTACCATATTATTATTACTTAAATACCGGTACTATGCGTGCAAGCTAAACGTCAAACTGCACAATTTGTCCGTATTTAAAAACAGCAAAGTTGTTCAAAAGACTTGTAGTTGGGCAGGTTGATTCACCGGTTGGATCTGGTAAACAACCTGTTATCAGTTGGTCATCTCGTGATTTGCTAGCAGTACACACACCCAACTATCTTCCAGCAGATCAAGTTAAAGGTGCATACACACGTCTGATTTTTCCAAATGACCAGTCGTTTAGACCGGTCGTTTGGACGTCAAGTCAGACGTGTGTACAAATGATCGTTCAGCTGATAAGTATGGTTGTGTCGGATCCGCTTGGTGGATCGGTCAAAACCAGTCTTATCAGCTGAACGATCATTTGTACACACGTCTGACTTGACATCCAAATGACCAGTCTAAATGACTGGTTGTTTGGAAAAATCAGACAGGGGTATGTACCTTTTGAAGATAGTTGGGCAGATTGTTTGGACGTGTGCATGAGCCTTTAGTGACCCCTTATCCTCCAGTATTATTATTCTAATGACTGTTATCTCCTTGGTCTTTTACAATCTAGTCCCTATTTAAAACATAATTTGTGGAAAGTGAAGCAAAATGAAGGATGGATACAAAAGTACAGTGAGAAATGCTTTCCACAAATTTGTGTGAGCGTTTCTACCCAAGCAATTCTAAACAAATTTAGATCTCAATTTATATTTAGTTGTTTATCAAGTTTATTTGTAATTATGTAATGTAATTTTAATTAGTAAAATTGAAATAGTTCATATGAATGTTTTATGTTTACCAGCTATAAATACAGCAGGGAAAGCATTTCACAGTGAAATCAATAAAATCTAATTTTAACTCTACTGTACTGTTTTCAGTTTCCAAACTTCTCCTACAGAAAGGGCAAACCTCTGTAACTTCTCACCCAGATGGGCCTTTCTATTTTTTTAATTGTGGCAGGAGATGTAATGAGGCATGCAGACAGTGCTTAGCTTTCCTTCAGTTAATACAGCATGCTGTGCAAAGTGACTACCATGGATGCACCGTGGATTGAATATTTATTTGCAGAATAGCGTTTTAACATAAATAATTGAGCAAATAATTAAAAAGTGTGATGCATTAGTCTGTAGACTTGAAATCTCTCTCAAAAAAGAAAAATGAATATACTTTCCTTTTACTAAATTACTTTATACTTATCTTTTTAAATCCACTACAAGCCCATTTCCTCCGAATGCTTGTATGTATTATTTTTAATAAAGCTAAGACAGGTTTGCAGGCGTCATTAAAGAGAGAGAGAGAATAAATCTCGCTTCAGACCTCATAGTTAGCAGGGGCATGTGTGCCCCTGCTGAACCGCCGCTATCGCGCCGCTAAATGGGGTTCCCTTCACCCCCAAATCCCCTCGGTGCAGCGGGGGAGCGCTTCCTGGTTGGGGCAGGGCTAACCGCCGGAGCCCTGCCACACGCGCGTCTGTCAGCGCGTATCTCCGCCTCTCCCCGCCCCTCTCAGTCTTCCTTCACTGAGAGGGGCAGGGGAGAGGCGGCGATGCGCCGCTGATAGACGCGACTGGAGGCAGGGCTGCAGCCGTTAGCCCTGCCTCCAGGAACGACCAAGTCTGCGACCAAGTCTTGCGGGGGTGGGTTTGGGGGTGAAGGGACCCCCGTTTAGCGGCGCAATAGCGGCGGTTTAGCAGGGGCACACATGCCCCTGCTAAATATGAGCTCTGAAGCGAGATTTATTCTCGCTTCAGAGTCTCTTTAAGTTCTCCAGTGACCTCTAGCCTGAAGAGTTTTATGCCTGGGTTGAATAGATAATTTCAGACAGGACCGATCTATTATCCGACTTTTTTTCTGATTGATTTTGTATAGAAGCGATCAGAAAATCAATCAGGAAAATGATCGGAAATTAAATCAGACCTTCCGGTAATTATCTATTCGACCCATCTACCTGACTGGAAATTGCATGGTATTTACCAGGCATTGAAGTGGATCTCTGTAGCTGAATGCTGCTGGCATTGCTGACCTGTGTAACGATCGGTGTAACACAAAGAGGGTCTGATTACCGGTGAACTGCAGTATCACCGAGAATACAGAATATACCCGATTATTGGTGATCTGCAGTATCACCGATAATCAGATATATCTACTAACCTCTGGACACCTGAGAGAACAAGTGAGTGTTTAGATGCAACAGTATACTTTGAGTACTTCTACAGAAGTATGTTCCTTCTGATGGCCTAGACTCTCCCGGGGGAGGAGCTAGGCTGAGTGTAGGAAGGACAGAGCGTGAGTGACACCAGAGAGAGAGGGTGTCACTAACAGATCTGGGAACTGCCTCTAACAGTAAGGCCAGTTCTCGAGGTCGGCAAGCCAGGTCGTTAACACACAGACAGATAAGGTACAGATTCAGGAGACAGATACGGAATCCAATAAACAGACAGGGTTTGGCAACGGAGTATCAGAATGGCAAAGTACAGAATCAGGAGGCAAATACAGAGTCCAGGAACGAGCAGAGTTTGGCAACAGGATATCAGAAATAGCAAGGTACAGAATCAGAGTTCAGAGGAATAGTCAGGCAGGCAGAAGGTCATAACAAATAATACAGTTCAATATTCCTAATGCTAAGGTGTGAGTTCCTTGATCATCAACACCTTTGGAAACTATGCTAGAACACAGATACAGACAAGGTCTGAGTGCTACCACGTAGTGATCGCAACGGCAGACACCAGAGAAATGACCAGCATCTAGTATATATACTACAGCGCTCACCAGCGCCACCCCTAAGTGCTGGACCAATGGAAGGCGGTGAAAATGTCAGCTGACCCGCTTGGTCAGCTGACTCTTCTCTGGCTGTCATATAAGCTCTGCCTCTCAGCGCGCGCGCGTCCTTCTGAACCTGTGTGGACTAGCAGTCCCAGCCACACCAGACATGTCTTGCAATGTATCCGCTGATTCAGGCGCGGGGGCGGCCGCCCCTCTCTCCAAGCAAGCGGCGGTCTCCCCGCGTCCAACCACAATGTCAGCATCTTTGTCATGCGTGCAATCCGCTGCATCCAACGCGGACTCCACCACTCTGCGCATGCGGCAGTTTCTTCGCGTTGTGCCGCCATGTTAGACGCGGAAACAGCTGCCTCACTCTGAGCCCTTGCGGCGGCTTTTCCGCGTTTCCTCACAACCTGATAAAAACGTTGCAAATTGATTCTCTGTCATGCTTATCTTTTGGCATCAGTAGTAGGGCTGCTCAAATCCGATCCGGGAGACATCCGGATAGTTGCTATCCGGATATCTCCCAGTAAACCTGTGTGGGGTGGGTGGGGGCTGTCAATCTTACCTGTCTGACGTCTTCTTCGTCTGTCCCTCGGCGCCTCCCATGATGCGCTCCACGCGCATCACGTGATTACAAACACTTTCTCTTTCAACCCGGAAGGAGGAAGTGTTTACAAATTACGTGACCGCCGCTTGGACCGCATCGTGGGAGGCACCGAGGGACGGACCGAAGAAGACGTTAGACAGGTAAGATTGACCCCCCCACCCACCCCGCACAGGTTTACTGGAAGATATCCGGAAAGCAACTATCTACATGTCTCCCGGATCGGATTTGAGCAGCCCTGATCAGTAGGGATGGTCGGAAATGCCAATTTCCGATTCTGCGGTAATTCCGCCATTGCCAAATACCGATTCCGCTTTCTGCTACCAATTTCCGCATTCCAATGCGGAATTTCAGCCGGAAATCGCGGAAATTTCGCCCGACTTTAACATCGATTTTCTCAAAAACTATAAGGTCTTTTTGAAAACTTTTTTTTGCATCTTGTTCAGAAGATTCTGTTTAATAAACCCTGGTGTTTCTAGGATGTACGGGGGCTTTGCTATTAACCGTTAAAGTCGGCGGATTTTTCCTGTAATGTAAATGCAGAAAATAGGCAGAAGCAGATTTTCTGCATTTTACATTACAGTAAAAATCCGCCGACTTTAGCGGTTAATAGCAAAGCCCCCGTAAGTCCTATCAACACCAAATTTTCAGGGTTTATTAAACAGAATCTTCTGAACAAATTGCAAAAAAAAGTTTTCAAAAAGACCTTATAGTTTTTGAGAAAATCAATGTTAAAGTCGGGCGAAATTTCCGCAATTTCCGGCGGAAATTTCCGTGATTTCCGCCGGAAATCCGCCTAACGCACTTGCATTACCGATTTCCGCATTCCGATGCGGAAATGCAATTTCCGATCGGAATTTCGGAATTTGCATTTCCGCGGAATCCGAATGAGCATCCCTACTGATCAGTAGTCCCCTGCAACGAGCATGGAGATAGTTTGGGAACAATTGAGCAGATGGACACCCACTCTGCATACTCATTCTGAGTTGGTGACTTAGGAAACCTGATTTACTAATACTATACATGTGGGATAGCGCACAATCAGAGTAAAAATGCCAGAAAACAAAAAATAAATAAATAAAAAAGCACTTATAATAGCCATTCATGAATCTTTAAATGTATTTCTGGTCATTGCTGAACTCCTGAGATTGCTGCTGTACTTGCTAGAACTTCTACAATTTTTTGCTGAAAAAAGATTCTCTAATTGCAATGACGTCAATAGCACACCACTGCCCGCACTCTCACTCTCATCCTTTAAAGTTCATGCTGTCCTTCTCTATTCTCCATACCACATCCAGATTGCTGTTATCTACCGCCCGCCTGGTCCAGCCTCTACTTTCATTGATCACTTTTCAGCATGGCTTCTCCAGTTCCTCTCCACTGATATACCCTCTATCATCATTGAAGATTTTAATATACGCATCGATACTAATTGCCCTACTGCCACGAAACTGCTCTCTCTCACCTCCTTGTTTGACCTCGCCCAATGGTCCTCCACTTCCACCCACAAAGACGGCCACACTCTTGACCTTGTCTTTACCCGCCTCTGTTCTATTTCAAGCTTTCATAACACTCCGCTTCCCCTCTCAGACCACAACCTTCTTACCTTCCCAATCAATTCTTCTCTACCGTCAACTCCTCCAACACTACACCATACAGTCACGCGCAGGAATTACCGCAACCTGGATCTGAATTCTCTAACTGAGGCCTTGCAATCTCTAAGTACTCTGTCTTCCTACACTGACCCTGAGGCAGCATCCAGTTACTTATTTAATGTAGTCTCCTCTGCCATGAATTCAGCTGTTCCACTCACCACCACTTGCCCCTGCAAAACTAACCGGCAACCCTGGCTCACTGAACAAATCAAACAGCTGAAAAGGCGCTCCAGGGTGGCAGAAAGGTGCTGGAGAAAAAGCACTGCTGTAGAGGACTTCAATCACTATAAACAAACTATGCAGGAGCTCAGGGATGCCCTCACCTCTGCTAGGCAGTCTTATTTCTCCTCACTCATTTCCTCACAGTCCCACAACTCAAAACAATTGTTCAACACCTTTAACTCCCTGTAACAATCGGTGTCAGCACACAGAGAGAATCTGATTATTGATGATCTGCAGAATCATCAATAATACAGATGTATACTTGATTATGGATGATCTGCAGAATCACCAATAATACAAGTATGACTAACCTCTGGACACATAATAAAGTGTAAGTGTTTGGTGTAACTGTAGGCTATCTCCCGTGAGGCAGGAGATACAGGCAGCTCGACCAAGAACCACCTGAGGGGCAGGTGGCCCTGGGGTGTGCAGGGACTATCTCCTTGAGAGAGGGAATAGTGAGAACCTGGCAACCAGGGATATTAGGAGATCATATAATAGACTGTACTGCAGCCAGGGGACTCCAGGGGAAGAGGCCACTGGCTGCTAACAGGCCGGACTCTCTGAGGAGCGGGAGTCCTGGTTGCAACTGACACTTGGTGGAATTGTGTCACTGCTAGTACAGATAGACTGAGCACTCAAGGGGTGAGTGACAGCCTGGAAGGTCGGGCAGGCCAGGTCGGCAACACACGTGCAGATAAGGTACAGAGACAGAAGGCTGATTCGGTAACCGGGTACAGGCAGGGTTTGGCAACAGGTAGGCAGATATGCAGAGGTACTGAATCAGAAAGCTAGAGAGGGGTCAACAGAGCAAATAGTCATACCAGATATAAAGCACAGTCCTAGTCTGAGGTGTGAGGTCTTTGGTCTCAACACCCTGGAACTGGTCTAAAGTATAACACAGCAATGACACAGCAATCCTAAGCTTGGGTGTGAGGTCCTTGGTCTCAACACCCCGGAACTGGTCTAAAGTATAACACAAGCGTAATCTGGCTAAGTGTGAATTCCCAGGTTCACCTGGTTCTAACACACTGTGGGATCTGACTGAGGTCTGAGTGCTCACACGTAAGTATTCGCAATGGCAGACAACGTGAGACTGACCAGCAAGATCTATATATAGTGCAGCGCTCCTCAGCGCCGCCCAGCGCCACTCAGCCAATCAATAGCTGCGCTGGGATCAGCTGATCGACCTGATCAGTTGATCCCTCTCCTACTGGCATAAAGGTCCTGCCTCCCAGCACGCGCGTGCGCGCGCAGCTCTCCATCTGTGTGCACTAGAAGACCCAGGCAAACCAGACGCATGCTGCTGTGCGGAAACCGCCGGTCTGAACGCAGAGACAGCCGCCCCGTTGCCAGACCGTGCGGCGGCATCTCCACAATCCATTACACTCCCTACTTCGTCTCCCACCTCCTCCCCCTACCACATGTCTGTCAGCCGACGACTTTGCATCATACTTTACAAGCAAGATTGATGCAATACATAATAGCTTCAACACACAATCATTTTTACCAGCTCAACCGTCACCTATAAATTCCTTCTGTCCACCTGCACCCTCGCTCACCACTAACTGCCTTCCCCCCGCTCCACAAGACCACTCTCCCACTCTAACATCTTTCACCACACTAACTGAACAGTGTCTTTCCTCACTAATCTCCAAAGCGCATCTCACTACCTGTGCCCTGGACCCCATTCCCTCTCATCGAATCCCCCAGCTTTCCTCCTCCTTTAATCCCGCTCTAACAACTCTATTCAACCTGTCTATCCCCACTGGCACTTTTCCTTCCTTATTCAAACAAGCTGTCATCACACCACTAATCAAAAAACCCTCTCTTGATCCAACTTCTCTATCCAACTACCGTCCTGTCTCGCTCCTCTCCTTTGCTTCTAAACTGCTGGAACGTCACATCCATTCAGAATTGTCTGACTTTCTCTCTACCAACTCCTTACTTGGCCCTTTTCAATCTGGATTCCGCACACACCATTCCACTGAAACTGTCCTCACGAAAGTTGCTAATGACCTACTGGTAGCTAAATCCAAAGGCCAGTTCTCCATTATAATACTCCTTGACCTTTCCTCTGTCTTTGACACGGTTGATCATGCTCTGCTTCTGCAGACACTGTCATCTTTGGGAATCAAGGGACAAGCACATTCCTGGATCTCCTCTTATCTCTCTGGACGCTCTTACACTGTCTCCTTCTCTAACACCAATTCCTCCCCACACCCACTGTCTGTTGGTGTACCTCAAGGCTCTGTTCTTGGGCCACTTCTTTTCTCAATCTATACTCGTGGCCTGGGACAAGTGTTGGGCGAACAGTGTTCGCCACTGTTCGGGTTCTGCAGAACATCACCCTGTTCGGGTGATGTTTGAGCTCGGCCAAACACCTGATGGTGTTCGGCCAAACCGTTCGGCCACATGGCCGAACTAAGAGCGCATGGCCGAACGTTCGGCTAGCGCTGTGATTGGCCGAACGGGTCACGTGGTTCGGACCCGAACGCGCTCTGATTGGCCGAACTGTCACGTGGTTCGGGTAAATAAATACCCGAACCACGTCATATCTCCGCCATTTGTCTGTGGGTTTAGCTTTGGGTAGGCAGGCAGGGTAGTTCGCGCTCCAGCCACGCCAGCCAGGGTCCCCCCAGTCATTGTGTCGCTGCTGGGAATAGTAGTACACCGCTCGCTCAGCCACACTATATAGCATTGTGTTTACTGCCACTCTGTGTACCTCGCTCAGCCACACTATATAGCATTGTGTTTACTGCCACTCTGTGTCTGCTGGGAACAGTAGTACACTGCCGCTCACTCAGTCACCCCATTACTATATAGCATTGCTGGGATCTGTAGTACTCTGCTCACCCACCCATACCATTGTACTGCCAGTCACTGTGTATATTGCTGGGATCTGTAGTACTTCCCTCACCGTCAACCACTATATAGCATTGCGTACTCTGCCAGTCAGTGTGTATATTGCTGGGATCAGTAATACTCCACTCAACGTCAACCACTATATGAGCTCACCATGAGTTCCTCAGAGACCTCCGCTGTGAGCAGCACTCCCAACAGCAACAGCCAACGCCCCACGCAAGCTATAACATTCACCCCAGCAGCCAGTGGTCAGCAGCAGCCCTCCCCGGAGGAGAACGTTGTGTCCATCGGTCCGGCGCCAGAGCGATTATTGAGGGCTGCCATTAAGGAGATGATGGGGCCTGATGTGGAGGAGGAGGTCGGGCTCAGGCCAGCATCCCAAGTTAATGTTGAGGACGATGAGGGGTCTGTGTCTGGGGATGTTGAGGTGGCAGAGGTGGTGGGTGGGTCAGACTCAGGAGAAGAGTTGTATGATGAGGATGATGATCGGGACCATCTGTATGTGCCTCAGAGTCCAACCCCGGAAAACATGTTGTATCGTGTGTTTAGGTACTAAAATCTGCGTTCCCACTTCCCGGTACTGCCCGGGTCCACGGATCCATATAATTTTTTGGGCAGCACTATCAAACTGTTGTACTATGAGTGAGTTGCCATGGTCCTTCTGTGCTGTCACACTCACCATCTGTCTGCAGATGGATTGTTCAACACAGCTACGCCATCTGACATGTAGTCCTTGACCATCTTCTCCAGGCGATTGGTGTTGGAGGACGTGGTCTCCATCCTCAAGGGCCTGCTGGAATTGTTCCATTTTTGACCTGTCTGACACTTTCTTCAATCAGTTTTTTAACATTGTGTTTGTATAAACTGGGTATAAACCCAGTAATTGGTGTTGTCCAGAATAATGAATAATAATGAATAGTGAATAATGCGCGGGCCGCGTTCCATGCAGTCTAGCATGAATTGAGCCATGTGTGCCAGAGAATCCTGCCAGAATCCTCTGTCTTCATGTTCTTGTGAGCGTTGTGATTGTTGTGATGCACCATATTCGTCACCAGCATCACTTTCTTCCTCTTCTGCTGTCCATTCCTGCTAAATTGTGGAAGTCCAACGTGCACCGCTCTGTCCCCAGGCAGTGGGGGCATCCAATTCCTGCTCCAACTCCAGCTGTTCCTCGTCCTGTTCTTTGTCATAGCTGGGACCAGCGTTTCCTAAGGCAGGTTGCCTGATGTTGGTATCATCACGCTGATCGTTTTCATCTTCAGATTCCCCCACTTGCATCATGCCAGCGGTTTCCATCTTCAACATTGATTTCTTCACTAAACACAGCAGTGGTATTGTAATGCTGACTGTAGAGTTGTCACTGCTCAGTCACAAGCAACGTGGATTGCTCAAAATTTTGGAGGACTTGGCAGAGATCCAACATGGTGGCCCAATCAGATTCACAGAAGCTTGGTAGCTAGCTGCTGGAATGCGCCTCGGCACTGCGCAAAAGCGTGCTAGCATGTGCAGCGTAGAATTCCAGCTCGGAAGGGAGGGACATCACCCAGCGAGCGATGGTGCGCTACATTGAAGCGCTCCTGCATCTCTTGGTGAGTCCTTCAGAAGCGGTACTGGACTTTAAAAAATGTTTGTTTGTTTTTTCCTTCAACAGAAGATCTGCCACGTTGGAGTGAGGAGGACGCCGCCGACCCCGACACCAAGCTGAACCCCGGCGAACTCCAAGCAGAGGATCTTCAGGAACCCTCAAGGCTTTGAGCAAGCTGAGGAGGATCAGCAGTCCCGACGAGACCTCTCCTCATATGTGACTGTGTGCAGTGGAGATTTGGGTGTGATGAATGATGCATCTAACTGGCCACCGGAGGCAATTAAGGCCTTCAAAACATTGAAAGCAGCTTTCTGTTCCGCCCCCATTTTGCGTCATGTTGAGTTGTTGACGTCATGTTCATCCTCGGCCTCGCCTTGCATTTCAGTGCGAGGTGCATTTTCCACAGAAAAAGGTTGTGAATCCGGGCACAACATTTGTGGCTGTTCCATTGACCTTTTACAGGTAGAAGATTGTGGGGGTGGGAATAGCTCCTCCGAATAGCCCATTGTGTCCTGAAAACTACTCATTGCATTGCTTTGCGCACGCATTTTTTTGTCCTCATGCAAGGCCTGAGTTGCGCATGAAAGCGTGGTCTTCTCCTCCTGCGCCTCCTCCTGTTCCATCACGTCTGCTGCTGCTGGCTTAGCGTTGCCACCCGGTCCCTGTTTATTGAACCTCTTATCTTTATTACATTTATGACTGCATGGCGGTACAAAGCATGCTATCCGCACGCTTCTTGTCCTCATGCAAGGCCTGAGTTGCGCCTGAAAGCGTGGCCTTCTCCTCCTGCGCCTCCTCCTGTTCCATCACGTGTGCTGCTGCTGCTGCTGGGTTAGCGTTGCCGGTCCCTGTTTATGGAACCTCTCATCTTTATTACATTTATGACTGCATGGCGGTAAAAAGCATGCTATCCGCACGCTTCTTGTCCTCCTGCAAGGCCTGGGTTGTTGTGTCTCAAAGCGTGGCCTTCTCCTCCTGCGCCTCCTCCTGTTCCATCATGTGTGCTGCTGCTGCTGGGTTAGCGTTGCCGGTCCCTGTTTATGGAACCTCTCATCTTTATTACATTTATGACTGCATGGCGGTAAAAAGCATGCTATCCGCACGCTTCTTGTCCTCATGCAAGGCCTGGGTTGTTGTGTCTCAAAAAGCGTGGCCTTCTCCTCCTGCGCCTCCTCCTCCTGTTTCATCACGTGTGCTGCTGCTGGTGCTGGGTTAGCGTTACCGGTCCCTTTTCCTGGAACCTCTTCTCTGTATTACATTTATGACTGCATGGCGACAAAAAGCATGTTACCTGTGCAAAGAAACATGACATTTTCCACATTTAAAAGACAGTTTTTCCTTTGAAATTTTACAATCAATTTTCTCAAAAACTATAAGCTCTTTTTCAAATATTTTTTTCCCTCTTGTACCCACTCCCAAGGTGCACATACCCTGCAAATTTGGGGTATGTAGCATGTAAGGAAGCTTTATAAAGCACGAAAGTTCAGGTCCCCATTGACTTCCATTATGTTCGGAGTTTGGCGCGAACACCCGAACATCGCGGCGATGTTCGGCGAACGTTCGCGAACCCGAACATCTAGGTGTTCGCCCAAAACTACCTGGGACAACTAATTAACTCTTTTGGCTTCCAGTATCACCTCTATGCGGATGACACCCAAATCTATCTCTCAGCTCCTGACCTGTCCTCACTACTATCCAGAGTCCCCGACTGTCTACGTGCTGTTTCGGCATTCATGTCCTCCCGCTTCATCAGAATCAGAATCATTTTTATTCGCCAGGCACGACAGGGTCATGCTCGGAGTTGGGTTTGGCACAGGCAATTTAACAGAGTAGAGATAAAAGTATAGATAACAGGGGCATAACATGCAGAAGGGCATAAATGCAAAAACAAAGCATAAAACAAGCAAGCAAAAAACCAAGCAAAAAATAAAAATAAAAATAAAGGGTGGCAAGGTGCAGTTCAGAATGCAGTGGTGGAGGGGATGGAATGACCTACATGAAGTTCAGGAGGGTGACAGCTGAGGGAAAGAAAGAGTTCCTGTGCCTTGAGGTTTTGGTGGCGATGGACCGAAACCTACGTCCTAACGGGAGTCTGCACAAGAACCGCTGGCCCGGGTGAGAGGGGTCACCGGCAATCCTCAGTGCTCTTGAGCGTAGCCTAGCGTTGTGGAGGTGGACAAGCGAAGGGAGAGGTCTGCCGATGATTCTCTCTGCTGATCTAATGACCCTCTGCAGTTTGTATCTGTCCCTAGTGGAGGAGCCAGCGTACCAGACTAGGATGGAGGAGCAGAGGACGGACTCGATGGTGGCAGTGTAAAAACACGTCAGTAGCTCTTGTGCCATGCCGAACTTCTTAAATTGGCGGAGGAAGAAGAGCCTCCGCTGGGCTTTCTTCTGGGTCATGGCTGTGTTTGCCTTCCAGCTCAGGTCTTTGGAGATGGTGGTGCCCAGAAGGCGAACGCTGGTTACTCCTTCGACCTCGGTGCCGTTGATAAAGATTGGTGGGGGGGGGAAGGGGCATGCTTCCTGAAATCCACAATCAGCTCTATGGTTTTGGATGAGTTGAGGACCAGCCTGTTCTCCCTGCACCACTGGGAAACTCTGTCAACCTCCTGGCGGTAGGCCTGCTCATTGTTGTTTGTTACTAGACCAACGATGGTGGTGTCATCTGCAAATTTGATGACCTTGACAGAGTTCTCCTTGGATCTGCAGTTGTTCGTGTAGAGGGAAAACAGGATAGGCGACAGGACGCAGCCTTGTGGGGCCCCCGTGTTCATTGTCCTTGGTTGAGAGGAGACATCCCCGAGTTTAACAACTTGGGTTCTGTTGGTCAGGAAGTCTGTGATCCACCCAC
Source organism: Hyperolius riggenbachi (assembly GCF_040937935.1). Taxonomy (NCBI): domain Eukaryota; kingdom Metazoa; phylum Chordata; class Amphibia; order Anura; family Hyperoliidae; genus Hyperolius; species Hyperolius riggenbachi. The sequence continues at coordinate 445,144,464 of NC_090647.1, read as the reverse complement.
GGAGTGTGGGATGGACGTTCAGCTCTGTGAGATTGTCCTGCAGCATTCTGGGGCAGATGGTGTTGAAGGCTGAGCTGAAGTCCAGAAGGAGAATCCTGGCGTATGTATTAGGTTTGTCCAGGTGGTTGTATGTGAGCTCGAGGCAGATGTTGACAGCATCATCAGTGGATCTGTTCGCCCTGTATGCAAACTGGTACGGATCCATTTGGGGGGAGGTAACAAGCTTGATGTGTGACAGGACGACTCTCTCGAAGGTTTTCATGATGTTGGATGTCAGGGCCACTGGTCTGTAGTTCCTCAAATTCAACATGACTAAAACGGAAATTGTGATTTTTATACCATTGCTATCGACACCCCCACCAATTGCAACCATAACTGTAGACAACACCCCAATAACCTTAACCACTAAGGCCCGCTGCTTGGGGGTTATACTTGACTCAGAGCTCTCGTTTAAACCTCACATTGCCTCATTAACCACCACCTGCTATTTCCAGCTCAAAAATATATTCCGTATCCGTCCCTTCCTCACACAAGAGGCCACCAAAATGCTTGTTCATGCCTTAATCATCTCCCGCCTAGACTACTGCAACACCCTGCTCTGTGGCCTACCAAAAAACAGGCTAGCACCTCTCCAATCCCTTCTAAATTCAGTGGCCCACCTCATTCACCTTTCCACGTGCTCTTCCGATGCAGCCCCACTGTGCCGTTCTCTCCACTGGTTACCCATTACCCAGAGGATCCAGTTCAAACTCCTGACTCTAACATACAAAGCCCTCCATGAGTTGTCTCCTCCATACATCTCCTCACTAATCTCAAGATATTGCCCCTCCCGCAACCTTCGCTCCTCCCAAGAAATTATCCTGGCCTCTAAGCTGATCACCTCCTCTCATGCTCGCATCCAGGACTTTACACGAGCATCATCCCTTATCTGGAACTCTCTTCCACAGCCTGTATGTCATGCTCCAAACCTGGGCATCTTCAAACACACTCTTAAAACACACCTTTTCAGACAAGCTTATAACATTCTATAGCCCTTATTTACTTATCTGTCACAATGTAATCAGAAGGAAAGGGTCACTGCCTCATCCATCCTCCACCCCCTTACCTAGTGTGTCCCCCACTACCCATTAGATTGTAAGCTCGCAAGGGCAGGGTCCTCCTCCTAATGTTTACTGCTATGTAACAATATTTGTGCTGCTTGGAACTCTGCTGTACATTTGTTAGTTGTATCTATGTTCCTATTGTCGTCTTATAGTGTTTTGTAAAGCGCTGCGGAATATGTTGGCGCTATATATATATATAAATAAAATAAAAAAAATAATAATAATAGCAAACCCCCTATAATGCTATAACCACAAATTTACCACAATGGTAAGTCTGTTAAGAAGAATTGTGGTAATGGGGCAGTGCCATGTAGTGTGGTTTGTGAGAAAATAGATTTTAAAGTTACAATAGGAAAATACTCATCCAGGGGCATAACGAGATGGAAGCAGCCCTTGTGAGAGGCCCAGAGCTGTAAGGGAGCCCCAAATACTACTTCACTCCCTCTGAGGGATCCTTCAGATCAGGTGTTTTTGTGGCTACACCTGTTATGGATGTAAAGATTATAATGTCCACACTTGTTCTATGACCTTATGACCTTGCTGAATGGGCCTCCAGGCTGGAAGGGTCACTAGGGGTAGGCAAGAGAAAGTGTGTGAACATTGGGGTGTCCCATCAAAGTTTTACTGGGGGGCCCATGATTTATATTATATTAATACTGTATATATATTATTTGTATTAAAAAAAAATGTGGCTTGCCCCCTCCCAAACCTCTTTAACCACTTGACGCCCTCAGCCTCCTGCACAGCCCAGCTTGGGAGCCCAGGGATCTGACTCACTTCCTTTTTTTGTCCCTAAGGGGACATGCCGCCGGAGGGGTCCGATCGCTGCAGCACTTTGCTTATTTTTTTTTTGCTGAAGCCTCATCGAGGCTCTCTCTCCCTCCCCCCTCCCTCCCCTTCCCTCCTCCCCTCCGGTATCTGATTTGGAACAGGACGGCGATCCGTCCTGTTCCACCTCTCATAGGCATTAGCTTATGAGAGGACGGCTCTCCCCGGGCCAATCAGAGGCCAGGGATCACCGATCTCATACAGTGCTGCCGGGACCGCAGCGCTGTACGCATGTAAACAAAGGGGATTTCTTTCCCCTTTCGTTTACAGACAGCCTGCTAGCCGCGATCGGCAGCTAGCAGGCTAATCACGGAACTCTGTTCCGTAAAGTGGCAGGGAATGATCGCACGTTCCCTGTGAAACTGCAGCCCAGGACTTGACGCCAATCGGCGTTAGGCGGTCCTGGGGCTGCCGCCGCAGTCACGCCCATTGGCATGAGGCGGTAATCCTTTGTCACCCATGCTGGCTGGTATAGCTAGAATTCTGAGCCTGGAGCAGGTGGGGGTCTGCACCCTAAGCTATACCAGCCTGCATGGTCCATGATATGGGGGAGCTCTAGAAGAGAGGGGTGACAACCCCACCCCCAAATCCCTTGTTGTATTTTGTAACATCACATTTGACATTTTTGAAGTAGAAATATTGATTTTTTACATTCTTGTGGTAAAAACATAGGTTTCTTTTTTTTTTTTTTTTTTTAACGGTATTGCAGAAATTCAAGCTATTTTAATGAAAATCGTCTCAATAATTGAAAATGGCATTTTAGATGCGAAAATGACTTTAGCAAAAATTTGCAAGCAACAATGATAGTTATGCCCCTGATTACACAAAGTTCTTTGATTCCACCAACTTTCTTGAGAAATTCAAAACGATCTTTAAAAACAAATACACTGTATTCACTTTTTTTTTACTATACTACAATTTCTAATTGATTGCTGCTCTGTTACTGTCAGGTATTGGCTGCATTGTTACTGTCAATGATTTTCATTTGAATGTATGCCAATTTTGTGTAGTAGAATAATTTGCTGCTTCATGCTTCTTCAGAAAGGTCAGCCAGAAATTGTAGTAATGTGGATGTTCACATATGATTTGCTGCAGACTCACCCCATGCTGTTCACTGTGCTGTGCGATGCTGGTGGTTAATGTCCTGTTGGACAACCAGCTATTTATGTGCTAGCCTGGATAGATATATACATGAAAACTGTGTTCCATGAAGAGTATTTACTTTCTAGATGGTTATGTCTTATAACTCTTAATTACCAATTTTTCAACTGAGCAAACCTTATTCTACGGTAATATGATAACTAACCCAGCATATTTTCCATTCACGGTGTATTGCTTACCACGTATAATGTGAGCAGGAAATATTCACTGAGATTTCATCCCTCAGATTAGCATTACAATAGTCAGATCTGGAATATCTACAAACTTAAAGTGAACCAGAGACAAAGCACCCTCATGTATTTTACCATATACAGTGGTGTGAAAAACTATTTGCCCCCTTCCTGATTTCTTATTCTTTTGCATGTTTGTCACACTTAAATGTTTCTGCTCATCAAAAACTGTTAACTATTAGTCAAAGATAACTTAATTGAACATAAAATGCAGTTTTAAATGATGGTTTTTATTATTTAGTGAGAAAAAAACCCTCAAAACCTACATGACCCTGTGCGAAAAAGAAATTGCCCCCTGAACTTAATAACTGGTTGGGCCACCCTTAGCAGCAATAACTGCAATCAAGCGTTTGCGATAACTTGCAACAAGTCTTTTACAGCACTCTGGAGGAATTTTGGCCCACTCATCTTTGCAGAATTGTTGTAATTCAGCTTTATTTGAGGGTTTTCTAGCATGAACCGCCTTTTTAAGGTCATGCCACAACATCTCAATAGGATTCTGTAAGGCTTGGTGGTGTATTCTCCACAGTCAGCATGCAACGCATGAGCTGGCGTGGAGGAGGTACACACACTAGCACCAGGAAACAGGCTATCCCTAGTATAGTGGAGGGGAGGACTGACTCCAATAGGAGATTGTGGCGCACAGAGCCGGTGCAGATCTGACAGCCACAAACAATGCTTTCGTTATAACGTCTCAGCGCAAAGTAGCGCTGAGCGCACAAACCAGAACTGAGGAGATCAGGACAGGTAGACAGAATGAACGCTTGCTAGCTAGCGGCTACTTAGCGACAGCAAGCGTCCAAAACCAGACAGACTGGAATGAGGCAGCCAATGCGATGCGGCGATGGCGTGCCTCACAAAGACAGGACAGGATAGTCAGAAAATAGCAGGATTAAGATAGATGAACGTAACACAGATAAATATACAATAAGTATGTTTTCCTAGCGTATTACAATTACAGCTATCAATGAAACTATTTGTAACGTCTGACTAACATATGTATATATCGGCAATGAACCGATATATGACATAAGCAGGAACGCTGACTAGGACTGGAGTAATACAGGGAACAGGACTCAGAAGGATTCGCTATCTCTTCGCAGAGATGAACGCAATCCACAAACGGTAACAGAACAGGATTCAGAAGGATTCGTTATCTCTTCGCAGAGATGAACGCAATCCACAAACGGTAACAGAACAGGATTCAGAAGGATTCGTTATCTCTTCGCAGAGATGAACGCAATCCACGAACAGAACCAGGAGCAGGGTAACTACCTCAGCACGGGTGGTCACGGTACGCGCAACCTACCAAAACGTGCTGGAAAGCTGACTAACTGCACACAGGATATAAACAGTTCGTGTACGTATACATCAGCGACACTGATGTATCAACGTAACACAAATACAAGTAAAATAATAAACGTGCTGGTATGCATATATATTGGCAATGAACCAATATATGATGCAAAGACCAGCAAAGTATCTTTATAACAAGAAACACGATCGGGGTCTAAAGCGACAGCAAGGCAGGCTTAAGCTGAAGCTATGAAAACCCAAGGAAACCCTGCAGGAAGCAGATCTTTATACTGAGGTCATCCAATGGGAGCAGACATGCAGATTCCCACACAGGTGAATGATAATCAGTCACAAGCTGACAGCAGGGAAAGACAGACAAAGCTATGCAGCTTGCATGGAAAGACATCAGAACTGCCTGAGCTGCAGCACTACTGCTTCCAGCAACACCTGCTGCAGCAGCGATCATTACAGATTCAGGTCAGGACTTTGACTAGGCCACTCCAAAGTCTTCATTTTGTTTTTCTTCAGCCATTCAGAGGTGGATTTGCTGGTGTGTTTTGGGTCATTGTCCTGCTGCAGCACCCAAGATCACTTCAGCTTGAGTTGATGAACAGATGGCCGGACATTCTCCTTCAGGATTTTTTGGTAGACAGTAGAATTCATGGTTCCATCTTTTAAAGCAAGCCTTCCAGGTCCTGAAGCAGCAAAACAACCCCAGACCATCACACTACCACCACCATATTTTACTGTTGGTATGATGTTCTTTTGCTGAAATGCTGTGTTACTTCTATGCCAGATGTAACGGGACACGCACCTTCCAAAAAGTTCAACTATTGTCTCGTCGGTCCACAAGGTATTTTCCCAAAAGTCTTGGCAATCATTGAGATGTTTTTTAGCAAAATTGAGACGAGCCTTAATGTTCCTTTTGCTTCAAAGTGGTTTGCGCCTTGGATATCTGCCATGCAGGCCGGTTTTGCCCAGTCTCTTTCTTATGGTGGAGTCGTGAACACTGACCTTAATTGAGGCAAGTGAGGCCTGCAGTTCTTTAGATGTTGTCCTGGGGTCTTTTGTGGCCTCTCGGATGAGTTTTCTCTGCGCTCTTGGGGTAATTTTGGTCAGCTGGCCACTCCTGGGAAGGTTCATCACTGTTCCATGTTTTTGCCATTTGTGGATAATGGCTCTCACTGTGGTTTGCTGGAGTCCCAAAGCCTTAGAAATGGCTTTATAACCTTTTACCAGACTGATACATCTCAATTACTTTTGTTCTCATTTGTTTCTGAATTTCTTTGGATCTTGGCATGATGTCTAGCTTTTGAGGTGCTTTTGGTCTACTTCTCTGTGTCAGATAGCTCCTATTTAAGTGATTTCTTGATTGAAACAGGTGTGGCAGTAATCAGGCCTGGGGGTGACTACAGAAATTGAACTCAGTTGTGATAAACCACAGTTAAGTTATTTTTTAACAAGGGGGGCAATCACTTTTTCACACAGGGCCGTGTAGATTTGGATTTTTTTTTCTCACTAAATAATAAAAACCATCATTGAAAACTGCATTTTGTGTTTAATTATGTTATCTTTGACTAATAGTTAACGGTTTTTGATGAGCAGAAACATTTAAGTGTGACAAACATGCAAAAGAATAAGAAATCAGGAAGGGGGCAAATAGTTTTTCACACCACTGTATATCAGTGGGAACATTAGAGAAAACACCTACCCTGCTCTCTGTTTCATTCTTCACTGCTCAGCCTGCTTGTTAACAGCCCTGATAATATCCCTGACTGAGCATTCAGTCTGGCTTTGCTCAGGAATCATTATAGCGGAGTCTGTCTTCTCTGACGTCTTTTCAAGCCCAAGCATGCCCCCTTCTGGCTCTGCTATAATGACTCAGCTATAATGATTCCTGAGCAAAGCCAGATTGAATGCTCAGTCGGGGATTTTATCAGGGCTGATAACAAGCTGGCTGAGCAGTAAAGTATGAAACAGAGAGCAGGGTAGGTGTTTTCTCTAATGTTCCCACTGATATATATGGTAAAATACATGAGGGTGCTTAGTTTCTGGTTCACTTTAAGCACTGTGAATACTGTCATTTTAAAAAGAATTTGTTTTAAAACAGAACATGTATAAATATGTTTGCCACATAGATTAAAGCCAATGGGAATAGGGTAAAAAAAACTCCAGATATTTACCTAAAGAGAAGTAGGGCTCTCAGTCCTTTAGAGCCTTCCCGCTCCTCTCACAGTCCCCTCATTCCAGTGCTGGCTCCCCGGTAGCAGTATTCAACCGAATGGTCGAATACTGCTCTCTGCCGCCGCAGGCTTCGGAAGTCTTTGGGAGCTCGAGTGCTCCTGAAGATGGGCCTATCAGTACAGCACCTATGCTAGCGCTCTCTCTTATGTGCTAATGCATGCGCAGTACAGAGCCACTAGTTTTGGGAGCAGTTGGGCTCTCAAAGACTTCTGAAGCCTCCCACAGCAGGGGATTCAAACGGAGGAGCCAGCGCTGGAACTAGTGGACCGTGAGAGGAACGGGAAGGCTCTATGAGACCCAGAGCCTTTCCTCTCCTTAGGTGAGTATCTGTTTTTTTCCCCTGCTTCCCATTAGCTTTAAAGAGACTCCATAACAAAAATTGCATCCTGTTTTTTATTATCCTACAAGTTCCAAAAGCTATTCTAATGTGTTCTGGCTGACTGCAGCACTTTCTGTTATCACAGTCTCTGTAATAATAATTAAAAACAATGGTGCATGAGCCAGCCTGGGGCCCCGGGAACTCTCACTGCCCGGGGCCCCAGAACCAGCATCTAACACCATATGTGAGCGCAGCCAAAACCTTGGAGCTGCCACCTCCAAGGCCTGTCTCCTACTGCTCTAAAACTTACCAAACACACAAATGGAGAAACTCACTTCCAAACAGTTCTCTGCTGCTTTATAAAGCCTGCAGGCTGCTTATAAGCCAATGAGAAGTGCACACATAATACACCTAGCTTGCAGTGATAATCAAGCAAAAGCTGAGCAAGTCAGCCAATTAGTAGGAGAGGGCTTCAGTTGCATATAGACAATGGCTATATGACCAGCAGGGGGCACCAGCGTGCAGGATATTCCCTCTCATCTGCCCCCCTCCTAACTAAACTGCATGGGATACTACAATAATTAAAAACAATGGTGCATGAGCCAGCCTGGGGCCCCGGGAACTCTCACTGCCCGGGGCCCCAGAACCAGCATCTAACACCATATGTGAGCGCAGCCAATGGGAGTGAGTTTCTCCAATTGTGTGTTTGGTAAGTTTTAGAGCAGTAGGAGACAGGCCTTGGAGGTGGCAGCTCCAAGGTTTTGACTGCGCTCACATATGGTGTTAGATGCTGGTTCTGGGGCCCCGGGCAGTGAGAGTTCCCGGGGCCCCAGGCTGGCTCATGCACCATTGTTTTTAATTATTGTAGTATCCCATGCAGTTTAGTTAGGAGGGGGGCAGATGAGAGGGAATATCCTGCACGCTGGTGCCCCCTGCTGGTCATATAGCCATTGTCTATATGCAACTGAAGCCCTCTCCTACTAATTGGCTGACTTGCTCAGCTTTTGCTTGATTATCACTGCAAGCTAGGTGTATTATGTGTGCACTTCTCATTGGCTTATAAGCAGCCTGCAGGCTTTATAAAGCAGCAGAGAACTGTTTGGGAGTGAGTTTTTCCAATTGTGTGTTTGGACAGTCTCTGTAATAAATCAATGTATCTTTCCCCTGTCAGACTTGTCGGCCTGTGTCTGGAAGGCTGCCAAGTTCTTCAGTGTTATAGTTCTGCTATGAACTCCCCCTTTCAGGCCCCTCTCTGCACACTGCCTGTGTGATATTTAGATTAGTGCAGCTTCTCTTTTCTCTCATCTTTTACAAGCTGGATAAATCGTCCTCTGAGCTGGCTGGGCTTTCACATACTGAGGAAATTCAGACAAGGGCAAAGCTGTTTGCAGGAAGAAACGAGCAGCCTGAAACTTCAGTGCATGAGATTCTGCAGAGGGAAAGAAACACACAAATGATCTCTTGAGATTAAAAAGGAAGGGTGTATACAGCCTGCTTGTGTATGGATGTATTTTCTATGTGTGGACATACTGTACATCAACCTACTTCCTGTTTTGGTGGCCATTTTGTTTGTTTATAAACAAACTTTTTAAAACGTTTTTTAACCACTTTTAATGCGGCGGAGAGCGGCGAAATTGTGACAGAGGGTAATAGGAGATGTCCCCTAATGCACTGGTATGTTTACTTTTGTGCGATTTTAACAATACAGATTCTCTTTAACCATTTAAGCCGCCTGGACGTGATTGTCACGCCCAGGTGGCTGCTGCTGTGCTTCGCCCCCCCCCCCCCCCCCGGTAGCCCAGACCATAGTTTCCTTTCATTGATCTAAGTCCCCAGCAGAAAAATCGACGGCTTGTTATCAGAGGCCGCAGTCTTTCTGACTAAAAAAAAGTTTATTTATGCTTGCTGGAAGCGAGTACTTCGCTTCCAGGGCTAAAAAAACAACAACAACATTCACTGTGGCCATCTTGTGGTCAAATAGTAAAACTACATCTACATACATTTTTTAATAAAATAAACCCACATCACTACATTTAAAATTAACTGTTTACCTCCCACACCAAAATTTACCTAAATAAAATTTTTAATGGGAAAAAAATTACAATAAAAAAAAAAAAAAAAAAAAAAAAACATAAATGGTTACCTAAGGGTCTGAACTTTTTTGATATGCATGTGAAGAGGGTATATTGCAAACATAGTAATGGACGCAAAACTGAAAAAATGCACCTTTATTTCCAAATAAAATATCGGTGCCATACATTGTAATAGGGACATAATTTAAATGGTGTAATGCCCGGGACAAGTGGGCAAATAAAATACATAGGTTTTAATTATGGTAGCATGTATTATTTTTTTGTTTCAATAGTTTTTATTGGGTTTTATGTAACAAGATGTGTACAACAAGTATAAACAAAATTTCAATAACAATCATGAAGAATAACAATCACAGGCAAATTAGTATCAGAATTGGAATTAGACAATAGTGGACAAATACAAAGGGGGAGGTATATCCTTTGAGCGTCCGTGGTACAGAGAATTTATAATCAGTAACACTAAATAGAACGAAGGACCATAGTTATAGCATAACTTTTTTAGTGTTCTTGCATGAAAAAGGTAGCTGGTGTGTATACAATGTAAACGAAATATCTCTCACCCATTCATTAAACCAGATTCTGGCTGGGTAGGAGCCTATTTCGTTGAGATAAAGTGAGAAGCTAATGTAACCTGACTCCCAGCGGAGGCAGGGGTAGGTTGCGGACATAATCCGCCTTTTGTGCTTAGGGCAATAAGGTACCTATATTTAAAAGGTGCTTCTAGAGCAAGGGATATAAAGGAAGGGTTGAACAGAGAGAGGGAGTAGAGAGAGATAAGTAAAGAATGGTATGGAGAAAGGGTTAGGGTATGGGACGAGGAGAGCCAACAGTGTCGAGGATCAGCTGAGATGAGTTAGACCTGACTTAGGACCCAAGGCGGGGCTAAAGGCTGGCAACTCTGGTGCTATTATCTGCCCCCAACAAGTACTCTATGAGCGGGAACCAAATTTTATTAAATTTTGCCATATTATCCTCAAGCATAGCTCGTAGTTTTTCAAAAAAGAGAATGCGGCCTATTCTATTTCTGACTAGGTCAAAGGAAATCGTTTTGGAGTTCCATGCAGCTGCTATCGTCAGCTTAGTGGCGGTAAAGATAAAGTTGACTAACTTATTTTGTGGTTGTCACGGTCAATTACCTGGGCAGACACGGCGGCTGGCACGTACGGATGTCCGCATGCGGTCTGGGGCATGTCGCCGTCGTCTCAATCGAGGGGGCTTGGCGATGTGTGTCCGTGCGTGCTGCGCGCGATGGCGTGGACCCTGGAGGTTGAGATCTTAGGGGGTTTGCGCGTTGCGCGCGCACGTCGCGGAGGGCCGTGTGCGCGTACATGTTGTCTTGGCGCATGCGCGTGCGTGCGTACGCGTCATGTGCGTACGTCATTGCGTGTCACGCAAGTGCACCGTGGCGTGCTGCGCATGCGCGGGCGTGCGTTGCTCGCTGCGCGCCAACAGGCCTATTTTAGTCTGCAGAGGACATCACTCAGTGCTGTTGTATTGCAGCTTAGTGTGTTCTCCTGTGACGAGACTTCTGTCTGCCTTGCTCCGTTTGTATGCTTGCTTACCCGTTGCTGACCTTGGTTTGTTCCGACTACCCGCTCTGCTGCCGACTCCTGCTTGTATGACTTCCCGATTTGCTGCCGACTACTGCTATGGACGATTACCTGCTCTGTTGATGAACCTTGCCCGTATGACTGTCCGCCTTGTTGCCAGACCTAGGAACTGTTTATTGGATTACGAGATTTCTACAAGGAAGAAACCTACTCATCAGACGGTTGCTGAGTTATTGCACTACCGTACTCAGCCTGCGGAGGTGCTGCAACGCCTTTCTGGTTACACGTCCAGTCGTCACGCCGATTGGCCTGCAAGCACTTCTGCCCTTCGCTTCTCAGAAGGCCTGTACTCACTTCAGGGCTTCTGGGTGGTGAGTTGCATAGGTGGCTGCTCTCTACACTTCAGTCTCCGGAGCACCAGGTACGTGGTTTGTGTTGTGACAGTGGTTTAGTGAGATTAGGATAAGGGAGACCTAGTAAAGTGTGGACAGGGTTTTTAGGTATTGGTTGATTTACTAGGGAAGAGGCCCATGTACACACCCTTAGCCAGAGTCGACGAACTTTAGTACATTTCCACCAAACGTGGTCATGTGTACCAAGAGAGTTACATCCTCTAAAACAATTGGGAGAAATTTCGTGATTAAATTTAGCCAGCCGGGAGGGGACCATATACCATCTAAAAAGTAATTTGTAGTTTACTTCAACTAAGTCAGCATTGATAGAGATTTTGGGGATATTGGTCCAGATATCCGAAAGGTCTTCAGAATCTATTGAAACATTTAGGTCTTTCTCCCAGTCAGTGATATACTTTGGCTTGTGCTTAGATTGTTCATGGAATAGGGATTGGTATATAGAAGAGATGATACCTGGGGAATGCGGGTCTGAGGCACAAATATGTTCGAATGGGGTCCCAGTTAATGGGGAATCTGTATAAGAAAGGTGCGCTTTGACGAAATGGGAGATTTGCATAAAGCGAAAGGTTTCGTTAGAGGGAAGCCGTTTGTGCTCCCGTGGGGAAGCCAAAGACTTCATTCCAGAGTTAGTGGAAAGGTCAAAGACTCTAGTGAGATCCGAAGTAATCCACCAGCGGAAGCTGGCCGGGGAGTCCAGAGCCGCAGGGAAAGAGGGGTTGCCCAAGAAGGAGGCCAGCGGTCTATGGGGGGAAAGGAGATTCCCAGAGTATTTGCAGCTATCCCAAACTGACAGTGAATGTTTGATGATAGGATTAGTGATTGGGCCTCTGTCAGCAGGCGTGATCCAGAGAAGATTAGATGGCTTGATTGGATTAATGAGGGTTTCTTCAATATCAACCCAAGAGGGTCTGTTGGTATCTAGATGCCAGAGGGTTAATGGGGAGATCTGTGCTGCCTTGTAGTAGTATTTAAGGTTAGGAACGCCTAGGCCTCCGTCATATCTCAATCGGAGTAAATAAAGACTATGAAACCTTGGCTTTTTGGATCCCCAAATGAAGTGGTTGAGCTTACTTTGAACGTTGTTGAGAAAAGAGGGTGGGAGTGGGATAGGCAGCATGCGGAAGGCATAGAGAAGTTTTGGGAGAAGCGACATTTTAATCGCCGAAATTCTACCTAGCCAGGAGATGGAGCATTCCAGGAGTTGGAGCAGTTCTTTTGCTAATGTTGGACAGTAATGGTGGAATAAAGTTTCATATGAGTTTGTAAGGTAGATACCTAGAAATGGGAGTTTATGTTGTTCCCATTGGAACTCGAAGGTGTCCTGAAAAGCTTGCATAAGTCTTTGTGGTAGCGAGATATTTAAAGCTTTAGTTTTATCGGGGTTTACCCGTAGGCCTGAGAAAGTTCCAAAGGCAGATAGGAGCCTATTGAGGGCGAGGAGAGAGTTCGTGGGGCGAGAGATACAAAGGACTAGGTCATCTGCGAACAGGTTAACCTTAAATTCCTTTTTTCCGATTGGGATACCCCTGATTTCTTTTGAGTTTCTAATTCGGATAGCTAGGGGCTCTATTGCAAGGGCGAATAATAGGGGAGATAGGGGGCAGCCTTGGCGAGTACCTCTTGTGATTTTGAAGAAGGGGGATCGGAATCCGTTATAGTTTATGTAGGCTAGGGGAGTAGTGTATAGAGCTCTTATCCATGTAATAAATCTGTCTCCAAAACCCCATTTTTCTAGTATTGCTATTAGGTATTTCCAGGATACTGAGTCGAAGGCTTTCGTGATGTCTAAGGAAAGTAGCATGGAGGGAATGTGAGAAGCACGTGCGTGATGGATAATTTGGAGGAGGCGTCTTACACTGTCGCCTGCTTGTCGGTGGGGCATAAATCCTACCTGATCGTTGTGTATGAGGGAGCAAATTTCCGTGTTGAGTCGGGTGGCAAGGATTTTAGCTAAGAGTTTTACGTCTATATTTAAAAGTGAAATTGGTCTGAAATTAGACCAAAGTTGATTATTTGTATTGGGTTTAGGGAGCATACTTATGGAGGCAGTAATAGAGTCAGAGTGAAACTTGGCACCTTTGAGAATGCTATTAAAAGCATTAACTAGTTTAGGGGCAAGAACATCGCTTAATTTCTTATAATATATTGCTCTAAAACCGTCTGGGCCAGGTTGCTTATTTAACTTAAGTTGTTTAATTGCCAATTGGACCTCGGGCAGTGAGATTTCCCGGTCTAGTAGTTCCCGAAAGCCAGTGGGAAGGTCAGGAAAAGGTAAATCCGATAGGAAGCTAGATAGTTCTTCTGGAGGGAGGTGATCGGAGGAATTATATAATTTTTCTAAGTTGTGGCGAAAGATTTCCACTATAGTATTGGGGTTTGAGGAGGTTAGGCCCGGACCCTTTTGTAGAGTAATAGGCTTATGAGAAGGGTCAGGCTGTCGAAGACGTCTGGCTAAGAGTGTGTCTGGCTTATTACCTTTGAGATAAAATTTAAATTTAGTTTTGGAAAGCTGACGTTCCGCAGAGTTGGTTAAGCTTAAGTTGAGAGCGGTTTCCGCACTTAAAAGGTCCTGCTTGTTCTCAGGTGTTGGGTTGTTTTGGAAGTTGGTGTGTTTTTCCTGGTAAGTTAATTCTAGTTTGTGGAGTAATTGTTGTTTCTCTTTTTTGTGTTTAGAGGCCAGTTGGATTAAGATTCCTCTGATTACCACTTTGTGGGCTTCCCAGATGGTGAGATCGGAGATATCTTCGTCAGGGGCATTCAGTTCAAAGTAGTCAGTCAATTTAGCTTTAAGTAGTTGAACCGTGTCCTCATTACTTAATAAATATTGGTTCAACGTCCACCGAAATTCGGGGGGGGCGTTGAATCAGCGATGAAAGAGTTACAATGTTCATATCGTGGTCTGACCATGAGGTGGGATGGATGACTGCTGTGCTGACTAAGGGTATTATTGAAGAGGAAACCCAGCAGTGGTCAATCCGGGAGAAGGATGCATGAGGATTGGAGTAAAAAGTAAATCCCTTTTTGAGGGGATTGAGTTCCCTCCAAACATCGATTAACTCAAGAGATTGAAACGCTGATCTAATAGTGGCAGTTTGTTTTGGTGTCGTATTAGAGGTGGAGCTATCGGAGGATTGTCTGTCCCAGAAAGGGTTCAGACAGTGATTTGTGTCTCCTGCTAAAAATATTGTTCCTATGCTATGCGTTGCGAGAACTTGAAGAATATGGGATATAAATGGTGCTTGTTTATCATTAGGGGCGTAATAAGACATGATTGAGATAGGTTCATCTTGGATTTTCCCTATTAAAAGGATATATCTACCTTCAGGATCTGCGATAGATTTAGAGAGGGTGAAGTTGGTGGAGTTTCTAAGGGCGATTAGGACCCCTCTCTTTTTAATTTGTGCACTTGCAAAATATACTTGTCTGTAATCTTTGTGGAAGAATTTAGGCTCTTTATTGGCGATGAAGTGGGATTCTTGCATACATATAACATCAATATTAAGTCTTTTGAAATGTTGAAAAGCTTTGGTTCTTTTTAAAGGGGAGTTGAGGCCCTGGGCATTAATGGAGGCAAATTTAATTGAGGATGTCATGGCGGTTTAAAGGCGGACAACTGAGGGGCACTCCTCGTCCCAAAGAGTAGAGAACAGGAGAGGGGAGAGGGGGAAGAAGAGAAGAGAAAAGAGGAAATAGCAAAAAAAAAGAACAAAAAAAAACATTGCGTAGGGTATGTAACTCAGGACAGAGCTATCCCTTAGCAAAGTACGTAGACACCTCAGGGTGACTAGGTATTGGATTCCCTATTAGGATCAGAAACCCCATAAGGGAACAGAGAAGAGGCATGAAGAGAGCAGGGGACATTTGTGACATAACTATGTGCGTAAAAGGGTCAGAGTATAATTATCTAAAAAGAGTCTTATGGAGGAGGGAGGATGTGGGAAGGAGGGAGAGGGGCCCGGTGACGGGGTCTCTAGTGAAAGAGACCGGGGTATAGGCAAATGGATAGGGAGGGAGGGAGGGGAAAGGCTGGGGAAAGGGAAAAGGGGGGGAGGAGGAGAAAAAAAAATACAATTCTAACCTCCAACAATATCAGGTAGCATACGAGAGTGGAAGTTATCCAAAGGAAGCCTGAAAGGTGATGGGGAGAACCAGTTGGGATTCAGGTGATAGGTTACAACAGGTGTAGACATATGGATCAATGACAGAGATGAGCAGTTTCCTAGGACTTGGGCGAGCAAGCCGGGGCACGATAAGGGCATTTACAAATCCTTGATGTGGGTTTAATATTGGGTGTCTGGACAATTTCATTAAGGGTGCACTAAAATGCAAATTTCCAACCATAATGTGCGAGGTTAAATTCCCGTCGCCTAGAGCATCATCGGGCCCTCTTCCCGCCCAGTGGTCCAATGACCTCCAGTAAACGTTAAGGTTCACGAAGTGGTCAGCGAGTGTTAGCTATTGGAAGTGAGTAATTAATTAGGGGGCAGGGGGGACTAGTATGTGTTGTGAGATATAGATTAGGGTAGAAGGAGGAGAGGGGTAAAGATGATGGGTGGGGAGGGTGAAGCAAGGATGAGGGAAGGGAAAATGGAAGGGAGCTCAATAGAAGTATATATCCTCTGACAAGACCTGGGGGAGGGAAATTCGCTGAGTATTTCTGCGATATGTGGGAGTTAGATAGGCTGTTGTGGTGATATATGTTTTGTTTATAGACCTTGGGTGAGGTTATAAATTAGCAGGGGGGCCAGTAGATTCCTTACCATTCCGGAGGCAGTAGTGGGCAGAGTATAATATTTAGCAGGCCATGCGATTGGGAACATAGTCAGGTATTAGGATATAGTCGATTGGATGAAGTGTAACACTAATTGATTTGGCTGAAGCTAAATTGAAATTAACGAGTAGCTACTATAAACAAGTACATGAATTGGGTAGGTTATTTCAGTGGTAAGGGCGCTCCTCTTTTCCTACACCTATATTGTAAGATCACAGAACAGTTGATTATATGTATAACACAACACTGAAACCGCCTCAGCGGATCGCCACACACACTGGGGGTATCCTCTCCCTTAGTGGAATAGAGTTTAAAGTGTGCGTAGCGCTCCTACTGTGCGGCAATATTATTCAACTCCCTGTATCGTAGGCATCTTATAAGGACAGGGAACCAGCATACAAGGATCCATTATACAGTCCAAAATCATTAAATGTTCAGCATGTATTATTTTAAAGCTATAATGGCCTAAAACTGACAAATAATGATTTTTTTCCATTTTTTTCTTAATATTCCGGTTAAAATGTATTTAGAAAAAAAATATTCTTAGCAAAATGTACCACCCAAAGAAAACCTAATTGGTGGTGGAAAAAAACAAGATATAGATCAATTAATTGTGATAATTAGTGATAAAGTTATTGGCAAATTAATGGGAGGTGAAAATTGCTCGGATGCATAAGGGGAAAAATACCTGCGGGCTGAAATGGTTAAAGAGGCACTGTAGTGACATGTAGTAGAATGCAGTTAAATATTCAGAATACCCATTTGTATGGTAATTTTCCTGTTTTCATCATTAGAAACACCACCTTATCTATATATTGCTGTATATTAAATGTAGCCCTGGCCTCCCAGTGATGTTTAGCCTAGATATGCAGAATAAGCATTCTGGGAGAACATGTATATTTTATATTTTATACTGACTTCGGAACTCTCAGTACACAAACATTCTACAGAGCTGCACCTGACAGGACTAAAGATGTCCACCTGTTACATAGTTACATAGTTATTTTGGTTGAAAAAAGACATACGTCCATCGAGTTCAACCAGTACAAAGTACAACTCCAGCCCGTCCCCCACATACCCCTGTTGATCCAGAGGAAGGCGAAAAAAAACCCACAAGGCATGGTCCAATTAGCCCCACAAGTGCAAAATTCCTTCCTGACTCCAGATGGCAATCAGATAAAATCCCTGGATCAACATCATTAGGCATAACCTAGTAATTGTAGCCATGGATGTCTTTCAACGCAAGGAAAGCATCTAAGCCCCCTTTAAATGCAGGTATAGAGTTTGCCATAACGACTTCCTGTGGCAATGCATTCCACATCTTAATCACTCTTACTGTAAAGAACCCTTTCCTAAATAAATGGCTAAAATGTTTTTCCTCCATGCGCAGATCATGTCCTCTAGTCCTTTGAGAAGGCCTAGGGACAAAAAGCTCATCCGCCAAGCTATTATATTGCCCTCTGATGTATTTATACATGTTAATTAGATCTCCTCTAAGGCATCTTTTCTCTAGACTAAATAAACCCAGTTTATCTAACCTTTCTTGATAAGTGAGACCTTCCATCCCACGTATCAATTTTGTTGCTCGTCTCTGCACCTGCTCTAAAACTGCAATATCTTTTTTGTAATGTGGTGCCCAGAACTGAATTCCATATTCCAGATGTGGCCTTACTAGAGAGTTAAACAGGGGCAATATTATGCTAGCATCTCGAGTTTTTATTTCCCTTTTAATGCATCCCAAAATTTTGTTCGCTTTAGCTGCAGCAGCTTGGCACTGAGTACGATTATTTAACTTGTTGTCGATGAGTACTCCTAAGTCCTTCTCCAAGTTTGATGTCCCCAACTGTATCCCATTTATTTTGTATGGTGCTAGACCATTGGTACGACCAAAATGCATGACTTTACATTTGTCAACATTGAACTTCATCTGCCATGTATGTGCCCATATAGCCATCCTATCCAGATCCTGTTGCAATATGACACTATCTTCCTGAGAGTTGATGATTCTGCACAATTTTGTATCATCTGCAAAAATAGCAACATTGCTCACTACTGCATCTACTAGGTCATTAATAAATAAATTGAAGAGCACTGGACCCAGTACAGACCCCTGTGGGACCCCATTGCTAACCGTCTCCCATTTTGAGTACGATCCATTGACCACAACTCTTTGTTTTCTGTCCATTAGCCAGTTCCCTATCCATGCACACAAACTCTTCCCCAGTCCTTGCATCCTCAACTTTTGCACCAGACTTCTGTGGGGAACAGTGTCGAAGGCCTTTGCAAAGTCCAAGTATATCACATCTACAGCATTCCCAATATCCATATTAGCATTCACTACCTCATAAAAGCTGAGCATGTTAGTCAAACAGGACCTGTCTTTAGTAAACCCATGTTGATGCTGAGAAATAAGATTATTTTCTACTATGAAGTCATGTATAGTATCTCTTAGTAACCCCTCAAATAGTTTGCATACAACTGATGTTAAGCTTACAGGTCTATAATTTCCTGGATCAGATTTTTTTGCTCTTCTTAAATAATGAGAAAACGTGGGCTGTACGCCAATCCACTGGGACTCTGCCAGTTGCAAGAGAGTCACAAAAGATAAGATAAAGGGGCTTAGCTATAACTGAACTTAATTCTCTTAGTACCCGAGGATGCATGCCATCCGGGCCAGGTGCCTTGTCTATTTTTAATTTATTTAGTCTTGCCTTTACTTCTTCCTGCGTTAAGTATTTAATATTACAGTTAGAAGATTGAGACTCTTCTGCCTCTGTAATTTGCAACAGTGCTGTTTCCTTTGTGAAGACAGAAGCAAAGAAAGCATTTAATAACTCTGCCTTACCTTGGTCATCCACCATTGAGTTTCCACCCTCATCCTTTAGGATTCCTATACAGTCAACCTTTCTTTTTTTAGAGTTGATGTACTTGTAAAACTTTTTTGGGTTAGATTTGATATCCCTAGCGATTTGATTTTCTGCTTCGATCTTTGCCAGTCTAATTTCTTTTTTACAATTTTTATTGCACTCCTTATAATTGCTTAGTGCAGCCTCGGTCCCCTCCTGTTTTAGGACCTTATAGGCATTCCTTTTCCTCTTCATTTTATCCCTAACCTTTCTATTCATCCATATAGGCCTTTTTTTATTCATAGACATTTTGTTTCCATATGGGATATACATACTACAATATTGATTGAGAATAAGTTTAAAAGCTTGCCATTTCCCTTCAGTGTCCTCCCCTTGTAGTACATTATCCCAGTTCACTGTGATAAATTTCAGAATGCAAATCAGGGAGAGGAAAGATTTTACAATAGGCAAACACTGATTAAATAATTTATGAATGAATACTGTTAAATAAAAGGGCAATTTTATTCATTATATTATTTTCAATACAATTCCCCTTTAAAGGACAACTATCGCAAAAAAAGATAGGCAGTTAAAACCTGACAGAACCAACAGGTTTTGGGCCAGTCCTCCTCCTCATGGGGGATTTGCAGGGCTTTCTTTGTTTTCAACAGCATTTCCTGAACAGCAGTTGCTAAGTCTAACTGACAAAATAGTGTGCAAGTGAGTAGGAAGGCTGGCTGATTTCTTACTATTTTGGCAGTTAAACTGCTGTTCAGGAAATACTGTTGAAAACAAAGAAAACCCTAAGAGCCCGTTCACACTGCACGCGTTTCCAGCCGCGTTTTGGAAACGCGTGCAGGTGGCCAAAACGCACGACATCAGACATTGCATAGAGTGCAATGTCTGATGTTCACACAGCATGCGTTCCGGACCTATGCGGTCCGGGAACGCATGCTGCACGCAGATTTTACAAAAACGCGCGGCTGTCCCATTCACTTTTCAGTGATGGGATCAGCCACGCAACGCATACGAACGCGGACATGCGTGCGTTCGTACGCGTTGCGGTCTGCATGCGTTGCGGTCCGCATTTTGTAGTCTGAACGGGCCCTTAGGGCCGGTTTCCACTACCTAGCCGCATTGCATCACTTCTGCCGCCGGCTGCATCACTTCCGCATCTTCCGATGCAAAAGTCAATGGTGGAGATGGGACGCGGCTGCGGGCGGATTCGGCCGTGCGAGAATCTGCAGCATGCTGCAGATTCACGGATCGCTCCGCGCAGCTCCACACAACATGCATGCAGTGGAAACTCTTCCATTGCTGTGCATGTGTTTCAGGACACCTGCGGTGCGATGTGGCTATGTAGTAGTGGAAACGGGCCCTAAATGCATTGAAGAAACTGCCATGTGATTGGTTGATTAGATAATTGCATTGATGAGAAATTGAACAGGTGTTCCTAATAATCCTTTATGCTGGGAATACAAGGCCCTTTTCCACTAGCAATCGGTAGCGTCAGCAAAGTCCTAATTTTTCCCGGCGATTGCGATCACGATTTTGGCCTCCTGCCACCTCCTCTCCTTCTCCTCCTACTCCTCCTGCTACATCCTCTTCACTATCGTCCTCCTCCTCCTCCTTGGCTGAGTGGCAGTTCAACTCTACTGGTGCTGCGATCTCCTCTCCAGCTACACAGCCCCATCTCCCCAGGGCCTATGCTGCATGCCAGGTACGACGGTGTCACGCCATCTTAGACATGTCTTGCCTCTTATCAAAATGAATGAGGCATGGATCCCGGAGGGCTACTGCCTGCCCGAAGATTAAGCCAGTCCCCACACACAGCATCTCTGCCTGCATGCCGTGTGACTGCCTGCCCCAAGACTAAGTCACTCCCCACACAGCACCTCTGCTCGCAGGCCGCTTGACTGCCTTCTCCGCCACCACCAACAAGGTCCAGGACTCCAGGTGGATTCCTGAATTTTTAAGGCTGCTGCTAGCATCGGCCGCTATAATAATTTTTCTGGTGCGTGTACATGCCTGCCAAAGTTTTCTGGCTGCACTGTAGCTGCAACCAGGGCCGGGCCGAGGCATAGGCTGGAGAGGCTCCAGCCTCAGGGCGCAGTGTAGGAGGGGGCGCACAATTCATTCAGCTGTCATTCCTAATTGTGTATGAAGCAGAAAGAAATAAGAAAAGGGGATACATAGCAGTGACTGCAAGCCAGATAACGAGAGATTAAGGTGTTGGGGAAATTGTGGGCCTTCTGACCCGCCTAGTCTAATAGCAATCAGTGTGTGACAGCTGGGGTGGGAGGGATGGAGGGGCGCACTTTGGTGTCTCAGCCTTGGGTACTGGAGGACCTTGTCCCTGCTCTGGCTGCAACAACAAAACTAAAGGCATGTACATGTGCCAATTCCCCTTCGTGATCATTACTTTGCCACGGTGAAGGGGCTTGCGTATCACAATGAAGCAATGACCACTGGCTATATGAGTGTCTGGGGGGGGGGGGGGGGCGCACACCCAAGATAATAAGGTTGTTGCTTCGTTGTGTACAGACCAAATTTGATCAGCTGGACAGTCACTGTTGTTCTATCATTGAGCTACCACAGCCCGACGACCATATGGGTTTGAAAACCGCCACGGCCTGCACTCTGGCCATGTTGCGCACCAGTCCAGCATGGCCGTCACTACGTAAACAGCTGTTTGCGGTGTGTTACACAGTGAGTTTGGTGTGTCAGTGGGAAGCAGTACTCTAATTACACTCCCTGATTGATGTATACACATGCAAGATGTTTTAAAGCACTTTAGGCCTGCAATTTAGCATTCAATGTGATTTCTCCCTTAAAACGCTGCTTTGCGTCAAATCCAGATTTTTCCCCGGGTCTTTTGGCGCCTATCCCACTCTGCCATGCCCCCCTCCAGGTGTTAGACCCCTTGAAATATCTTTTCCATCACTTTTGTGGCCAGCATAAATGTTAGTAGTTTTTAAAGTTCGCCTCCCTATTGAAGTCTATTGCAGTTTGCGAAAGTTTGCGCGAATCGAACGTTTGGCGAAGATTCGCGAACCTAAAATCGGAGGTTCCTCAGAGGGTAAGCCAACACTTACCTTCTATTTTAACCCATTCTTGGGTGCCTCCTTCCATTTGTTGTATACTTTTTTTTCTAGGAAGATAGGGAGTGTGTGTGATATTTCATGTGTTTATAAACTATTTTTTTCAAATGTGACTGTGCAGAGGGATCTGACCTATGCTGTGTGGGGACAGGTATTCCCCACAAGTCTTCAGTAGTGGTTGCTCTATTGGGTTTGTGAATACCCCTCTACTTACTATTTTATTAATTATCCTACCAGTGGAGTCGCTAGAAATTATGGGGAACCACAGCAAAAGTTTTGTGGGGCCATCATATCTAGGCACTCTTGAGCAATGCTACCTAGCCCAACCCTATGAATAGGAGTTGACTGGGCAATTTACATTTCCAAGCAATGTACACTGTGTATAGTCCATGATGACTGAGACAAAGTCAGAGAGTGGAGCAAAATAGCAAAGTTAAAGTGAACCTAAAGCCGGTTAAAAAAAATGAGATTAACTCACCTGGGGCTTCCCTCAGCCCCCTGCAGCCGATCGGTGCCCTCGCAGCTCCGCTTCGATGCCTCTGGACCCGCCGGCGACGACTTCCGGTTTCGCCGGCACCGGCCGACAGGCATGGGAACGCGAGTGATTCTTCGCGTTTCCAGCCTGTATATCGCCCCCTATGCTGCTATTGTGGCCAGGAGGTCACAATAGCAGCATAGGGGGCGATATACAGGCTGGGAACGCGAACAATCACTCGCGTTCCCATGCCTGTCGGCCGGTGACGGCCAGACCGGAAGTGTTCGCCGGCGGGTCCAGAGGCATCGGACCGGAGCTGCGAGGGCACCGATCGGCTGCAGGGGGCTGAGGGAAGCCCCAGGTAAGTTAATCTCATTTTTTTAACAGGCTTTAGGTTCACTTTAATAGTGAACACTTCAAGTACCATCTGTTCACCCCTCTTCTCCAGGACCCCATAGCAGTTGCTATGGCTATTGCTATGCCCCGTATCCTACCTTAAATTACTACATCATATTGGGCTCCAGGTGTCTTCTTAGTTTTTTTTCAGATTCATTGAATCCTACTAACCTTCACATCTTCTTTGAGGAAAGGGGGATTTATCCAAAGTTTTGCGGGGGGCCGGGGGACCAGGGTGGGGGGGGGGGAGTAAGGGGTGAATTGCCTCTAGATTCTAGTTACACCCCTGCTATGTACACATATGCTCTATGCCCCCAAACTATTATAATCCAACTACGAGTGGCACAGGCTTGCCCCTAATATTCTGGTACCCAGAGGTGCACCGAAACTTTTATAAACAGCAATTATTGGATGCATTAGGGCAGTTAAATATTTTATTGCTTATCTTTTATAATTTAACGTTAAGTGTATTGGAAGCACTTAGGAAGGAAAAAAATACTATATACTTTTAGAAACTCTTATGAGCTGCATGGGACATTGAAAGCTGTAGCACTGAACGAGTCTCGGATTAAACATTATTTTCATTAGTGCACATGAAGGGAGTTCATATTGGCAGAAAGACTCTTTTTATTAAACTTTAACATTGAGACTATGCAACAATATAGTTAAAACCACTGACTTGCTCTTACATGTCCGCACAGAAGAACAAATGAAAGGGCATAGCGCCCCTTTAAAGAAATAGAGCGGCAGATTTTGTTCATTGGAGCTGAAGAGAAATATGTATATTTTAAATGAATAAAGGCATTTGGCCCTCAGAGAGAATATATTATATCATTTAACTATAGACATAAGGAGCAGTAAGAAACCAGATTGATTTTTGTGCAGCAAAAAAATCTTCAATTTATTTACAATAAAACGTTAACACAAGTGTACAATATTCCGACGTATAAGACGACCCCCAACTTTTCCAGTTAAAATATACATTTTGAGATATACACGCCCTCTTGAGTCTTGGACATTTGTACACTGTACTGTATGTACTGGTGCTATACTGTATAAATAGGTACAGATACTGTTGCTGTACCGTATGTAGTACCCAGTATATAACAACCAACCAATCACAGCTAGCGATGTACCTTACCGGCGATTGGCTGGTTGTTGTGTACAAAGTCTGCTTGGATTGGTCAGCTATCCCTATCTCCAAGACTATCAGAGCGTTAGCAAAAAACATGCCTCCTTCACCTGTCTGGACCGCCCTTGTATACTATTACCTCCTTCTATGCCGCTCAGATCTCGCACATGCGCACATGCGCTACATCACTGCAGTCCTCAGGAGTGAGATCTGAGAGGTAGAGATGGAGGTACGATAACAGGATACAAGGGCAGGCCAGATGAGTGAAAGGCATGTTTTTCTGGGCACATCGCCGCTCTCTCTCTTTTTTCCATACTCCAGGCGTCCCGGACACCTGCAACTTTCTCCACTCTTCACTTACACCTTCCCAGTGAGGTGCCCCCTCACCTCGTCATCGGGACCGCGTTAAATCGCTTCTTTCCAGGAATCCTGGTGAGTGGATTTTCTTCTACCATACTTTTACAGCACCGCCCTTTCTGCTTTCATACGGTCGCCGCATATGGTGGGGATGCAGCCGCAGACAGTTTTGAGCATCCACCACTGTCTGCAGCAACCGCAGGCTCTCCAATTCGGCTCGGAAGTTTCAGCACCTTCCCTATAAGACGACCCCTGGCATATAAGACAAACCCTGACTTTTGAGAAGATTTTCCTGGGTTAAAAAGTAGTCTTATATTGGTGAATTGGAAATGTATTTAAATGAACAATGATGAAATGTTATTTTGCCTTTACATGTAAAACCCTTGAGTCATGAAAACAAACATTTATATCAAACATGACATGCAGCCTCGCTAACTGGCAAACGACCCTAGTTTACAAAACATAATTCTCAGATTTTGTAGATAGTCTGAACCTTTTATGATGTGATTGGATCCAGTTTGTGAGTAGACACCACTCTGTCCACCTGTCCAAGTTCCAAATGAGGTAGAACTCTGGCAGTATGATACAGAGGTGAAGAGAGTGCTCCGTAGTGTGATATCACTTTACTAAAGAAAGCACGCATAAAAGATACTTACTGAGGATCAGTAGAAGATTCACTTGTAAAGGTCAGTACTGGGGTTTGTTCTCCCACCTGGACCACTAATGCTGCTGGACACACATTCACCTCCCAAGAAATGATTGGTGGGCTTTTCTGCCCTTTACATGTGAATCTACTACTCATCCTCAGTAAGTGTATCTTTTATGCGTGTCTTCTACATTAAAGCTCTTTTTTTACTTTCCAAGATAACCTTCCAGCCGGGATTGAGGAGCAGCTAACTATTGTTGCCTATCGATTGCCATCTCCTATCAGTGCAGTAGTGCAAGATTGCTCATCTTTACTTTGATACAGAAGTGGCTTGAATAAGTTTCAATACAGCTGTGTGAAAAAGCATTTGCCCCTGAGCCTTAGTAATCCAAGATGCATGCAGCTTTTTCAGACTAGTTGCTCCTCAGTCCTTATTGGTGCAGGGCATGGATTAACCTACTGGGCGTTCCAATTCCTACAGCCGCATGGCCGCAGGAAGGGTTTTTTCACCCGATTTTTTTTTTATCATGTAGCTAGCCTAACGCTAGCTACATGATTGTACCCTGTCTGCTACCTCCCTCCCACCCTTCCGATCGCCGCCGGCTATCACGCCCATAAGGAAATCCCGTTCTGAACGGGATTTCCTTTAGGGCTTCCCCCGTCACCATGGCGACAAACGGAGTGACTTCATCGATGTCGTGACATCACAGGGACTCCCGATCCACCCAAAGTGCAGCCTGGCGGCGATTGGCCAGGCTGCGCACGGGGTCTGCGGGGGGGGGGGGGCCTCTTTCGCGTCGGGTAGCGGGGGATCGGCGGCGAGCGGCGGCAGCGATCGGAGCAAACACGCAGCTAGCAAAGTGCTAGCTGCGTGTTTGAAAAAAAAATTATCAAAATCGTCCCAGCGGGGCCTTTGTGGTGCCCTCTAGCATCTCTGGACGAGCTCAGCTCGTTTAGAACGCTAGGGAGGTGAATATGACTCTATGCCCAGGATGTCGAACTCTAGTCCACAAGGGCTGAGGTCCTCACACATTTTAGCACAGTTCAAATTAGTTGATGGGAGATAATCAGGAAAGGTATGGTTCATCATCATCAAGTAGAACACATTTCCCAGTCCATCCTGAACACCGTCATAGATATGGCCCTCAATGAATGGAGTTCCACACCTGTGCTCTTTGAGGTAGGACTTGGGCAGTTGAGTGCTACAGAGTAACCGAATAGCTCATGGTAACCCAAAACCACTGGGATATAAGGAAGGGTAGATAAGAGAAATTAAAGGAAAGAGGGTTGGGGGACATTTAGAATATCTCTGTCTTGAGTGCCAATTAATGTGATGCAAAGCCATCCAGCAGCAGCTAAAAAGGTCCAACAGTGGCTGGATAGAGTACAGAAGTGGCTGGATAGTGTACTAGGAGCTGTCAGCCATACTATCTCAGAAAAAAAGACATATATAAGTAGATGAATACTTGCTCTACTTACATAACAGATGTATTGCACTGCCCATGTTTTGATTTTAGTGATTTGTATAAATCGTAAAAAAAGAGAAAATACTTCTTAGCATTCTCCATCTTGACTGTGTCTGCCTTGAAGCCAATCCTGTTGTCATTTCCTCCCTTACTCTTTTTTTTCTCCTCTGACTGATTGTGTATCCTTGCCTTCCCTCCTCCCAGTCTTCAGACACTCCCACCCAGCTCTGTAGTAGGAAGTGTATTGTCATAAATCATCATTGTGCGACTCTGCAGAGCTGGTTTATTTGTATGGATCGGATTTCAGAAGCTGTTGCAGGGAGTGAGGCCGGGTTTCCACTGCTGCGAATCCAGGCCGATTCCCCGCCCACGAATTCGGATGGATTTCAGCAGCCTATAGAAGTCTATGAGAGCCATCCGAATTCGTGGCCGAGGAAAAATCTGAGGCCCTGCAGCATAATTTTGTGCGTAGCTGTCCAAATCCCATAGCCACGCATAGCACGGCTAGAGGCAGGGGTTGAGTCCTGCGTGAACGCGGGGGGACGGCGTCCACCCACTTTTTTTGGACAGTGGACGCCGTCCCCCCTAGCACCCTGGAGGGGAGCAGCACAGCAGAGAGGAGCATTATGCGCAGCGTGGGGAGGGGCGGACGTTCCCCCCCCCCCCCCCTCTCCCTCCCTCACCTTGGGGCTCCTCTCCGTGGGTCTCCCCTCCATAAAGAATGCGGCGGCGGTGGCTGGCGGCGGTTACTGGCAGCGGCATCAGTGGGCGGGACTTACCTCCTCCAGCGTTCTGGGTTGACGCTGTTCGTGCAGCTACTCTGGTCTTTACTAGACCAGAGTAGCTGCACGAACAGCGTCCACTTGCCGGAACGCTGGAGGAGGTAAGTCCCGCCCACTGATGCCGCTGCCAGTCACCGCCGCCAGCCACTGCCACCGCATTCTTTATGGAGGGGAGAGCCACGGAGAGGAGCCCCAAGGTGAGGGGGGGGGGAACGTCCGCCCTTCCCCACGCTGCGCACAATGCTCCTCTCTGCTGTGCTGCTCCCCTCCAGCTGGGGGGGACACCTATTCACCTGGCTACATATACTGGGGCCACTATACACCTGGCTACATATACTTGGGCCACTATACCCCTGCCTACATATACTGGGCACATATACCCCTGGCTACATATACTGGGCACATATACACCTGGCTACATATACCGGGGACACCTATACACCTGGCTATACTGGGGACACCTGGCTATACTGGGGACACCTATAGACCTGGCTACCTATTCTGGGGACATCTATACACTTGGCCACCTATTCTGGGAATATCTATACACCTGACCACCTATTCTAAGGACATCTATACACCTGGCTACCTATTCTGGTGACATCTCTACATCTGGCCACCTATTCTGGGGACAACTATACACATGGCTACTTATACTGGGGACACCTATAGACCTGGCTAGCTATACTGGGGGTACCTATTTTGGGAGAACTGCTGTCAGATCTGTATTTTTGGGGAACCGCTGATGCCAGATTACGTGTATTTTGGGGAACTGCTGCCAGATTGTGTATGTTGGGGGACCACTACTGCCAGATTACATGTATTTTGGGTGTTCCGTGTATTTTGGATGATCCACTGCTAGGTTTCGCGTATTTTGGGGAACTGCTTCCAGATTATGTGTATGTTGGGGGAACTGCTGCTGCCAGATTGTCTATTTTGGGGGAACCACTGCCATATTATCTGTATTTTGGAGGAACCTCTGCCAGATTATGTGTATTTTTGGTGAAATGCTGTCAGATTACATCTACTTTTGGTTGATACACTACGACAGAGTTCAAACTTCCCCTGGCAGACCATTTATACCACTGCTAAGGCCATGTATATTTGGCCCCACCCATGATCACGCCCACGCTATGCTTGACCACGCCCATTTTTTGGGCGCGCGGCACAGAGATTTTTTTTTTTAAATCATCCTTTATTAAAATTAAGGAGCAAAATATAAACAGAACAAGTATACAACAGGTATAAATCTTTGCAGCAGCAGCAGGTATTATACACAGATATATTTGGCATAAGTGCAACCATAAAACATACAATCAATATCGGTATAGATATATTTCATCACAATACTATTTTAATGA
This sequence comes from Hyperolius riggenbachi, assembly GCF_040937935.1. Lineage (NCBI taxonomy): Eukaryota > Metazoa > Chordata > Amphibia > Anura > Hyperoliidae > Hyperolius > Hyperolius riggenbachi. The sequence goes on along the minus strand of NC_090647.1, from coordinate 445,115,894 downwards.
GTTAGAAGGCAGCTGTATTAGCTAGAGGGGTTATAGAGACTGTAATTGTGACTAAAGGGTTTTCTTATCCCAAACAGTTACCCATAGTAAATAGTCTGTCAATAGGCAAAACCCGATCAGGAAGACCGGGAGTATTTAGCCAGGGAGCCCATATTTGCTCAAATTTTTGGGGTGCATCCCTGTGCGCATACACCAGTTTTTCAAGCTTTAAGTAAGCATTCACCTATACAATCCAAGAGGCAGAGGAGGGAGGGGCTGGGTCAATCCAAGCAGATAGGATAAGCTTTCTGGCCTGAAATAGCAGCCTGTGAAGCATAATTTGTGTTGGTTCTGGGACATTTAGCCCTGAAAGTAGCCCCAATAAACAGAACTGGAAAGTTCTAGGAACAGTAGTATTAATGAGAGTATCAATTATATCTAAAATATCTTTCCAATATCTATGGAGCTTGGGGCAGTGCCACAACATGTGTATAAGATCTCCATGTTCCCTACTACAACGGGCACAGATAGGATCATCTCTAAAGTGCATGCTATATAACCTTTTGGGGGTCAAAAGCGTTCTGTGAAGTATATTAAGTTGGGATAATTTATGTGTAGCATTAGTAGAGACCATTGGTACGGTTTGCAAAATTTCGGCCCAATCCCCTTCTGAAAGGTTGTCCAGCTCCTCCACCCATCTGTCATAACTCTTAAGAGGGAATCTTTTTAAGAATAAATCCAGCAACATAGCATAACATTGTGAAATTAATCCACTTCTAGAGCTACACTGGGCTATCAGGTTAAATAAGGGTGCTGGGTGAAAGAGGAGTGAATGCGTTTTTTGTTGCTGGTGGATAGCATGTACAAATTGAGCGTGTTGAAATTGTAGCAGTGGCGATAAGGGAATTTTCAATAGTTCGGCTATACTTGAATAAGGTACAGGTTCTGTATCATTTAGCACCTGTATTAAGTGTGTAATACCTCTATTTGCTCATTGATTGAGAAATGTCAATTCCTGCAATTCTACAAGGCGGGTGTTACCATTTAGTGGGGTGTAAGCTGTAATACCCTCTATGTTTTGCATAGAGCGTATTCTGTCCCAAATTTTTTGCATCAAGGTCAAAGTTGGAATTTTACCATTACTGAAGGAGCCACATGTACCAGCTTCAAGTGCTGCATAAATAGAGGTAGAGCATAGTTTTGTATTCAGGATTAGCCTACTAGAGTCTGAAAGTTCTTGAGATTCCCACCCTGCCAGGTGTTGGAGCTGCGATGCAAGGAAATACACCCACGCGTTTGGTACAGCCAATCCCAGAGCCGGGACAAGGTCCTCCAGCACCCAAGGCTGAGACACCAAAGTGCGCCCCTCCATCCCTGCCACCTCAGCCATCACACACTGATTACTATTAGACTAAGAGGTGCCACAGGGCTCACAACCTCCCCAACACCTTAATATCTAGTTATCTGGCTTGCAGTCACTGCCATGTATCCCCTTTTCTTATTTATTTCTGCTTCAAACACAATTAGGAATGACAGCTGAATGAATTCTGCGCCCCCTCCTACACTGCGCCCTGAGGCTGGAGCCTCTCCAGCCTATGCCTCGGCCCGGCCCTGGCCAATCCTCCCTCGTCTTTAGGGTATTGAAGATATTGTAATTTTATTTTTACTCTACCCGTACCCCAGATAAAGTCCCTAAAAATTCTATCTATTGTTTTGAATACTTTGAGATGCAGCCATGTTGGAGAGTTATGCAGGATATATAGAAGTTGAGGCATCGTGACCATTTTCAGTAGGTTAATCCTAGCGACTGGGGATAAGGGCAATTTTGACCATGTCTTGAGTTTCTGAAGTATCTTAATTAAAAGTGGAGAGAGATTTAGAGATTCGAATTGAGAAACATCAGGTGAAACAGTAATTCCTAAGTATTTGAATGATGTCACTTTTTGGATTTGAGAGCAACACTGCGGCAGAATTGGGTCTTGTCTATCCAATGCTGAAAGGCACGATTTGTCCCAGTTTACCACTAGGCCGGAGAACCTACCAAAATCAGATAAGACTGACATAGCGTTAATTAGGGAGGTATCTGTATCCTGTAAAAATAATACGGTGTCATCAGCATATAATGCTATTTTCTCTTCCAGGGGTCCATATTTAAATCCTTGTATTTGTTTACTATTTCTAACCAGTCCGGCTAGGGGCTCTATGGCCAAGGCAAATAAAAGTGGGGATAGGGGACATCCTTGTCGGGTGCCTCTTCCCAGACTAAAGAATGGAGAATTAGAGTTATTAACTCTAATACAGGCCTTTGGGTGGTTATATAGGATTTTTACCCATTTAAGGAAGTTGGGACCAAAGTTCATTGATTCAAGCACCTTATATAGATATATCCATTCGACACTGTCGAAGGCCTTGGCAATATCGAGGGATAGGATAGCTCTTTCTCCGATATTATCAGCAGGAAGCTGAACATTGAGAGAGGCCCTTCTAATGTTAATTGCCGTAGACTTAGATGGGATGAAACCCGATTGGTCTGATCCAACCAGAGTAGTAATTACCTTAGCGAGCCTATTCGCCAAGACCTTCGACAGTATCTTGATGTCAGTTGTCAAGAGAGAGATTGGTCTATATGATTCTGCCTTAAGGGAATCCTTGCCAGGTTTGAGGATTAAGATAATTACTGCCTCCGTCATTGAGCTAGGTAAGACTCCCAAGTTAAATGCAGCATTAAATACTTCCAGGAGCTTAGGTAGTAGTAGATCATCATATCTTTTGTAGATTTCTAGAGGGAGGCCATCGTTACCAGGGGCTTTGTTATTTGGGAACGAAGCAACTGCTGCTTCTAACTCCTCAAGCATAATAGGAGACTCCAACATGGCTGCATCTGCCTCACTAAGACCCAGTAATGGAAAGACCCAGTAATGGAATGAGGGACAAATAGTCGTCTAGATCTTGAGGGGTATATGCTACTCTAGAGGAGTATAAGTCATTATAAAATCTCTGCAATTCTAGGTTAATAGCCAGAGAATCTGTAACTATGGCCCCAGTGGGGGTAGATAAAGCACCGATAATATTAGGGGGGGATTGAGCTTTAGTTATGACTGAGAGCAGGTGCCCCGTTTGGTCCCCTTGTTCAAAAAATGCTTGCTTCTGGAAGAAGCGCTTATGATTTGCCTTGGATATCAAATGCTCATTAAGGTTGTCCTGGGCTTGCGTCCAGGCCAGCCTATTGGCGTCTGTAGGATCTGCAATAAATTCAGCTTCTTTATCCCCCACCATTTTGATCAAAGAGATATCCGAATTTTTTGTTTTGGATCGAATTTTATTGATTTCCCTGGAGAAGAGTCCCCGGAGAAAGGCCTTGAATGCATCCCAGGACCACAACCTATTGTTGGAGTCATTGTTACAAGCAAAAAATACATTGATCTCATTGATAATATCAGAGTGAGTATTAATTAGTGTTAACCAATAAGGGTTTAGTTTCCAAGGTGGCCTTGGTTTCCTGTGGTTTATAAAAGAAGAGATTACAATTTTTAATGGAGTATGATCGGAAAGAGATCGTACTAGATACTCAGCTTTCTGAATCAGCATTTTCATGGGAGCGTTGCAAATAGCTAGATCAATCCTAGACAGGGACATATGTGTTTTGTTAAAACACGAGTACTGTAAGTCTTTGGGATGCATAGAACGCCAAACGTCCATCAGGCCCAATTCCCCAAGGAATCTAGCCAGTGGAGAGAGTTGACTCGTCTGTGCCCGAGACCTAAACCTGTCCAGCTTATGATCCAAAAACATATTAAAATCCCCGACCCAAAGCAAGGGAAGATGGCTCTTATCTTTTATAAAGTTTACAATAGGTTGTAGATTGAGTAGTGAGAAAGGCGGAGGTGAGTAAATGGTTGCTATGATACATTCTAAGTTGTTAACCCGGCCATGGACTATTACAAAACGCCCCTCTGGATCAATTATAGATGCTATAGGGGAGAAATGTATTTTGCTATGAACTAATACGGATACCCCTCTTGAATAGGAGGAATGTGTAGAATGAAAGCTATGTGATATCCACTTTTTTTTTAATAGGTGCAGAGAATAAGGCATAAGATGGGTTTCCTGTAGACAGTAAATGGCAGGTCCAGCCTTCTGTAGAGCAGAGAAAATTGCATATTGTTTTGTTGCATCAGATAACCCCCTTACATTCCAGCTTAATATAGTGATATCTTCCATTTTAGATGTTTAAAGTGTACTAAAGGATTGGTATGGTTACCTTTTTGAGCCAGTAAACATAGATTAGCTGCTGCTGCTGCACTTTGATTGAGTAAAAAGTACAATTGAGATAACATTCCCCAAGTTTCCCCCCTCCCACCGAACATAATGAACCTTATTATTTGTGAGATCACAAAAATTCTTAACATGAGAGCCCAGACCCAAAAGTGAAGTTTCCCTCCTAAAGTATTATTACACATATAACCAGAGGGTCTTGCTCTATGATTAGTCGAAGTTTGCCAAACCAACATACCTAACATCTGAGGGCACAAAGATTTCTCTTCTCCCCCCAGACATTTCAATGTATATTCAGAGTGATGTATTAAAGCGGATCACATATCCATTAACCCCCTAAAGACACGGTCACCGCATAACGATTTAATAACAATATCACACAGCCACAGGTATCAGGGTTGCCCCCGCACAGTAACTCAAGGATAGAAGTCCCGGTGGGGAGTACCCACCCAAGAATCATAAGGCATTTTTCAAATATATACTGTTATCCACTCAGCGTTTAAGCTAGAGTACAGTTTCCATATTTCAAGTAAAATCCTGAGAGGAGAACACCAAAATTATTCAGCAGATACGGCAGACTTTGTTTTTATATGCTGTTCATTTTGGTCAAGCCAGTCCGCGGCTTCTTGCGGTGAAAGAAAGAAGTGGGCCTCATTATTTGCTATGACTTTAAGTTTCGCACGATAAAGCATAGCATATTGTACTTGCATTTTCTGAAGACGTTTCTTGATATCATAAAACTTCAGCCTTTGTTTCTGTACTTCTGCCGAGAAGTCAGGATAAAATGAAAGTTTAGGTTCGTTGTAGGTAATGGACCCTTTTAGCCTGGCTGCGTTCAGAAGAGCCTCGCGGTCTCTATAGTGAAGAAACCTAGCAAGGAAAGGCCGAGGGGCAGCTCCAGGCTTTGGCAAACGTGTGGGGACACGATGTGCACATTCTATCGCATATAGGTTGGTAAAGGTTTTCCGACCAAAAAGAGATATAAGTAACTTTTCAATAAACAATGTAGGGTCCGAGTTCTCGATCTTTTCAGGGAGGCCTACAATGCGCACATTATTGCGGCGTAGTCGATTTTCCATGTCATCATTTTTATCAGAATTTGCTATAGCATGTCTTATAACTCGTTTTAAATCACGTGTAATCAGGCCCATTTGATCCTCCACATTACTGACTCTTGTTTCTACTGCTGTGGTTCTTTCCCTTATGTTGCTAATGTCCTGTCGTATCAGCCCCAGCTCCTCTTTAATTCCGCCCGTCTGCTGCGTCAGAGAAAGTATGGCTTCGTTGCAGGCCTGCACTGCGGCCAATATTTCACTAGGCAGAGGCTCTTTAGCTTTTCTTCCTCCCCCTCCCAGCTTACCGGGTCTGGCTGCTTTTGGTTTCGGGGTTGCGGCAGGTACTCCTGGCTCAGCCTCAGTTTCCCACTCCTCCGCAACCGAGCCTTCGGTTTCCGCTTGGACCCCCTCTAGCTCTGCCCCGTCAGCGTTTTGTTTGTCGGGAGCTGTGTCTCCGGGCATACTCTTAGGCTCCTTGTGTGCGTATTTCTCCAGCCTAGCAGCTATATCGCTGCGCTGGGGGTCTGGGTGCTGTGTTGGAGGAGGATCGGCACCATCTTGCCTCTTCGGATGGTCTGCGGAGGCCTTCTCCTCTCTATTCCTCAACATCATCGCCATTTGTGCGGTTTCTTCCCCCGGGGGTACAGTAAGGGTGTCTGCTCTGTAATCTCCGCCAGTCGGGACCAAATCAGGGGTTCAGATCAACGTACCGGATCAAATATTATCGGATCAGTGTGAGATGCGTCTGCTCACATCGCCGGCTGGCCACGCCCCGGCACAGAGATTTTTAGGGAGAGTCCACTCACTTCTTTTTCCAGGACTAGACCCCTGGCTAGAGGGATTCGGCTGCGAGAGGCAACAGCTGTGCTGGCATCGCATCTCGCAAGACGCATGCCGCCGCACAAATGGAAACCTAGCCTGAGTCATTTTCTCAGCTTTTCAGCTTCCTGACACATCCATGAAAGTTATCCTCTCTGCATGTACATTTTTGCAGCAGTGCCATAGCCTAAAGACTGCACTTCTTTTGATTCTCCTCTCCATTACACTGGCAGCTAGAAATGATATCTGTGCCCCTCTTAAGTGGTACAAAAAATATTGGCCAATGAGAGAGGAACAAAGGTGTGGGATGGGAAAACAGGAGGGAAAGGGGCTTCAGCCAATCAGGCTGCATTAGTTATGTCTGAGGGGTATAACTATTAGAAGTGGAGGAAAATAAAGAAGAAAGAAAAAACCACAGCATGCACTGTAACTTCCTTTGTCTGGCAATGTACCAAATAAGAGCCAGGAGACAAGGGGAAGGCCTCGTTCACATCATTTAGCGCAGATGGATGTGCGATCGGAACGCAACGTGTCCGATCGCACGCCATCTGCGCTACTGTGCGCTGCGCTGCAGATCCCATTCATTACAATGAATGGGATCTGCGCTGCGATTACCAAAAATGCGTGCAGCATGCGATATCGCAATTGTGCTGCCATGCAGCGCATATGATGGGAACGGTAGAAGGGCTGTCTATGCCCTTCTACCATTCTTGCGTGTCGCACACTATACGCGCTGCCAAAATGTGCACGGCAGCGTGTATAGTCTGAATGAGGCCGAACGATGTTCTATGGAAAAGAAAAGTACGGGCGATTTTGAACTTTTGAATTGCCTGGTTAGCATCCTTATTACTTGTTTAGCAGATAAAAATAGAGAATTGATTTTTGATTTTATGCCTGACACTTACTCTTTGCATCCAAGCAAGGCCAGGGTTCGAATCTTGGCTCTTCCTGTTTAGTAACCCAGCACTTATTCAATGAGGAGACCTTGGGCAAGACTCCTAAACACTGCTACTGCCTATAGAGAGAGAAACACACAGTTTAACCACTTGAGGACCTAGGGCTTTCTACCCCTTAAGGACCGGCCACTTTTTTTCCATTCAGACCACTGCAGCTTTCACGGTTTATTGCTCGCTCATACAACCTACCACCTAAATGAATTTTGGCTCCTTTTCTTGTCACTAATAAAGCTTTCTTTTGGTGCGATTTGATTGCTCCTGCGATTTTTACTTTTTATTATATTCAGCAAAAAAGACATGAATTTTGGCAAAAAAATGATTTTTTTAACTTTCTGTGCTGACAGTTTTCAAATAAAGTAAAATTTCTGTATACATGCAGCGCGAAAAATGTGGACAAACATGTTTTTGATAAAAAAAAACCCATTCAGCGTATATTTATTGGTTTGGGTAAAAGTTATAACGTTTACAAACTATGGTGCAAAAAGTGAATTTTCCCATTTTCAAGCATCTATGACTTTTCTGACCCCCTGTCATGTTTCATGAGGGGCTAGAATTCCAGGATAGTATAAATACCCCCCAAATGACCCCATTTTGGAAAGAAGACATCCCAAAGTATTCACTGAGAGGCATAGTGAGTTCATAGAAGATATTATTTTTTGTCACAAGTAAGCGGAAAATGACACTTTGTGACAAAAAAAAAAAAAAGTTTCCATTTCTTCTAACTTGCGACAAAAAAAAATGAAATCTGCCACGGACTCACCATGCCCCTCTCTGAATACCTTGAAGGGTCTACTTTCCAAAATGGGGTCATTTGTGGGGTGTGTTTACTGTCCTGACATTTTGGGGGGTGCTAAATTGTAAGCACCCCTGTAAAGCCTAAAGGTGCTCATTGGACTTTGGGCCCCTTAGCGCAGTTAGGCTGCAAAAAAGTGCCACACATGTGGTATTGCCGTACTCAGGAGAAGTAGTATAATGTGTTTTGGGGTGTATTTTTACACATACCCATGCTGGGTGGGAGAAATATCTCTGTAAATGACAATGTTTTGATTTTTTTTACACACAATTGTCCATTTACAGAGTTATTTCTCCCACCCAGCATGGGTATGTGTAAAAATACACCCCAAAACACATTATACTACTTCTCCCGAGCACGGCGGTACCACATGTGTGGCACTTTTTTGCACCCCAAGTACGCTAAGGGGCCCAAAGTCCAATGAGTACCTTTAGGATTTCACAGGTCATTTTGCGGAATTTGATTTCCAGACTACTCCTCACGGTTTAGGGCCCCTAAAATGCCAGGGCAGTATAGGAACCCCACAAATGACCCCATTTTAGAAAGAAGACACCCCAAGGTATTCCGTTAGGAGTATGGTGAGTTCATAGAAGATTTTATTTTTTGTCAAAAGTTAGCGGAAAATAGATTTTTATTGTTTTTTTCACAAAGTGTCATTTTCCACTAACTTGTGACAAAAAATAAAATCTTCTATGAACTCACCATACTCCTAACGGAATACCTTGGGGTGTCTTCTTTCTAAAATGGGGTCATTTGTGGGGTTCCTATACTGCCCTGGCATTTTAGGGGCCCTAAACCGTGAGGAGTAGTCTGGAAATCAAATTCCGCAAAATGACCTGTGAAAGCCTAAAGGTGCTCATTGGACTTTGGGCCCTTTAGCGCAGTTAGGGTGCAAAAAAGTGCCACACATGTGGTATCGCCGTACTCGGGAGAAGTAGTACAATGTGTTTTGGGGTGTATTTTTACACATACCCATGCTGGGTGGGAGAAATACCTCTGTAAATGACAATCTTTTGATTTTTTTACACACAATTGTCTATTTACAGAGATATTTCTCCCACCCAGCATGGGTATGTGTAAAAATTCACCCCAAAACACATTGTACTACTTCTCCCGAGTACGGCGATACCACATGTGTGGCACTTTTTTGCACCCTAACTGCGCTAAAGGGCCCAAAGTCCAAAGAGCACCTTTAGGCTTTCACAGGTCATTTTGCGGAATTTGATTTCCAGACTACTCCTCACGGTTTAGGGCCCCTAAAATGCCAGGGCAGTATAGGAACCCCACAAATGACCCCATTTTAGAAAGAAGACACCCCAAGGTATTCCGTTAGGAGTATGGTGAGTTCATAGAAGATTTTATTTTTTGTCACAAGTTAGTGGAAAATGACACTTTGTGAAAAAAACAATAAAAATCTATTTTCCGCTAACTTTCGACAAAAAATAAAATCTTCTATGAACTCACCATACTCCTAACGGAATACCTTGGGGTGTCTTCTTTCTAAAATGGGGTCATTTGTGGGGTTCCTATACTGCCCTGGCATTTTAGGGGCCCTAAGCCGTGAGGAGGAGTCTGGAAATCAAATTCCGCAAAATGACCTGTGAAATCCTAAAGGTGCTCATTGGACTTTGGGCCCTTTAGCGCAGTTAGGGTGCAAAAAAGTGCCACACATGTGGTATCGCCGTACTCGGGAGAAGTAGTACAATGTGTTTTGGGGTGTATTTTTACACATACCCATGCTGGGTGGGAGAAATAACTCTGCAAATGGACAATTGTGCGTAAAAAAATCAAAAGATTGTCATTTACAGAGGTATTTCTCCCACCCAGCATGGGTATGTGTAAAAATACACCCCAAAACACATTGTACTACTTCTCCCGAGTACGGCAATACCACATGTGTGGCACTTTTTTGCACCCTAACTGCTCTAAGAGGCCCAGAGTCCAATGAGTACCTTTAGGCTTTACAGGGGTGCTCACAATTTAGCACCCCGCCCACTTGCCAGGACAGTTAACAAACCCCACAAATGACCCCATTTTGGAAAGAATACACAACAAGGTATTCCATGAGGGTAATGGTGAGGTCATTGAAAATTTTATTTTTTGTCACAAGTTAACGGAAAATGACACTTTGTTAAAAAAAAAAAAAAAAATTCTGCTAACTTGTGACAAAAACTAAAATCTTTTATGAACTCACCGTGCACCTCACATAATACTTTAGGGTGTCCTCTTTCCAAAATGGGGTCATTTGTGGAGTCTGTCCTGGCATTTTAGGGTCTCTGCAATCATTACATGTATGGCCAGTATTAGGAGTTTCTGCTATACTCCTTATATTGGGTATACAAGTAATGCACTCTGGGCTGAAAGGAAAAATGAACGGCAAACATACCTTGCTCCCCATCAATGGCAGATCTTCCTCCACATCAATGGCAGTGATAACCTCAGGAGAGAGACACCCCGTGCCACCCTGCACTCAGGGTGAGCCACCAACTTATGTGACTGGGCCTCAGAACTTTAGTATACAGCATTATGCCTGTAGGATACAGCAATATGCCTGCCAATAGAGATGACTCTGTGTGGCATTAAAGCATCATCATCGGCCCAAATCACATATAAACCGGGGGTGTCCACACTCAAGGGAAATTCAAACATGCCGTCTTATATCGCCAATCCAGGACAGATCAGCAATATCAAGCATGGAAACCGATCCTTCTTCCCACTTTTATGCTTACCCGTTTGGTCTTCAAGCTTACCTCTCCTCTCCCTGCGACAATGTGCAAAAGACCACTGAGTGTGTGCCTACTCCTGTGTCTGGAGTTCCCTAGGTTCTAATAGTGTACCTGCTCGTGGTACCTCTCAAAACACGGCCCTACGCATGGGCCAGGCTGGTCAGGACAGCGGGGACAATAAAAACTGGTGTCATTCCTTCTTCCAGTCCTGCTGCAGACACGACAACGTTTTCTTCGGATGCGTTGACCTGGGGCACACGGAATCTGATAGGCGTAATGCCTACCATGCAGTCGGCTAGTTGCATCTGGGGGGGGGGCCTGGCACCTCCTGGATACAGGATGTCCAGAATGATCTGTTCCTGAAATTGGAGGAAAGATCCAGTTCTCCCAGCCTTACTGTAGAGAACAAAGCTGTTGTAAACTGCCAATTGAATCAGATAAAAAGACACTTTCTTATACCAGCGTCTTGTTTTCCGGGTAACTAAATAAGGCGCTAACCTCTGGTCATTGAAGTCCACCCCTCCCATGTTGACATTATATTCGTGGACGACAAGGGGCTTTTCAATGACCTTAGTTGCCCGTTGAATTTGGACTGTCGTGTCTGTGTGAATGGTGGACAGAAAGTAAACGTCCCTCTTGTCCTTCCATTTCACCGCGAGCAGGTCTTCAGTACGCAAGGCGACCCTCTGCCCCCGTTGAAGTCTGGTGGTAACGAGCCGTTGGGGGAAGCCCTGGCGACTAGGCCGCGCAGTGCCACAGCATCGGATTCCTTCTAACTTTAAGTGCTGAAAGAGGGCCACACTTGTGTAATAATTGTCCACAAAAAGATGGTACCCCTTCCGGAACAAGGGTGACACCAAGTCCCACACAACCTTTCCACTGCTCCCCAGGTAGTCAGGGCATCCGACCGGCTCCAATTTTGAGTCTTTTCCCTCATAGACCCTAAAACGACATGTATAGCCTGTGGCCCTTTCACAGAGCTTATACAGTTTCACCCCATACCGGGCGCGCTTGCTTGGGATGTACTGTTTGATGCCAAGGCGCCCGGTAAAGCGTAAGAGGGACTCGTCTACGCAGATGTTCTGTTCAGGGATATAAGCATCTGCAAATGTTGAGGACAGGTGGTCTATGAGGGGCCGAATTTTGTGGAGCCGGTCATAAGCAGGGTCTCCCCTTTCAAGACAGGTTTCGTCGTCGTTGAAGTGCAGGAAGCGCAGGATGGACTCAAATCGTGTCCTGGACATGGCAGCAGGGTACAAGGGAACATGATGTACTGGGTTCGTAGACCAATACGACCGCAATACATTTTGTTTCATTAGTCCCAAGTGAAGGATAAGGGCCAAAAAGATTTTAATGTCGGAAACTTGGACTGGTTTCCACCCGAAAGGCTGGGCATACATGCTCTCCGGGTGCTCGGTGATGAATTGTGTGGCTTTACGATTGGTCTCAACCACAATTAAGTCCAGGAGAACCTGGGTGATGAACAGCTGCAAAAAGTCTAGGGCCGTTCCTAGATGAGCTGTCGCCACCTGGACTCCAGACTGGGCGGTGAAAGGGGGCACTACGGGTGCGGCGGAATCAGGGGATTGCCAATCTGGTTGTGCCAGCACCTCTGGGAGTCTATGGGTACTACGGGCCCGTCTTCTTCTTGGTGGCTGCGACGGGGGTACTACTGCACTTGCCGCCGTACCAGTTTCCACTTCCATGCTGACGCTCACCACTTCGTCAGGGTCTACGGAAGCACTGGCACTAAGTCCAGGAGATGCTGCGCTGCTGGTGCCTGCCTCACCAAGAAAACTATCAACAGCGCTAGCACCACCCTGCTGCCCTTGAGGCGGATCCTGCGCCACCTGCGGTCTAACGACTTGGGGTCTGGTACGCCTGGCTGTAGCCGGGACCATAGCCTCGTCATCAGTATCGGTCAGGGAACCACTGCTTTCTACAGGTTCAAAATCGGACCCGGAAGATTCGACGGATGATTCTTCCCAAAAGAATTCATCCGACTGGTCCATGTACCTGTATACCTCGTCATCGGAAAGCCCCCTTCTTGCCATTTTGGATTGCTAAATTTATGGGGTTTTCCTCCGAGACTACCCAGAAAAAAAGAGCACCTACCTAGCAAAAAGGGAGTATCTGAGAGGTATTGGGGTTGGTGGGAAGTGGGGTCTCAGAGGCAATCAAACAATCACGGGACAATCAAATCCAATTACAGCACAATCGACTCCAATCACAGCACAAGCAGATCTGATGCACTCGGAAGGTGATGGGGGGAGGGTGGGATTGGGTGTGGCGGGAAGTGGGGTCTCAGGCAATCAAACAATCACGGGGCAATCGAAGCCGATCACGGGACAATCAAATACAATTACAGCACAATCGACTCCAATCACAGCCCAATCAAATCTGATGCACTCGGAAGGTGATGGGGGGAGGGTGGGATTGGGTGTGGCGGGAAGTGGGGTCTCAGGCAATCAAACAATCACGGGGCAATCGAAGCCGATCACGGGACAATCAAATACAATTACAGCACAATCGACTCCAATCACAGCACAAGCAAATCTGATGCACTCGGAAGGTGGTGGTTGGAGGTGGTGGGGTTGGGTGTGGTGGGGGGGGGAGGGTGGGGTTGGGTGTGGTGGGAAGTGGGGTCTCAGGCAATCAAACAATCACGGGACAATCGAAGCAGATCACGGGACAATCAAATACAATCGCAGCCCAATCAAATACAAGCGCAGCACAATCGAATACAAGCGCAGCACAGTCAAAAACAATGCACTTGGACGGTGATTAGGGGGGGGGTCTGAGGGCGATTTGAGGGAGTGGGGGGTTGATCAGGAGCCTGCACGGGGCAGACTGAGTCCTGATCTGATGAGAGGCAGACACAGGGGGTTACTGATCGCAGATCAGTTAGTGATTGCTGGGGAGGACAGATGTAAACAAAGAGCAGGGGATGTAATCAGAAGGGGGGTATGAGGGCAATCGAGGGCCTGGGCAGGTGATCGGTTACCCCCGCGGGGCAGTTAGGGTCTGCTCTGATGGGTGGGGGTGCCAAGGGGTGATGGACAGGTGATAGACAGGTGATCAGAGGGGGATCAGAGGGGGATCAGAGGGTAAGGTAGCTGTATACAGATGTATACAGTATACAGGGGGGTAGTCTGGGATGGGGTCTGGGGGTGATCTAAAGGTAGGGGGGGGGGATCAGGGGTGACTAGGAGGCAGTTAGGGACCTAACGCAGGGGATAGCGTTTAAAGTTAGTGATAGGTGGGGGGGTTGGGGTTTTTAAAGGGGTGCAAGGGTGCTGGCAGGGGTCTGCTGGGGTGATCAGGGGGGGTATGAGGCCTGGGGTGGGAGATCAGGGGGGCTGTAGGCAAAAAAAAACGTGTGTGCTGTAATACTCACAAAGTGCTTCCTCCTCGCTAGTGGTCTCTGCAACAATGAGACCACGAGGCGAGGAGGAAGCACGTATAAGGCACTTTGTTTACTTAACAAAGTGCCTTATACCTTCTGATTGGCGGATCCCCGAGATCCCTCCGCTCGCCGGCGCTGCTAAGTGGCCGGCGAGCAGAGGCAAAATGCCAGGCTTCCGACTCCCGGCGGAGGATCGCGTCACGGATGACGCGATCGCTCCGCCCACGCCCATACAAGGACCGCCGCATTTTGTCTATACGGCGGTCCTTGCGGCGTCAGCTTCCCGGCCGCCATTTGTCTATACGGCGGTCGGGAAGTAGTTAAATGTTATTTGTCTTGTATTGCCTAAAAAAAGACCAAAAGTTTTTTGCTCTTGAGAAACACACTTTTCTAAAACATGACTTTTACATCATTACCTTTGTTCCATTTCTCATGGACAGACACATGTATAAAAACATACATGTGAATGACAGCTCTTCTCCTGGGGCAGAAAGGAACTGGTGATTTATGGCAAGCACTCAGCAATCTAATCCTGGGATATGTCCACTTTCATATAATTGTATTCAATCTGATGTGTAGAGATATGTTTTGTTTTCCTTCTGTGTTTCAGGAAACGCAGACGACTTTACAGCTCTCAAGCTGACATGATAAATATGAGTCAGGACTGACATTAGGTACAACATGGCCCATCTTTAACCTTTGCATTACTTGCTCATGCAATTTTGAACCATTTCATCCATCACCATCAAATATGAATGCTTCTGGATATATACAAGAGCAGTCACATACCAACTGGGACTGCCAGCAAAATATTTCTGAGAATGTATCAAATCAGAGTAACACAAATAACTATCATATAATCCTACGGTAAGACACAAACCTTTAGTTTACAAATGTATGTGGGCATTTAACGACTAATATTCAATAATGAATAAATAATGCATAAATGCAGATACTATAAAGTGGCAAGCTGCTGTCTAATCCATTTACTGCTGCTTTTCCCGTGTGTGGCTCTAAATACAGATGAAAAATTAGGAAATCATGCAAGTCCATTTATTTCAGTAATTCAACTTAAAAAGTGAAACTATTGTGTGAAATAGACTCATTACATGCAAAGCAAGATATTTCAAGCTTCAGTTATAAGTTTGATGATTATAGCTTACAGCTTATTGAAAACCCCAAAATCAAAATCTCAGAGCATTAGAATATTGTGAAAATGTCCAATCTTCTAGGCTCAAAGGCCCATATGCAATTCACTTTCTCACCTGAGTTTTCTCCCAGGTGATATTTTTAAAATTGTCGATAAAATCCATTCTAAGCCACCAGAAAGCAAGAAAATACTCAAAATAATTTTGATAGTACTTTTTCATTTAAGTTTTGGTACTTTTTTAGTTAAAAAGTGTTGGAAAGTTATTTTAAATAGAAGATGAAAAATTATCACCTAGGTGAAAACTCAGGTGAAAAAGTGAATTGCATATGGCCCCAAGTGTCAGACTTTAATCAGCTAATAAATCCAAAACACCTGCAAAGGGTTCTTATTTCATATATTAGTTTCACATTTTAACCTTCTGCCGCCCGCGTCACGCCAATGGGCGTGGCTGCGGCAGCAGCCCCAGGACCGCCTAACGCCAATTGGCATAAAGTCCTGGGGCTGTAATTTGCATGAGATCGCGCGCATGGTGCGCATGCATCTCATGCTCGGAGGGCGGAGCTCCGCCCTGCCTTCAGTCTCCGAGCGCCTATTGCCGCTCGGGAGACTGTTAGACGGCGATCACGCCGTCTATTTACTAGGTGCAGCGCTGCGATGAGCAGCAGCGCTGCACTGGGGACAGCCGTGTGACACGGCTGTCCCCATGGGGGACCAGAGAGCAATCGGCTCTCATAGGCAGAAGCCTATGACAGCCGATCGCCATAATTGGCTGACTGTGGGGAGGGAGGGAAGAAATGTAAAGAAACAGGGTTTTTTTAAAAAAAAAAAAACCCAAACAATAATATTTATTTAAAAAAAAAAAATAAACATAGGGGGAGCGATCAGACCCCCCCCCCCCACCAACAGAGAGCTCTGTTGGTGGGGAGAAAAGGGGGGGGGGATCACTTGTGTGTTGAGTTGTGCGGCCCTGCAGCTTGGCCTTAAAGCTGCAGTGGCCAATTTTGCTAAAAATGGCCTGGTCACTAGGGGGGTTTAGCCCTGCAGTCCTCAAGTGGTTAAGTTGAATTACTAAATACAAATATTCAAATTTTTTTAGTTTCCAAAATTGTTGAATATCATTTCAGCAACTGCAAGACTGAATTTTAAACAGTTTTTTTCAGGTTTTGTAGCAGTGAGATTGCATTTCCCACTATGTATAAGCATGGTAAAAAAAAGAAATAGCTACTGAACAGGTTTGCTGATAGGGGTTGAAAAGTTATTTATTTCAGGCAATAGAAAGCCTTGTTTTAAAACTTTACTAAGTGATATTGTGGGTTTTCACCACACAAACTATTTCTACTATGGCAAGGTTTACTTTCGAAATTGTACATTAATTAGCACAAAATCCTATTAAGTAAAATCTCATCTCGGAAGCTGAAGCACCTCATTGTATGCTTTGCTTGTGCATAAAACAAGCATTTTAATCTAATGCTAGGGTCCCTGTAGCCCTGTTTTCATGCTGATTGTAAAATATTGTTAACTAGTAGACCTAAGCCTGTTTAAAAACGGCCTGGTGCGCACCCACCGCACACCTGACCACCCGCTAACCCGCCGCACATCCGGCCGTTTACTCACACGCCGCACACCCGGCCGCCCGCTCACACGCCGCCTGCTCGGCTCCCTGTCTTCGTCCTCCTGTCTCTGTGAGGCTGGGTCCGTGCTGCGCACATGCGCAGTAGCAAAAAGCACGGACAACGCTACACAGAGACAGGTGTACGCAGGGACATAGGGGTTTTATTATATAGGATGCTACTTTACTTATATTTTAACTATCAACTCCCCTATTTTCACACTTACTCTCCTTCCTAAACACTAACACAGACCCCCTTCCTAATGCCTAACACTAACCCTCTCTTAATGCCCAACACTAAGTCCCTGGAGCCAATCAGCTAGCATCAGGAATCCAACTCACCTTGATGCTGTATGACTGGACCAAAGCAGAATTCCTGACAAATACTTCTGAAGACTGCTCGAGGAGGGGCACAGAGTTTGTCAAACAAGTTAGTCAAAAAACTTCACCAGGCCATGGCCCTGGAGCGAGGAAATGGAGAGGGGACCAGCAGAGGCATAGCTAGGGATTATGGGGCCCCAAGGCAGAATTTTGATGGGGCCCTCAGACTTAGGCACTCCTTGGCAATGCCACCTGTCCCAAGCATAACTCGGGGAGGCAGATGCATGATGGGATTTGTAGTTTTGTCACAGCTGGAGTGCCAAGGTTAGCCAACACTGGTCTATGGGCAACAAGGTAAAGTCAGATGGTGGAGTAACACAGGAAAATAATAGTTAAGACATCAATTACCACTTGGCCCCCCCTATGCTACAGGGCCCCATAGCAATTGCTATGGCTGCTATAGCTATTGCTACGCCGCTGGGGACCAGGAAGGTTATATGCCATACAGAGCCTTCCCTTTTCATTTGGCAAGAATCTAGCTATTTTTTCACTTCTGATTTACTTTAAGTGTTGTGGCTGGTGTGTGTGTGTGTGTGTGTGTGTGTGTGTGTGTGTGTGTGTTTGTTTGTTTGTTTGTTTGTTTGTTTGTGTTTGTGAGCAATAACATTCTGATCATCAAATCTTCCTGTAATTTGCTTTTGTCATGTAATTCCCTAATAAAGTATTCCCTAATAAATCTAATTCCCTATAAACTTAACAAGCCTCACCCACAGCTTCTCCAGTGCCTTGGCACTTTGAGACAGATGTAGCAAGGGCTTATGGGAGCTCAGTCTGGGCAGGAGGAGGAGGTGTTACTAGCCAGGGATTTCAGAGGCAGAGGGGAGGAGGGAGGAGGAGAAGGGAGTGAAGTTTTCACAGGCTGAGGGCTGGAGATACAGATCAGCTTGCCTGTGTGTAATGTGACAAACAGAATATGGCTGCTCTCATTGTATCACAGGAAGAAATAATCATATACTGTTGAAACTGTTTGCAGCTAGATTTGCTGTGTAAACTATCTAAACTTTAGATAAGAAATATAGACAAGTCACTTGTTATAGTTAGTTTTTCATCTCGGATGCACTTTAATTGACATGGAGGCATTTCACCATCAGGATGATGATCAGAGGTGAAAGATAAATGATGACCTGAGCTGGTATATGTATGACAGGGTATTGGTTTTTTTGAACTGAAATGTACAATACCTCTTCACGGCAATACTGTCATCGATTGTCATCAGATATCTAATAAACATTAGAGCTGGTTGATGAGGTAATTCTGGCTTGCAAGTAAATTTCATGCAAATCGTATGCACCTTTGAACTGGAGCAATCAAATAAGCCTCCTGTCGATTTTGATTGGCCCCCTTTCAGTCTGAATACCATGTGCATGAAAATTGTATGCAAGCCAGAAATATAAGTATCTCATTGACCATCTCTAGTAGAAATCTTATTGGGGATTCAGTTGCCATATTTGCTTTTGTGCATAAATAATTTTGTTTGTTTACAAATTACAAGCTCCCAAAGTACAGTTTAGCTGCTCTGAAAGCTGCCATTGCATTTTATTCATAGCTTTTGATATATAAATAAAGTAGCTATCTAGTGATAATTTCTCACATGTCTCTGCTTGTCAGCTCAGCACAGTTCCGTTTCAGCATGTGTCTGGCTGTAAGTAATTGTAGCAAAAGAGGAATGTAAACAAAAGATAATGTTATCACCGCCTCAGATGCAGATCATAAGCTGAAGGAACTTTTCTGTGCAGAGCAAAGTGCTGTGTTAAACTGTATGAATGCTGTCCTGCTACATTTTTTTGTGTGATAGCAGGTTTAGGGCTGTAAATAATATTTTAGAGCAAAGAGGAAATGTTGAGTTTCAGACCACTTTAAGTACTGCCTCCTACAGTAGTTCTCAATTTTAATTTTATTTAACTAGTTGAAGCAGTTTGATCAAGTGTTTTATTGCTTATCAACTGCAACTAAATTCTGTTGCTTTACACCACACTGTTTTTAATAAATAATCTTGAAGAACTGCACACGCGTGCAGCAGAAAACATATGGGGTTAAGGTAATACCTCCATTAAAAGTTGATTCCTGCATCGCGGTTATCCTGCCTCTGAAAGAAGTAGTGTTACAGCTGTAATTTACATGAACTTGATAAACATTTCCATACACTGCGCACGTTGATATATTCATACCACAAGGGAACTCCTCTGCAATTGTTAGTATTAGTTGATCAAAACCTCATAGAATGCGATGACAGCATTTAGTGTATTACACGCATGACTTAACTAAACAAATAACATGACCCACCAAGTTGGCAGCATGAACAGGGAACATGATTAAGGCTCAGGCCACACTAGGTAAGATCGCAAATGGCCAGCAGCAGCGGACAGCGTTGTTATTGCCTGATGAAGCGGGATCAAACCTGCGAAACGCGTTGCATATTTGGAGTTCATAAATAAAATATATTGACTGTCTTTACTACAGGCGTTGTGTGTCTACTTGGAGAAGGTAAGTCCACCACTACCTCCTCTATTTACCAAGAATTTGGTTTTTAAGCTCATTTAGCTTCCTTTTATCATTTTGGCGCCTCTGTTCTCCTGCATAATATTGAGTCCACCCTGGGTGGAGTGTTGAACCCCCTTTTTCTCATCTACAGAGAACGACTTCTTATTCCTGAGTGGGGTCAGGAAAATCTCCCCGCCTGCCTTTACAGTGGTTGCCTAATGGTAACCCTGGTTTGTGAGTATTAATATTTACTCTATTTAATAACCATTTACCAGTACATATTACACTATTGGGGCTCTTGGTGTTCCTTGTTTTTTATCTCTTCTTAGGTATGTAGGTGTTTTTGTACCCAAGGTTTGCCTTAATTTGGTGTTCACCACCACTGCATGCATATACTCGCTCCAAAACTTTTTAGAATATATGCACACAACCAGGACACAACCAGGATGCACCTGGACAGATGACATTCAGTTATGTTTGTAAACGTCTTAAGTGGCTGTGTATTGCCACAGCTATTTCATTCTTAACCACTTTTGTACCAGCAGTCTCTGCCCCCTGAAGAACCACAGACTGCTGAAGCACATACCTGCCGCTCTTGCCAGTCACGACGCTGCCCCATCGCCGCAGTCTCTATGACAGCAGAGTGCTGACAGCCGGTCAGGAGCCACTTTCTTTGGCTCCTGACATTGTCTATCAATGGGAGCCAATGTGATTGGCTCTCTGTGATCATGAGGTCAAGAGCCAATGAAAGCGGCTTCTGGCCTGCTTACAGAGCTCTGTTATCTTATAGACAGCAGAGCGAGTGAATTGCGGTGGGTGCAGAGCAGTGAGATCGGCGGTATTGGCGGGAATGCGTGATTCAGTGCGATGTTGAATCTACGTCAAGTCGGAGCCGTAGCACCACCTGCTGGAGATTCGTACTGCATCGGTTCAGAACCAGTTAAGCAACTTTGGTGCCTTTTTAAATTCCACATTTCTTCTGAGTGTAAATACGAGGCAATATTTCCAACTGACTGGCGTGGTGTAGCAGTATGCTGTATTTATGCATTCTACATTCCACAGCAACCAAACACTAGTCACATACCAGCTTGCCGCAGTCAAGTGTTGTAAATCTTATGAAAACATTGTATAAATTAATTTATTAATTCTGCACAGTTTTTTTAAAAAATATGCCTTTTACTGCAGCTGTTTACTTTCTTCTTAATGAAATGAATAGTACATTTTTATTTATCATACCATTTATTTTTCAACAACAAATCCCAGGGATAAACAAAAAACTTACAAAAAACTAGTCATTGGAAATTCAATCACCTGTCCTCCTAATTAAATCATTTTCTGCTTGGTAAATTATTCCATCACACATTCATGGGTGGAATAAATGAGCAAACCTTTTGTAGGTTTATTTTATCACTGTAGCTAGCGAAAGTGTTTAACAAACCAAAAGTCATTTGATTATCCACAGTCCACTTCTTCTGCCTCAGACTCAGTCCACTAGTTTCAAATATTTATCGGCTTGGCGCAGGGATTTTCTTAAATGTAATTTTACTGTATGATTAGGATGCTTTATTATTTATCCTGCACATACGTACATGTGACCAATACTAAGTATTCATTTGTGTTTTATGGAAAATAATCAACTAAGGAGACATCTACTGTTCAAAAATGAACGGAGGAATGCTCGACTATAGGGTCTCACAGATAAGTCTACAAAAACAGACAATAGTTCTGTAATCCCCTTAAAGTGAAACTGAAGCAAAAAAACAAACAAACCTTATGCTATAATGAATTGCATGTGTAGTATGGATAATTAATAGAACATTAGAAGCAAAGAAAAGAGTCTCATATTTATAGCTTTTTTTTTATAACATTGCATCATTCTCTAATAGTTGCAGTTTACAAACTACACTTTTTATTTTAAACTATGAAACAGGGCAAAGCGAATGACCATTTGAACTTTCCTGCAGTAAAACCTTATCTGAAGTTGTCTTTCACTGTTTCTTGATGTATAAGTGCTTCAGAAAGCAGCGCTGTCTTCGACTCAAGTTGGGTTGGAGAGCTCAAAGAAGCTCTTTTGCATAGATAACAACTGAAGTTTGTGATTTCATGGGAGCAGCCATCTTTTTGCTTGAAAGGAGGTGACAGGGAGCATGAGATACAGTTCCAACTGTCCTGTGTCCTGATCACCCGTCCCTGCTGGGTGCGCTAGGCAACATCAGAAATACCATCATGCTTTGCACAGCATCAGGGGAAAAATGCTCAGGCAGATTTCTTTGATGGGGGTGGAGCTTAGCTTCTGTGCAGCTAAAAATGAGGCTTGGGTAAGAAAAACAAAGTTCTGATGATGGGAAACTGTTAAACACCAAGCCTTTTCAGTGCTGCTGAGAAGACTTTTAGTCTGGAGGTTTACTTTAAGGGTAGAATCATGCAATAATTTCAGTTTGAGGTCTTACACAAGCTTTCAGTGTCAATTAGCTTTCTACCTGCCCATTCCTCTGCAAAACGTGTTGCTAATTCAATCACTAATAGTTGGACCAAGGCTGTGTGTAAAGATTGTGGAATTATCTCCGTGGTCGGCGCACAGGTCGTGCTATGCACCTGTAGAGGGAGATTCAAACCGGCAGATGGAGCTGTGGAGTGCAGACGAACACAGCCTCTGCACATCCACAGATGCCAGATGGGAATTGTACGAGTAGAAGCAATGCAGGGCAAGATAGCACTTAAAGAGAGAGAGCACAGAGACAGAATGTATGTGTGTCCACCAATCTAGTTGCCACCCAGCGACGGTGAACACACAATAGTGAAGACCAAGTGGGAAAGCAATCGCAAGAGATGGCGATTGCTAACAGTGACACAAGACTGAATAAGTACAGAGATAGAATGTATGTGTGTCCACCAATCTAGTCGCCACCCAGCGACGGCGAGCACACAACAGCGGAAACCAAGTGAGAACGCAATCGCAAGAGATGACAATTGCTAACAGCGACACAAGACTGAATAAGTACAGAGATAGAATGTATGTGTGTCCACCAATCTAGTCGCCACCCAGTGACGGTGAACACACAACAACGGAAACGAAGTGGGAACACAATCGCAAGAGTGGCGATTGCCAATAGTGACACATGACCGAAATAGACAGAGCACAAGTGAAGCAGGAAAGACATAGCAAATAACAATGATCAGAACATCAAGGAAAATAACAAATGCTAGCTAAACGCGAACACCACACTCATTCGTAACAGCGAATGCGTTTAAGACACGATCACCGCGTGTTAGGCGCCCAGCGATAAGCGTGCCACCCTAACTAACCAATGTAACACAAACACGAAATAAAGAACGCAAACGCTTGCTAAATGGTTACCTCACCGAGCCTACAGCAAGCGTTCGTACCAGACAAGATAGACAGACGGGACTACTAGTAGCAACCGCTGCTCTGGCTAGCACCCCTAAGGCAGAATACAGAAGGAACCACCGCTGCTACCGCTAGAGCGGGTGCGATCCAGACAGACAAACAGATGGGGCTACCAGTAGCAACCGCTGCTCTGGTTAGCACCTCTAGGGCAGAATACAGAAGGAAGCACTGCCACTACCACTAGGGCGAATGCAATCCAGACTGATGGAGCAGCCAGTAGCAACCGCAGCTCTGGCCTACACTCCCAGACAGACAGAACGATTTCCTGTCGACCGCCGCTGGCGACAAGACAATCGAGGCAGAGAAACAGAACACGGCAATACAGATAATACAACCTGACTGCACTAGAAGGGATGCCTAGTGCAGTCCCAAGGAATTACTCTAAGATAATCTTTAGCAAACGATAGCAAAGGCTGACACTCCAGGTGTTAGCAGGAACAAACCATCATGACCAGCAAGGAATTCTGGGAGCACAAGGTATTTATACTGCAAGCCATCAAAGGAGGCAGCTAGGCAATTTGCATGACACGTGTATGCAAATCCCTCAGTAGCAGAGCAACTCTGGAACTTGCAAAGTGAAGACAGGTCTCTTTTCCAGAGACCTGCAGCCCTCAGACCTAAGGAATGGTCAAACAGCTGTCTGCCTGTGCAGACAGCTGAGCGGATCATTACACTGTGATAAGGGTGTCCAGGGACAACGGACACACCAAAGCCATCCATACTTGCTCTAATATTAAAGTGTACTTGAGCCGAAACTTGGGTACAAAATCACATACTTACCTAAGGGGGAGAGAGAGGCCTCTGGATCCTATTGAGTCTTCCCTCACTGTCCACTGCCCCCCCCCCCCCCCCATTGCCAAGCCCAAACCCTCCAAAGATTAACAACTAAGGCTTGTCTGTAATCTGATTGGGGCTGGGCTCCTTTTCATGCATGAGTGCAGCCATATTGCACCTGTCCAAGTGGCTTTGTTCTAGTGTGCAGTTGTGGCTGTGTTCACACAACTGCAGCATGGCCTTCTTAGCTTGTGCCAGAAGATGAGCGTGGCCCTGATCAGCTGTAGAGTCAGCGACGGGGGACCGGAGGACAGTGAGGGAAGCATCATTAGGATCCAGAGGCTTCTCACTCCTCCTTAGGTAAGTATGTGTTTCTGAACCCGAGCTTCGGTCATGTTTTCTTTAACTATCAAGGATGAGTGTGTCAGAAGTAACTACATTATTCTGTTTCAGAACTGTTAAAAGGAGATTTTCCTGTACCTATAACCTAGAATCTCTGCCATTGCTGCTTGTCAGTAGTAAAACTGGCAGACTTGTATGGCTTTCACCAATTATTAACTCTTTGAGGCTTGGACCTCCTGCTGAGGACATATATTTAACTCCCTAGGCTTAAAGAGGAACTCCAGTGAAAATACATAATGATAAAAGTGCTTAATTTTTACAATAATTATTTATAAATGATTTAGTCAATGTTTGCCCATTGTCAAATCTTTCCTCTCCCTGATTTACATTCTAGCAACAATGGGGTAGCGGATATATCCCCAGGTGCGATCAGACCCCCATACACATGCGCTCGGATGCTCCCATATAAGCCACTGTAGGAATACAAAAAAGAGAAGAGAGGGGCGCTCAGAGCCTTCAGCAATCCACAAACACTCCGCCCGTTAGACAGGTCTCACCTGGTTCGGATTGGCCGGCACAGCGTACATAGCCACGGGGCGCGTTTGTCCCACTTGACTGAGCCGGGGACCAGGCTCTACACCGACGCGGGGCGGAGGTGATGTCACGTTACCAGTATCTTTCCTGTGCTGGCAGCTCAGGGAAACCAAGGCGCTCACAGGGAGCGTGAGCCATTGGATGCACAACTAGGCATTAATTGCACAGCTTAATGCCCCACAAGAAGTATAAAAGGAAATTTGTTTACTAAGTGTAAGGATCGGTGTAACACAGAGAGGGTCTGATTATTGGTGATCTGCAGTATCACCAAGAATACAGATATATACCTGATTATTGACGATCTGCAGTATCACCAATAATCAGATATATTACTAACCTCTGGACACCTGAGAGATATGAGTGTTTGGTGCAACAGTAATACTTTGAGAACAATATCAGGAGGACAGGTACAAAGGCAGTAAGGAATACTGCTAGAGTATGAGTACCTTTCAGCAGCCTGAGTACCTCCCGCAGGGAGGAGTCAGACTGGGAGAGGAAGGACCAGAGCGTGAGTGACACCAATAGGAGGATGTCACTGACTGGTCTGTGAACTATCTCTTAACTGAGGAGATAGCTCTCAAGGTCGGACAAGCCAGGTCGGCAACACACGGACATACAAAGTACAAAGACAGGAGGCTGATTCGGTAATCCTAAGGCAAGCAGGGTTTGGCAACAGAGTATCAGATATAGCGAAGTACCAAATCAGTGAACAGAAGAGTGGTCAGGAAAGCAGAAGGTCATAACAGATAATAAACAATGCCTAGTCTTGGGTGTGAGCTTGGGTGTGAGCTCCGTGATCATCAACACCCTGGAACTAGTCTGAAGTATAACAGAATGATAACACAGATTCCTAATCTTTGAGTGTGAGGTCCTTGATCATCAACACCCTGGGACTAGTCTGAAGTATAACAGAATGATAACACAGATTCTGACAATAAGGTCTGAGTGCTTCCACATAGTGATCGCAACGGCAGACAACCAGAGAATGACCAGCACCCAGTATATGTAGCCCAGCGCTCTCCAGCGCCTCCCCTAAGTGCTGGACCAATGGGAACTGGTACAATCGTCAGCTGACCGGCTTGGTCAGCTGACTCCCTTCTGGCTGTCATAAAAGTTCTGCCTCTCAACGCGCGCGCGTCCTTCTGAACCTATGTGGACTATCAGTCACAGCCACACCAGACATGTCTTGCGTACCACCCGCCGCGCTGGACGCGGAAACCGCCGCACCGCTATCAAGGCATGCGGCGGTTTCTCCGCGTTCGGCCATACTAGCAGATGTAGGCCCACGCGTGCAGACCGCCGCGTTGGACGCGGAAACAGCCGCCTTACTCTGAGCGCACGCGGCGGCTTTTCCGCTTTTTCTCACACTAAGGGTGTAAATTTATTAAAATAACAACGCGTTTCGCGGAGAAGCAGTCTCCGCTTTTTCAAGTTCATAATACAGGGATTACTATTGCACCATTACATATATATCCTACATACAAAGTTGCAATTAAAAATTGTCCAATCCGCCTAGCGTGGGTGGGGTTTCGCAGGCCATAGTATACCTACTAAAAACCAGGTAGTAATGCTGCTAATATAGGGCCTTGAACAATTACTAGAAAATCCATATTCGTCAGTACACACATATGCTAATATATACCCAGACACCAAAAAGTGCCAATTAGTAACTCATCTAGAACTAGAAATAATTAATAATTATAATATAAATGTATTCCAAGGAAAATCTATAATGTCTAGGACACCACACACATGCAATGCCGATTGGCCTCACATCATATATCTATCACAGGAAATCCCAGCATACAAAGAAAATAGTAATATAATTAGGGAAAGGAAAAAGAAAAAAAGGAGATAAGGGAAATAAAATTAGTAAAAATCTATTAGAACAAGCACAATATCAAAATCAATATTGATATTGGCAGATACAGATTATATCAAAAGGGGAATTTTTTCAAAAAATGGAGCCTAGCCAGCTAAATCCTCACTGCACAATTTTTTGGAGGTGGCTCATTTCCTCCAAACACTTATTTAGGCCCCCTGGTTCAAGTGTCCCTAATTTTAAAATCCAAAAAGACTTGCGTCTACATAGGACGCGATATGTTTTGTACTTATTGGGATGTTGCACTTGTTCCACAATAGTAGCTCTCAAAAGTTCAAACCTCCTGCCGTGGACAAGATGAAAGTGTTGGGAGACCCCATTTTTCAATTCACCCTTTTTTATATTCGACCTATGCTTGTTCAATTTTACTTGGAATTTTTGTGTCGTGCGTCCTACATATGAGAGTTTACATGGGCAACTGAGTAGATAGATCACATATGTACTCTGACATGTTAGATGACTTTTTATACAATATTCTACTGATGATTTGGTTTCAAAGGTACGTGCCCCCATCATTCAAGATCCTACAGGAGAGACATTGTTTAGATTTACACGCAAAACATCCTAGTTCAACACCATTTCCCATTTGAGTCTTACTTGTATCGTTAGATTGACAAATGGACAATCTACTTCGCCTAACCGCCCCCCGAATCACCCAGTCCCATGCACGCCTCCAGGACTTCTCAAGAGCTGCTCCAACACTATGGAACTCCCTACCTCCACCCATTAGGGAAGCCCCCTCCTTCAACATCTTCAAGAAAGCCCTCAAAACTCACCTTTTCACTCTGGCCTACCACCCCTCACAAGTGCTCTAAACCTACAGCTGAACTCTGGTCCCCTACCATTCGTGTCCTTACCTCTCCCTCTAGATTGTAAGCCTTTGGGCAGGGTCCTCCTCCTTTTGTGTCCTACCTGATCTTGCACCTCCATTACTGTGCACCCATGCTATGCATCTGAGTGAACCTAACTTGCCTAATCTCCATGCTCCATCCAGTGACTGACTAAGCATTACCTGGTACTCATACTATGGTGTGTGATCTGGTTTTCTTGTATTCCTGTATTGTCATATTGCTGTATGTTACCCCTAAATATTGTCTGTAACCTAAATTAATGTTCAGCGCTGCATAATATGTTGGCGCTTTATAAATACAATAAATAATAATAATAATAATAATCTACTTGTCGCTATGTGTCCTCTAATAGTTTTCCCCCTTCTAAAAATTACCTGAGGTCTCGGGGGGAGGAACTCCCTGAGTATGGGATTGCTCAGCAATACAGGCCAGTATTTATCAAATATCTTTCTGCATTCACTGGCCTGTCCTGAGAAGTTGACAACTATAGGCAAACGGTTACAAATAGAGTCTGCTGTACCCACAATAGTCTCCCCCATAGATCTACTGGGTACCAAACAGTCCTGTTGTGAGAGCATAGCAGCCCTATTGTAAGCTGATTCTACTAGTGAGGCTGGATAATGTTTTTCCAGGAACCTGGATTTCAAAATTCCTGATTGGAGTTGGAAATCCTCTTTATTAGTACAGTTACGGTGCAACCTTTTGAATTGGCCAAATGGTACATTTTTCTACCACGGTTTGTGGTGAGCACTATAATAGTCCAAATATCCATTTCTATCGGTTGGCTTAAAGTAATTGGTAGTTTTAATAGTGGCACTAACTGGATTAACCTCTATGTCTAAATCCAAAAAATGTACCCTTGGCCTATCTTTTACCATGGAAACAGATCCCCTAAGGTCATTCTCATTGAGGTATTCAACATATCCATATAGTTCCTCCAAAGGTCCTCTCCACACACACAAAATATCATCAAAAAAACGGCGATGTAGGACGAGGTTCGCCTGGTACGGGTTGTTGTCCGACCACACCAGTTTTTCCTCCAGCCACCCCATGTAGAGGTTGGTGAAGGCCGGAGCAAACCTCGTCCCCATCGCCGTACCCCGCAGCTGCAAGTAAAAAGATTCTAGAAAAGTAAAATTGGTCTGTTATATAAACTCAATAGAGTCCAATATGAACATTTTTTGTATTTCGGGCATCAGGGGATCTCCTTCTAAATAGTATCTAATCAATTCCAAAGGTTATGGGGTATATTTGTATAGAGGGCACTAACATCCAAAGTAGCCCATCTATACAAAGAGGTAGACCATTCAATCCCACTCAGCACCTGTTGGGTGTGCGTGGTGTCCTTTAGATATGCAGGGAGTTGGTGGACGAATTTCTGCAGATGAATGTCAATATAATGGGACAGGCAGCTAGTAATTGATTCTATCCCCGCAATTATAGGCCTCCCAGGCGGATTAACGGTGCATTTGTGCACCTTTGGAAGGTAATAGAAAAAAGGGGTTTTGGGGGCATCTATATTTAGATAATTGTACTCATCAGTTTTCAATACGTCGTTGGCAAACGCTTGGCTAATTAGATCCCTATATCTTTTTAAAAATTCCTCAGTAGGATCATGTGTAAGTTTCCTATAATAGATGGAATCTCCCAGCAGTCTGTGGGCTTCGCTACAACTCCTCCTCCCTTATCTGTTTCTCTAATTACAATTGCATCATTATTTTTTTAGAAGTTTTATTGCTCTCTTCTCCATTTTAGTAAGGTTTTGTCTAAAAATTGGTATGGCCTGCGAAACCCCACCCACGCTAGGCGGATTGGCCAATTTTTAATTGCATTTTTGTATGTAGGATATATATGAAATGGTGCAATAGTAATCCCTGTATTATGAACTTGAAAAAGCGGAGACTGCTTCTCCGCGAAACGCGTTGTTATTTTAATAAATTTACACCCTTAGTAAACAAATTTCCTTTTATACTTCTTGTGGGGCGTTAAGATGTGCAATTAATGCCTAGTTGTGCATCCAATCGCCGCACTACACGCTCTCTGTGAGCGCCTTGGTTTCCCTGAGCTGCCAGCACAGGAAGGATACTGGTAACGTGACGTCACCTCCGCCCCGCGTCAGTGTAGAGCCTGGTCCCCGGCTCGGTCAAGTGGGACAAACGCGCACCATGGCTGTGTACGCTGTGCCGGCCAATACCGAACCAGGTGAGACCTGTCTAACGGGCGGAGTGTTTGTGGATTGCTGAAGGCTCTGAGCCCCCCTCTCTTCGGTTTTTTGATTTACATTCTGACATTTATCATATGGCGACATCTTTATTGCTGGCAGGTAATGTCTGTGGAAGGAGATGATGCATTTTTGGCAGTTGGAAACAGCTGTTATTTCCCACAATGCAGTAAGGCTCACACAGTGTGATGTTAGCACCCCGGTGCTGACACGACACTGTGGGAGGGGTTTCACCACAATATCAGCCATACAGAGCCCCCTGATGATTTGTTTGAGAAAAGGTGAAGATTTCTTATGGGAAAGGGGTATCAGCTATTGAATGGGATGAATTCCAATCCTTGGTTACGGTTTCTCTTTAAGAGTTCACTATTGCGAAAAAAAGTAGGCAGTTAAAATCTGACAGAACCGACAGGTTTTGGGACACTCCATCTCAGGCTTTTCTTTGTTTTCTTTCTTTTCTTTTCTTTTTTTTTTTTAACAAATCAATGTTATTGTTTCCAACAAAGAAAAAAGAACAGCTACAAACATTGCCTGGGTGACAGCACATTAGCATTACAGTTTGTATATGTTTTATTTATTTAAGTATTTATATAGCGCCAACATATTACGCAGCACTGCACAGAGTATATTTTCATGTCACTAACTGTCCCTCAGAGGGGCTCACAATCTAATCCCTACCATAGTCATATGTCTATGTATGTATTGTGTATATATCATCATCTAGTGTCAATTTAGGGGGAAGCCAATTAACTTATCTGTATGTTTTTGGGGTGTGGGAGGAAACCGGAGTGCCTGGAGAAAACCCACACAGACACAGGGAGAACATACAAACTCCTTGCAGATGTTGACCTGGCTGGGATTTGAACTGGGGACCCAGCGTTGCAAGGCGAGAGCGCTAAACACTACGCCACCATGCTGCTGTATGACACATTAACAGTTTTGTGGATAGTAGCAAAAAAACATATTTGAGGACATACAGTGGGATGCGAAAGTTTGGGCAACATTTGTTAATCGTCATGATTTTCCTGTATAAATTGTTGGATGTTGCGATTAAAAAATGTCAGTTAAATATATCATATAGGGGACACATACAGTGATATTTGAGAAGTAAAAAGAATTTTTAGCACCGTTGTCATTATATTGATTCCAAAACCTTTGGAACTAATTATTGGAACTCAACTAGAGCTTGGTAAGTCCAGTGACCCCTGACCTACATACACAGGTGAATCCAATTATGAGAAAGAGTATTTAAGGTGGACAAATGTAAGTTTCCCTCCTCTTTTAATTTTCTCTTAAGAGTAGCAACATGGGGATCTTAAAACAACTCTCAAATGACCTGAAGACAAAGATTGTTCACCATTGTGGGACTAGGGGAAGGATACAGAAAGCTGTCTCAGAGATTTCAGCTGTCTGTTTCTACAGTTAGGAACATATTGAGGAAATGGAAGACCACAGGCTCAGTTCAAGTTAAGGCTCGAAGTGGCAGACCAAGAAAAATCTCAGATAAACAGAAGCGATGAATGGTGAGAACAGTCAGAGTCAACCCACAGACCAGCACCAAACACCTACAACATCATCGTCATTGTGCATCGTTCAACCATTTGGTACACTTTACAAGAGGAGATGCTGTATGCTAGAGTGATGCAGAGGAAGCCTTTTTTCTGCCCACAGCACAAACAGAGCAGCTTGAGTTGTGCTAAAGCACATTTGGACAAGGGACGTTATGCATGGAGGAAAAACAACACAGCATTCCAAGAAAAACACCTACTACCTAAAAGACATTATGGTTGTAGTTCCATCATGCTGTGGGGCTGTGTGGCTAGTGCAGGGACTGGGAATCTTGTCAAAATTGAGGGACGCATGAATTCCACTCAGTATCAGCATATTCTGGACACCAATGTCCAGTAATTGGTGACAAAGCTGAAGCTGCGCGGGGGCTGGATCTTTCAACAAGACAACGACCCTAAACACTGTTCAAAATCCACTAAAGCATTCATGCAGAGGGACAAGTACAAAGTTCTGGAATGGCCATCTCAGTTCACAGACCTGAATATAATTGAAAATCTGTGTTGTGAGTTAAAGAGAGCTGTCCATGCTCAGAAGCCATCAAACCTGAATGAACTAGAGATGTTTTGTAAAGAGGAATCGTCCAAAATACCTTCAACCAGAATCCAGGCTATCATTGGAACCTACAGGAAGCGTCTAGAGGCTGTAATTTTTGCAAAAGGAGGATCTACTAAATATTGATTTCATTTCTTTTTCTTTTCTTTTTTTGCCAAATTTTTGCCTAATTTTGTGTAAACAATTATTGCACACTTTCTGTAAATCCAATAAACTTCATTTCTCTTTTTAAATATCACTATGTGTGTCTCCTATATGATATATTTAACTGTCATTTTTTATGGTAACAACCAACGATTTATACAGGAAAATCATTCATGACAATTTACAAAGGTTGCCCAAACTTTCGCATCTCACTGTACATCATTGGACATTATAATAACTTATTGAGTCAGGTATGAGGAAACACTGGAAAGTCCTACTCGTCACATGCCTTAACATATAATTACCAGTGCAGTATCAACCCAGTGCTGCCTGTGCCACACATTGCCAGTACAGAATAGAGACAAAGCAAAGTGCAGAAAAGGAAAAAAGAAGGGTTTTCTTTGTTTTCAACAGCATTTCCTAAACAGAAGTTGCAAAGTCTAAAGGTGGCCACACATCATACAATTTTTTAAATATCTGTTCAATTCTAGAATAGCTGGACGCTGGCCACATACGATTATTTCCTGGTGAACGCTGGCCATATTACGATTATTTCCTGGTGAACGCTTGCCACATTATGATTATTTCCTGGTGAACGCTGGCCACATTACGATTATTTCCTGGTGAATGCTGGCCACATATGATTATTTCCTAGTGAACGCTGGCCACATGCGATTATTTTCTGGTAAACGCTGGCAACATTACGATTATTTCCTGGTGAACGCTGGCCACATACGATTATTTCCTGGTGAACGCTGGCCACATTACGATTATTTCCTGGTGAACGCTGGCCACATACCATTATTTCCTGGTGAACGCTGGCCACATACGATTATTTCCTGGTGAACGCTGGCCATATTACGATTATTTCCTGGTGAACGCTGGCTATATTACGATTATTTCCTGGTGAATGCTGGCCACATAAGATTATTTCCTAGTGAACGCTGGCCACATACGATTATTTTCTGGTGAACGCTGGCAACATTACGATTATTTCCTGGTGAAAGCTGGCCACATACGATTCTTTCCTGGTGAACGCTGGGCTGGCCACATAAGATGATTTCCTGGTGAACGCTGGCCACATGAGATTGTTTTCTGGTGAACGCTGGCCACATACGATTATTTCCTGGTGAACGCTGGCCACATACGATTATTTTCTGGTGAACACTGGCCACATACAATTATTTCCTGGTGAACACTGGCCACATTACGATTATTTTCTGGTGAACGCTGCCCACATTACGATTATTTTATGGTGAATCATTGCTGCGTTATAATAATTTTATGGTGAATCATTGCTGCGTTATGATTATTTTATGGTGAATTATTGCTGCGTTATGGTTATTTTCTGGTGAAAGTTGCCGCATTACGATTATTTTAAGTGAATCATTGCCACATTACTTTTACCTAATGGTGAAATATTGCTGCGTTACGATTATTTTACGGTGAAACATTGCTGCGTTATGATTATTTTCATTAGGGGGCACCACACGGGGGGGGGGGGGGGGCGCCACAGATTTTCTCACCTGGAGTGACAAAATGGTTAGAGACACCCCTGGTAATAGCGCAAAGGAATTGCTCCCATACTCACCTCTCCAGTTCGCAAACTCTTTTCTCAGTGCTTCTGTCATATCCTGGTGCCTATGTGGACCCGGGAGCATGTACATCCCCACGTACACTGACCTACCTGATGGGAGTTCATGGCAGTGCAGAGAAATGAGAATGCTGGCTTGAGAGGTGAGTGTACGAGTGTCTCACTGCACTAATACTCTTCATGGGGCCCCGAGGAGAGCAGCATTAGCTGGGGCGGACACCTGGAGGAGCGGTGGTTTTATTGATTTGTAATAGATTTCATGCTGAAATCAATTAAAAATCAATGTGCAGTGTATGGCAATGATAGACCTCTATCTGATCAGATGTTGACCAGCGAGGGATCTATCTTTTGGGCAAGTTGGAAGAAAGTCTGACAATGTATTACAGGTTTTAGTCATGGAAATGCGAATCAATAATATTCACATTTCTGGATCTTTAAAGGGACATTTCAGTTAGTAGGATACTGTTTTCAAACAATACAGATGTCTTAGTACTGTTTCCCATGTGTGTATTCTGATGAATGTAGAAATAAGGAAGTATGAAAGGTACTACACTTTTGTTATTGTCTTCTAGCTATGAATTCTCTTCATATGGGAACACCAGAACTGACATATAGATTTATTGCTCCTGTGGAAGATAACCATGTTTGATACTGGACTAACATCACAGAAAGGACATTACTTTGCCTGATTTGCCCATCCACGCCATAGAAAAGATGTAAAAGCCAAACAACAAATTCAATAATTTTTGACAAAGAAACTTTAGTACTGAGCTGCATTTTTTTCTACTAGATTGTTTAATTTGTAGTAAAACTTTTTGATGTTATGTCAATGCTAGTATCAGAGTGAAAACTCCTGTTTTTATAAGTATAAATAAATATATTTATATATATATATATATATATATATATGCAAAGGAAATAGGGTTTATGTTCAAGATGAGGATTAACTTTAAATTATGTTATTGCTTAGATGTGGGCAAACAAGGGTACAAGTTAAGTTTAGACGTGTTTACCATTTTGCATGTGACTTCTCCAGCTTGTTTCCTTATCTAAATTAACCCTGCAATATTTATTGGGATGTTAACAGTTGGCACAATTGATTGGAAGTCCCTGTGCAAAATTAATATCAACTTGGGGTACATGCAAAATGGGCACTGCGGAATATAGCTGCTAGTAAAATATAGGGGAAATTATAAATATCATATTGCTAAACCTAACCTTATTCTTACACAAGCCCTCCCACTACCAATGTCTAACCCTAGCCAACCCCCCACTGATGCCTCAACCTAACCAATACCCCCACTAATACCTAATCCTAACCAATCCCCCCACCGATGTCTAACATCTACCCCCCAATGCCTTACCCTAACTGACCCCCCACTGATGCTTAACTTTAAAGGGAACCTTGACTGAGAGAGATATGAATGTTTCCTTTTAAACAATACCAGTTGCTTGTCAGTCCTGCTGATCTCTTTGGCGGCAGTAGTCTGAATCACACACCTGAAACAAGCATGTGTCTAATCCAGTCTGACTTCAGTCAGAGCACCTGCATGCTTGTTGAGGGGCTGTGGCTAAAAGTATTAGAGACACAGGATCAGCAGGAGAGTCAGGCAACTGGTATTATTTTAAAAGGAAAAATACATATCCTTCTCAGTTTAGGTTCACTTTAACCAACTCCCTCACCAATGCCTAGCCCTAGCTGACCTCCCCCCCCCCCCAATCAATGCCTAATCCTATCCATGCCCCCTGATGCAACCCCCCCCCCAATAACTATGCCGCCTCCACAGCTGTACACAATAAATATCGAGTGCCGTGGCAGTCTGGGTGCCCCATAGGATCACTTTTTAACATCTTATATGTGCATCCAGTTATTGCCTGTGTGTGGCAAATAGCATTTTGCTCCGGGGGCGTGCTGCTCATTCCTGGCAGCTGCGAGAGAGGGGGGATTGGTGAAGGGGAACAAGAGTTCCCCTGAGCCAATTGAATTGGCAAAAATGAATGAACATGTCTTATATCACGAGGCATGTTCATTCATCAACGTGAAAGTAAAAATTGGAGTTAATTTTTTTTTTAACATTGTTGTTTGTAGTAGTGTTTATCACCATCCAGTGGCCAAAAATTATAATTAAAGTAAAAAAAATACATTAATTAATTAAAACCTTATTAACTCCCCCCCCCCCCCCCGTACTTATCAAACATGAACACATCAATAAAAAGTGACAATTAGAAAGAACACATAAATAGTTACCTTATGGTCTGAGCTTTTTAAATATTTATGTAAAGAGGGTATATTACTGCTATTTTAGCAACTGTGGGCTTGTGATTATTGATGGGCAAAAAAAATACACCTTTATTTCCAAATAATATACTGTTGCCATACATTGTACTAGGGACATAATATAAATGTTGTAATAACTGGGCCAAATGTGCATCATTTAAGGGATAGCATGATAAGATAGGTTGTTAAATATTTGTATCCTTTTATACTGTATATGCATTTTGATATACATAAAAAAAATGTAAATCATTTTTATATGAGCAAGGGGGACCCCAAAAAACACTGTGTTTTTGCAATGATTTTTGGTGATCACTCCCAAAGCCCTGCTTACAGTGCTTTTGCAATCACAAACGCTGTAGTGTGAATGCTCTCATAAGGAACCACTGTGTAAGGAGTCACTCCTCTCGGCTGCAGTATGGTCTGAGCCAGCAACAGAGGTAGAGTCAACTGACACTCAGGTAGGGGGTTTATGTAAATGTAATTTGTGCATGCTGGCCTTGGCTGGGATTGAACCCTGGTCTCTCACATTGGAGACCGTGCGCTTGACCGCTGTGCTATGGCTGACTCTGTCAGGAAGTTTTGCTGGTCAGTACTGGTTGGGTCAGCTGACCTGTAGTGGTCATCTGTGTCAGCTGATCTCGCTGTCAGCTGATCGATGCCTGTGTGTGATTGGCTGTTGTGTGCAAGTGGCCGGCCACAGATTGGTTGCAAGTAGTATTTAAACCTGCTGAGTGCTTTCTGTCATGGCCCGTGATAGCTTCTAGCTTGCTGGTTGTGCTGTTACCTGCTGTTTATATTGGAGTATCTGGGCTTTGACCTCTGCTTTGATTACTGGACCTCCCTTGTCTGTTGCCTAAACTGACCTCTTGCCTGGATTATCGTTACGACTGTTTGCTGCCTGCCCTGATCTCAGCCTGTCTGACCACACATCTGTATTGACGTACTGCACCTTGATTACCTCAGCTCTTAAGCTACGTACACACATACGACAACAATCATTCGTTGTGAACGACAAACAATCTTTTAATTAATGAAAGAACGACTTAAGCAAAAGTAGCTTTTAAAAGTGTGTAACGATCTGATCGTTTGTTAACGAACGATCCGGAACAACGTCACAGTAGAATACAGGAAAATTCATGTTTTCTGAGATGGATGTGATGCCAACGAACATTTGGCTCACATCTAGCGATTATTATATCTTCTGTACAGTGAAGATGTCGCATACTGTTCCTGGAAGTGACATCATAGGAAGTTCTGCCCGCACGTAACGAACGGTTCAAAATGTACGTTACACTACGAAACTAACGTTACGTATATTACATTACAGTACGAGAACTCATATTGTAGGTATGTAGGTAGAGCATTTAGATTATACAGCGTCGAAAACACATAAAAGAAAAACACTCTGTCCTTGTAACGATCCGTGTAACACAGAGAGGATCTGATTACCGGTGATCTGCAGTATCACCGAGAATGCAAATATATATCCGATTATTGATGATCTGCAGTATCACCGATAATCAGATATATCTCTAACCTCTGGACACCGGAGTGATATGAGTGTTTGATGCAACAGTAATACTTAGAGGAGGATCCCCGTAAAGGGGTACAGTACAGTAAGAGATACTGCTCTGAGAACAGATTACTTCCAATGGCCTGATGCTCCCCAAGGGGCGGAGCCAAGCTGAGAGTGGGAAGGACCAGAGAGTGAGTGACACCAATGGTGAAGTGGCACTGACAGGTCTGTGAACTATCTCCAAACAGGGAAGATAGTTCTCGAGGTCGGACAGGCCAGGTCGGCAACAGACAGACAGATCAGGTACAGAGACAGGAGGCAGATGCAGAATCTAGAGACTAGCCGAGTTCAGCAACAGAGTATCAGAATGACAAAGGTACAAAATCAGAGATCAGAAGAATGGTCAGGGAAGCAGAAGGTCATAACAAATAATCAACAATTCCTAGACTAAGGTGTGAGTTCCTTGATCATCAACACCTTGTAAACTGATCTAGATAATAACACAATAATACAGAATTCCTAGACTAAGGTGTGAGCTCCTTGATCATCAACACTTAAGAAACTGGTCTAAAGTAACACAGATTCTGACAGGGTCTGAGTGCTACCACGTATTGATCGCAACGCCAGACACCAGAGAAATGACCAGCACCCAGTATATATACACCAGCGCTCACCTGCGCCTCCCCTAAGTGCTGGACCAATGAGAACTGGAAGAATTGTCAGCTGACCGGCCTGGTCAGCTGACACCCCTCTGGCTGTCATAAATGCTCTGCCTCTCCGCGCGCGCACGCGTCCTTCTGAACCAGTGTGGACTATCAGTCCCAGCCACACCAGACATGTGTTGTAATGCCTCTGCTGTATTGGATGCGGAATCCGCCGCACCGCTGTCAGAGCGTGCTGCGTTTTCTCTGCATTCAGCAGTACTGAGAGAGGTAGGCCTATGCGTGCAAACCGCCGCGTCTGACGCGGAATCCGCCGCCCTGTTCTCTGGGCATGCGTCAGTTTCTCCGCGTTCCGTCAGGCCAGTGAATGCAGGTCCCTGCGCGCAAGCTGCCATGTTGAACGCGGAATCAGCCGCCTTACTCTGAGTTCTAGCGGCGGCTTTTCCGCGTTTTCTCACAGTCCTGTTTTAGTGTCCATTAAAATTACAATTATGGTATAATCATGGAGCAATTAACGTGTCACAGGACACAATCATAGAATGAACGTTAAATAACGAAAACCACGTGTTGTGCTTGCGCGTTACAATGAAAACTTCTATGGAGATATAACAAAATGCGCATTTCAAGCCTAGTACGAACGACCGTTTTCTAACGATGTACTTGTTTTGCAAACGATCGTCGTTTAAAAAAATCTGCCAAGGCAGATCTTTCGTTATTAATGATCTAGCTCGTTTATCTTTTGGCTTAATGATCGTTGGAGTTCTTTTTTAAATGATCGTCGTTTGAAATGATCAGGGAACGATCGTTTCAAACGACTATAGTCGCACGTGTTTACGCACCTTAAAGGTCTCAGGTGACTGTTAAAAGTGTACTGTATTGCATTTATTGCTGCCTTGGTGTCTTGCTATTTGGCCAGGTTATATGTGACATCTACCTGCAGGGATTTAGCTTGTTGTTAGGTAGGAGCTTTGCGCAACTGTTAGAGCTGGATTAAGGACCAGTCATATGGGCATATGGTCTGACCTATAGCTAGTACCTGGCAAGCCTGACACACTGCACTAGTGGTTTGCTATTTGCCGTCTATTGGCAATTGCACCACAGGTGGAAACACCTGCAGTGTGAAACAGTCCTAAGTATACAGTATATTTTCAGTGTTCATTCGATATTTACCTAATGAGAGGCACTCTGAGTGATAAAACAATTAAAATTATAGAAAATGGAGATAGGTTCACCTTTCAGTGGACATTAATAAACACTCATATGTAGATAATTAAAATGAGTTTCTCAGGGCATTCCCGCTTCATCAGGGATGTGATGCTTTGGGAACAGCAGAATAGCGATATAAGTGCTTCTCTTTACATAACATGTCTTTATCAGGTGTGATAAATTACCGGTAGCTTGTATGGAAATTGATGTGCTGAATGCAGCCATGCCAATTTTATCAATGCAAAAATTTATGCATCTAGATATACAGTATATAGTTAAGAAGACATAAGAAGAAAAACATCACTATGCAAGACATGCATGCATTAAAACACTGCGCAGTTAGGAAAGTATTTGCATAAATGGGAGACACACTCTCTGTACTGTATAATACTGATGTACTGTCAGAAAAATGACATTTTCCTTCTTAACACAAGAATAAGTAATACATCCTTCTACTTCGTTATTTCACTTGCCTTGAAGCAAAAGAAAATTATTTTTGAGTAGTTTAAGAAAAGACACATGCATGAAAAGATTTTTTTCTTTATATCTCTTTTTTTTTTTTTTTCATTTCACTTGGAAAAATAAGCTGTTGAAATTCAATCAAAGCCTGAGGAGTAAGAAGAAGCACATTGTCTGATTCCCAAAAATCAATAGCTTTCAAGAAGACATCTCTGCAATGCCACCATAAGCCAGAGAATAGTTACTCTGCAGAACTAAAATAAGGAGCACTGAAAAGTGACATTAATGACCCTCTTACCTCTGGAGGGATGGCAGCAAGCCACTGCTGGGATTATGTTAAGTGAATGACTTTAGCAAGTGATTACCTGGTTGCAGTTTTCCATAGGTGTAAATAGAACATTTATGTTTTTTTTTTGGTTGCATCAGCTTTGCTTTGGTGTTAGGCTAGTTTCACATAATCACTTTTTGTTCCATGGCTACCTCATTAAAATGAATGATTGCTTTTCTTGCCCATGTACCTGGGTAACAGAGCTTTCCATAAATATACTCGGGCAAGTCTGTTGTAACACTTCAAAAATAACAGTGTAGGGTACAAACCCAAACTACCACCAAGGTGGGTAACTGATACTAAATAAAGTTATTAGGCACCAAATATAATACACAGCTAAAAACAGCTTAAAGGAAACCAGAGCTTAAACAATATAACAGTTGTATACATACCTGGGGCTTCCTCCAGCCCCATGCGCAGGGATCGCTCCCACGCCAACCGTCCTCTGCCTTTTTCTGCGCCAGTACCGGGTCCTGTAACTTCAGCCAGTCTGCGCAAAATAAGTGCCCCTCTACGTATCTCTCCGGCGGCTGCTTGAGAGGTACACAAAGAGTGCACTTCTCTTACATCAGACTGGCCCTGACTGGTTGAAGTTACGGGACCCGTTACCGGCACAGGAGAAGACTAAGAATGGCGGCGTGGGAGCGATCCATGTGCATGGGGCTGGAGGAAGCCCCCGGTATGTATAAAACTGTTACATTGTTTCAGCTCAGGGGTCTAGTCCTGGGAAAAGAGGTGAGTGGACTCACCTAGGAAACCCCTGCGCCGCGCCAAAAATGGGCGTGGTCAAGTATAATGTGGGCGTGGTCACGGGTGGGGCCAAACATACATGACCTTAGCAGTGATGTAAAAGGTCTTCCGGGGAAGTTTGAGCTCTGCCGTAGTGTATCCCCCCAAAATAGATGAAATCTGACAGCATTTCACCAAAAAGACACATAATCTGGTAGAAGATCCTCCAAAATACAGATAATATGGCAGTGGTCCCCCCCAAATAGATAATGTGGCAGCAGCAGTTCCCCCAACATACACATAATTTGGAAGCAGTTCCCCAAAATACGCGAAACCTGGCAGCGGATCACCCAAAATACACGTAACACCCAAAATACATATAATCTGGTAGCAGTGGTCCCCCAAACATACACAATCTGGCAGCAGTTCCCCAAAATATAAAACAGCGGTTCCACAAAGATGCAGATAATCTGACAGCAGTTCCCCCAAAATATGTACCCCCAGCATAGGTAGCCAGGTCTATAGGTGTCCCCAGTATAAGTAGCCATGAGTACAGTAGTCCCCCAGTATATGTAGCCAGGGGTATATGTGCCCAGTATATGTAGCCAGGGGTATATGTCCCCAGTATATGTAGCCAGGGGTATATGTGCCCAGTATATGTAGTCAGGGGGTATATGTGCCCAGTATATGTAGTCAGGGGTATATGTGAAGAGTACATATACTGGGCATGGGGTTTCCTAGGTGAGTCCACTCACCTCTTTTCCCAGGACTAGACCCCTGGGTATATGTGCAAAGTATATGTAGCCAGGGGTATATGTAGCCAGGGGTATATGTCCCAGTATATGTAGTCAGGGGGTATATGTCCCCAGAATAGGTAGTCAGGTGTCCCCCAGCAGGAGGGGAGCAGCGCAGTGGAAGGAGAGCTGAGAGCAGCGGTGGAGAAAGGGGGCCATCCCCCCCCCCCCCATCCCTCACCTTAGGGTGCTCTCCTTCCCTCGCTCTCCCCTCCTGAAGTAACGTGCGGGCAGCTGGGAGCGGGCGGGACTTACCTCTCCTCGTCATCGGAACACTGGATCTGCGTGCCGCAAGTCTGGTCTGGACCAGACCAGAGCAGCGGCACGCAGATCCGGCGCCAGAATGAGGAGAGGTAAGTCCCGCCCGCTGCCGGCTGCCCGCACGTTACTTCAGAAGGGGAAAGCGAGGGAAGGAGAGCACCCTAAGGTGAGGGAAGGGGGGGAGATGGCCCCCCTTCTCCACCGCTGCTCATAGCTCTCCTTCCACTGCGCTGCTCCCCTCCGAACATGGCAGTGGGAACGGCGTCCACTCTCTGGAAATAGTAAGTGGACGCCGTTCACCCGTGTCCATTAGAAACATTACCTATATCTATATTTTGCTGTATATTGGTATGTAGCCTTGCCCTCCCAGTGATGTCAAAGCCTAGGCTGTTTAGCTATGCAGAATCCGGGGAGACCAGGTATTTTTTCTACTGGTGTTGGAGAATACAAACATTCCACAGAGCTGCACCTAAAAAGCACTAAAGATGTTTCCAATCTCCACCTGTGATACATTTTAGA
The DNA here is from genome assembly GCF_040937935.1 of Hyperolius riggenbachi. Lineage (NCBI taxonomy): Eukaryota > Metazoa > Chordata > Amphibia > Anura > Hyperoliidae > Hyperolius > Hyperolius riggenbachi. The sequence continues at coordinate 445,073,580 of NC_090647.1, read as the reverse complement.
ATGCAAGTCAGGGAGGGAAAAGAGTGAGGAAAGATTTTACACTGGTCAGACAATGACTAAATCATTCATATTTGTAAAGCATTATTGTAAAAAAAAAATTTGCAATTTTACTAATTATGGTATTTTTAGTACAGCTCCTTTTAATTATTAGGGACATTCTTAGGTATTAATACAATTCCCAAAGAAGGACAGCAAAAAGCCATATTGACACCATTTGTGTTTCAGGACAGCTCCTATGACATACATATTCACTTGAAGCTTCATATATGGCTCTATCTATCTATCTATCTATCTATCTATCTATCTATCTATCTATCTATCTAAAGAGAGAGAGTTACCATATTTTTCAACTATAAGACACTCCCGACTATAAGACACACCCAGGTTTATAGGAGAAAAACCTTGCAAAAAAAAAAAAAAAAAAAAAAGATATACTAACCCTGGTGCATCCATGGTCCAGGTGCATCTTATGGACCTTTTTTGCCCCAATTATTTTGTCCCTCTGTATCTTTCTTTATCTCTACTCTCCTTCAGTGTACTATTGTGCCCACTGGTGTCCCCCATGTGTCCTCCTGTATTCCCTTGTCCTTTGTACCCATGTCCCCTGGTGTCTCTGTGTCATCTGTCCCCCTGTCCTCTGGTGTCTCTGTGTCCTCCTGTCCTTTGGTGTCTCTGTGTACTCTGTCCCCCTGCTCTCTGCCCACATATAGGTACTTCCAAATAGCTGATCCAAGTCGGGTCCGTATCTACTGTGCCGGCGCAAGTCTAATGCGCCTGCGAAGTAGAGCGGAAACAACTGAGATTGGCTGTTTCTGCCAATATCCGAACGAAGAGCCACAACAGCTCCCCTGCTGGAACAGGGAAAGGTAAATATTGCACAGCCTGACAAACTGTTGGCTGTGCATTCCGTGTGTTGTAGCGAGACCGCCGTGGGATGGAGGAGGATGGGGGAGGCCTCAAAAGGATCTAGAGGCTTCCCCCCCTCCCACGGTGAGTACCCCCCAGGGGCATTTTTTTTTCAATACAGAGTCTCTTTAACAATACAAGACAAAAGGCTTAAAAAGTATTTTATTGATAAGGTGTAAAAATATCACCTAGGGGTCGGGGAAACCATAGGTGTAAAAGTAAATTGAATATGGGCCAGAACGTATATTCAGGTATCAGCTTGAACGTATTCAGGTATCGGCTGCTTTACATGAAGCGGCTGTAGTAAGGTGACAGGTATGATTTAACAACTTAACCTACCAAAGTAATTCCCAGCACACTTTTTATTCAGCAATTCTTTAATTAGCTAATGAGGAGGTGAAATGTTTATCTACTCTTGTGCTAAATAATGGACCTTCCTGATAGAGGTCACTGTGTTGAGCCTTGCATTGAGCATAGCTGCGCACCATTGTATGCTCATCATCATCAAACAATAAGGAAGTGGCTGCATTGCCTTCCTCACCACAGGTGACAGCTAATTACCGAACAATTAGAACAATTCTCTTTATTTTAATGAGCCAGCTCAGAGATGTAATGTGTAACTAAAGCTACGCCGCTCACCGGGAGATGATCCTGCAGGAAGATGAATAGTGCAATTTTCTACTACTGTAAAATTGATGAGTTAGAAGAGACTAGAACATGGTTAGTCTTTATGGTTATTAAATATTTTGCTGGAAAAGAGCTTTTAAGTAACATGCATGGAAATTTTCCTTTTTGTATAAGAAATGCTCATGAAGTGAAAAAATAAAATTAAAATCGGGCAATTTATAAACGTACTGAAAACCGTACCGTAAAGTTGTGCTGCACCTCGGCAAGCAGCTGTGATCCAGAATGATTCAAGTGTTTAGAGCACAGCATTCTTATCTCGCCAAGTAAACCTCAACAGATTTATAATTCAATAAATAAATAAAAAAAAAATCTTCCCAACATCTGCTCTGAATCGGGGTGTTCCTGTAATTAGTTTTCATACTCCCTTTGTCCGGCCATCTGTGCAAGTTTGATAACAGTAACTCAACTTGACATTATCTATACAGTGCACAATTTTTGTACTTCAATAAATCCCCCCTCTCCTCTGTCTTTGCCCATGTGTTACATAGATTATAGGTTTTTACAGTTAATCCTCACAGCTCACACTTTAATTCCTTGAGACAACTTTTTCAACCTTTATGTAACTATAGAAGAATAGAAAATACCTTGAACAGAGCAAAATGTCAGAACTCACTTCTGCAATTTAAAAATAAAAAAAAATATGAAACAAATATACATGGTTGCTGAGTGCACTTTTCAAGAACTCCAAATGAATAGAATGAGAAGACCTTTTATCCAAACACTGGCAATTATCCAACCACTAGGACTCTTTTATACTGTAGGCTAAAAAAATGATACATGTTAACTGATCAGTTGTTCCATAGCAGTGCATTGTGAAAAAGCTTTCAGTTAAAACACATATTACGTGAACTGAGCCATAGGGAAACATGAACATACCTTAAAGCGGACCTGAACTCAGAACTTCCTCTCTGCTCTAAAAGATACACAACAGCATAATAACCTTTAAAGTTAAACATTTTTTGTTACAGTTGAAACAAATCCTGCAATAAATCTGCAGTGTGGCTACTTCCTGCTTTCATGGAAGCAGGCATATTGTTAACATCTTTTGTGTACAGCTTAGCTGCTCTGCCATGGCAGAGGAGATTTTTGAGCTGACACAGATATCACAGAGAGATCAAATTATAGTTGTGATTAGTCACAGTTGAGGGGGAATTAGACAGGCTAAACCAGGACCGCATTCCTTGAATTCCAACCCCCCTCCCTATAGAGGTGCGAGTGGGTAGCTTGAAAATAACCTCGATCACCGATTCCTGTTTCGCATCTCCATGGCAACAGGGCGTCACATGAAGTGTCCTTGGGATGTGCCAGCGTATTACACGCTGCCTGTCTGTTAGTAATACAATGGCATGTCCCGACTTCACATCATGTAACGCTCTGTTGCCATGGAGACGCAACACGGGAACCAGTAATCAAGGTGAGTTTCAAGTTCTCCGTCGCCCACTCGCAACTCTGCAGGGAAAGAGGGGGAAGGAGAGGAACCCAGCCACCTGTCCGGCCATAGTTTGCCCAGTGCTGGGCTAAACTCTCTAAATACATACAGGGTGCATTTCTCTCTGTTTTCCTTCTGTCCCATGCAAGAGTTCAAGTCCACTTAAACCTGGGCTGTACATCAGTTGTCCTTTAAGGTATAACTGACAATAACTGATTTTGTGTGAGAGAACCCTAAAGGTGGCCATACGCTTATCAATTTTTTTGCACTCCTTTCTGGCCGATAAGATCATTTGATGTAATATGCTAGAAATTGTTGCAAATGATTATCCATCAATCTATTTTTGGCCAAAATTAGTATATTCCAGCGATCATGCAGGGTGGAAAATTTCATTTGCAGGTTGGGAGCCCATCACTAGTGACGTTTGATTTGATGTAGGACTCTCACCTGTCGATGGCACAGTCCCTGTCTCTTCTCTCCTCCCTGGCTGCTCCTTTCTCTCTACATTCCCAAGTCCTGGATGTCTGGATGCAATGTCACAAATGCTATAGGCCAAATACTAGAGGCTTATAGTGGTCATGTAAGGAGTGTACCACAGTGGCCCTACTGTTTGTCCTTTACAGCACATGTCACCAAAGACTCAGGAGGGAAGAAACAAGAAGGAGGTGGAGAAAGAAGAGACTGGGACTGCATGGCCCACAGGTGAGAGTAAGCTTTGGCTTAAGACTGAGAAATTTGGCAGGCGCACACAAATTTTCTATAGATTTCATGCTGAAATCTATTAAAAATCTGTGTGAAGGTATGTGGAAGGATTTAAGCAGATAGATCCCTCTTTGAGCAGATAATGATTGGAGAGGAATTTATCTGTTGGCCATATCGATCAGTGTATGGCCACCTTAACCACTTGAGGACCACAGTCTTTCTACCCCTTAACCTTCCCAGCGTTCAATTTTCCCAGGATTTCCGTGCAATAAGTGATAAAATTTATTTTTAAAACTTTTTTTCCCCTGTAACTTGCCAAAATGTGTCAAGAAAGGGTCTAGTATACAGTGCAGGAGAGTATTGATGTGTATGCATGTTTATACTGTTCACAGCAAGTTTTTATGGATGGACATTTCTGTCCATACCGCTAGGGAGGTTAAGGACCGGCCACTTTTTTTCCATTCAGACCACTGCAGCTTTCACGGTTTATTGCTCGCTCATACAACCTACCACCTAAATGAATTTTGGCTCCTTTTCTTGTCACTAATAAAGCTTTCTTTTGGTGCTATTTGATTGCTCCTGCGATTTTTACTTTTTATTATATTCATCAAAAAAGACATGAATTTTGGCAAAAAAATGATTTTTTTTACTTTCTGTGCTGACAATTTTCAAATAAAGTAAAATTTCTGTATACATGCAGCGCGAAAAATGTGGACAAACATGTTTTTGATAAAAAAAAAACCATTCAGTGTATATTTATTGGTTTGGGTAAAAGTTATAGCGTTTACAAACTATGGTGCAAAAAGTGAATTTTGCCATTTTCAAGCATCTATGACTTTTCTGACCCCCTGTCATGTTTCATGAGGGGCTAGAATTCCAGGATAGTATAAATACCCCCCAAATGACCCCATTTTGGAAAGAAGACATCCCAAAGTATTCACTGAGAGGCATAGTGAGTTCATAGAAGATATTATTTTTTGTCACAAGTAAGCGGAAAATGACACTTTGTGACAAAAAAAAAGAAAAAAAAAAAGAATCCATTTCTTCTAACTTGCGACAAAAAAAAAAATGAAATCTGCCACGGACTCACCATGCCCCTCTCTGAATACCTTGAAGTGTCTACTTTCCAAAATGGGGTCATTTGTGGGGTGTGTTTACTGTCCTCGCATTTTGGGGGGTGCTAATTTGTAAGCACCCCTGTAAAGCCTAAAGGTGCTCATTGGACTTTGGGCCCCTTAGCGCAGTTAGGCTGCAAAAAAGTGCCACACATGTGGTATTGCCGTACTCAAGAGAAGTAGTAGAATGTGTTTTGGGGTGTATTTTTACACATACCCATGCTGGGTGGGAGAAATATCTCTGTAAATGACAATTTTTTCATTTGTTTTACACACAATTGTCCATTTACAGAGTTATTTCTCCCACCCAGCATGGGTATGTGTAAAAATACACCCCAAAACACATTGTACTACTTCTCCCGAGTACGGCGATACCACATGTGTGGCACTTTTTTGCACCCTAACTGCGCTAAAGGGCCCAAAGTTCAATGAGTACCTTTAGGATTTCACAGGTCATTTTGCGGAATTTGATTTCCAGACTACTCCTCACGGTTTAGGGCCCCTAAAATGCCAGGGCAGTATAGGAACCCCACAAATGACCCCATTTTAGAAAGAAGACACCCCAAGGTATTCCGTTAGGAGTATGGTGAGTTCATAGAAGATTTTATTTTTTGTCAAAAGTTAGCGGAAAATTGATTTTTATTGTTTTTTTTCACAAAGTGTCATTTTCCACTAACTTGTGACAAAAAATAAAATCTTCTATAAACTCACCATACTACTAATGGAATACCTTGGGGTGTCTTCTTTCTAAAATGGGGTCATTTGTGGGGTTCCTATACTGCCCTGGCATTTTAGGGGCCCTAAACCGTGAGGAGTAGTCTGGAAATCAAATTCCGCAAAATGACCTGTGAAATCCTAAAGGTACTCATTGGACTTTGGGCCCTTTAGCGCAGTTAGGGTGCAAAAAAGTGCCACACATGTGGTATCGCCGTACTCGGGAGAAGTAGTACAATGTGTTTTGGGGTGTATTTTTACACATACCCATGCTGGGTGGGAGAAATAACTCTGTAAATGGACAATTGTGTGTAAAAAAATCAAAAGATTGTCATTTACAGAGGTATTTCTCCCACCCAGCATGGGTATGTGTAAAAATACACCCCAAAACACATTGTACTACTTCTCCCGAGTATGGCAATACCACATGTGTGGCACTTTTTTGCACCCTAACTGCGCTAAAGGGCCCAAAGTCCAATGAGTACCTTTAGGATTTCACAGGTCATTTTGCGGAATTTGATTTCCAGACTACTCCTCACGGTTTAGGGCCCCTAAAATGCCAGTTCAGTATAGGAACCCCACAAATGACCCCATTTTAGAAAGAAGACACCCCAAGGTATTCCGTTAGGAGTATGGTGAGTTCATAGAAGATTTTATTTTTTGTCAAAAGTTAGTGGAAAATGACACTTTGTGAAAAAAACAATAAAAATCAATTTTCCGCTAACTTTTGACAAAAAATAAAATCTTCTATGAACTCACCATACTCCTAACGGAATACCTTTGGGTGTCTTCTTTCTAGAATAGGGTCATTTGTGGGGTTCCTATACTGCCCTGGCATTTTAGGGGCCCTAAACCGTGAGGAGTAGTCTTGAAACCAAATGTCACAAAATGACCTGTGAAATCCTAAAGGTACTCATTGGACTTTGGGCCCCTTAGCGTACTTAGGGTGTAAAAAAGTGCCACACATGTGGTACCGCCGTACTCAGGAGAAGTAGTATAATGTGTTTTGGGGTGTATTTTTACACATACCCATGCTAAGTGGGAGAAATATCTCTGTAAATGACAATTGTTTGATTTGTTTTACACACAATTGACCATTTACATAGAAATTTCTCCCACCCAGCATGGGTATGTGTAAAAATACACCCCAAAACACATTATACTACTTTTCCTGAGTACGGCAGTACCACATGTGTGACACTTTTTTGCAGCCTAGGTGCGCTAAGGGGCCCAACGTCCTATTCACGGGTCATTTTGAGGCATTTGTTTTCTAGACTACTCCTCGCGGTTTAGGGCCCCTAAAATGCCAGGGCAGTATAGGAACCCCACAAGTGACCCCATTTTAGAAAGAAGACACCCCAAGGTATTCCGTTAGGTGTATGGCGAGTTCATAGAAGATTTTATTTTTTGTCACAAGTTAGTGAAAAATGACACTTTGTGAAAAAAAACCAATAAAAATCAATTTCCGCTAACTTTTGACAAAAAATAAAATCTTCTATGAACTCGTCATACACCTAACAGAATACCTTGGGGTGTCTTTTTTTCTAAAATGGTGTCACTTGTGGGGTTCCTATACCGCCCTGGCATTTTACGGGCCCAAAACCGTGAGTAGTCTGGAAACCAAATGTCTCAAAATGACTGTTCAGGGGTATAAGCATCTGCAAATTTTGATGACAGGTGGTCTATGAGGGGGCGAATTTTGTGGAACCGGTCATAAGCAGGGTGGCCTTTTAGATGACAGGTTGTATTGGGCCTGATCTGATGGATAGGAGTGCTAGGGGGGTGACAGGAGGTGATTGATGGGTGTCTCAGGGGGTGGTTAGAGGGGAAAATAGATGCAATCAATGCACTGGGGAGGTGATCGGAAGGGGGTCTGAGGGGGATCTGAGGGTTTGGCCGAGTGATCAGGAGCCCACACGGGGCAAATTAGGGCCTGATCTGATGGGTAGGTGTGCTAGGGGGTGACAGGAGGTGATTGATGGGTGTCTCAAGGTGTGATTAGAGGGGGGAATAGATGCAAGCAATGCACTGGCGAGGTGATCAGGGCTGGGGTCTGAGAGCATTCTGAGGGTGTGGGCGGGTGATTGAGTGCCCTAGGGGCAGATAGGGGTCTAATCTGATAGGTAGCAGTGACAGGGGGTGATTGATGGGTAATTAGTGGGTGTTTAGGGTAGAGAACAGATGTGAACACTGCACTTGGGAGGTGATCGGACGTCGGATCTGCGGGCGATCTATTGGTGTGGGTGGGTGATCAGATTGCCCGCAAGGGGCAGGTTAGGGGCTGATTGATGGGTGGCAGTGACAGCGGGTGATTGATGGGTGGCAGTGACAGGGGGTGATTGATGGGTGATTGACAGGTGATTGACAGGTGATCAGTGGGTTATTACAGGGAAGGACAGATGTAAATAATGCCCTGGCGAATTGATAAGGGGGGGTCTGAGGGCAATCTGAGCGTGTAGGCGGGTGATTGGGTGCCCGCAAGGGGCAGATTAGGGTCTGATCTGATGGGTAACAGTGACAGGTGGTGATAGGGGGTGATTGATGGGTAATTAGTGGGTGTTTAGAGGAGAGAATAGATGGAAACACTGCGCTTGGGTGGTGATCTGATGTCGGATCTGCGGGCGATCTATTGGTGTGGGTGGGTGATCAGTTTGCCCGCAAGGGGCAGGTTAGGGGCTGATTGATGGGTGGCAGTGACAGGGGTGATTGATGGGTGGCAGTGACAGGGGGTGATTGACAGGTGATTGACAGGTGATCAGTGGGTTATTACAGGGAAGGACAGATGTAAATAATGCCCTGGCGAATTGATAAGGGGGGGTCTGAGGGCAATCTGAGCGTGTAGGCGGGTGATTGGGTGCCCGCAAGGGGCAGATTAGGGTCTGATCTGATGGGTAACAGTGACAGGTGGTGATAGGGGGTGATTGATGGGTAATTAGTGGGTGTTTAGAGGAGAGAATAGATGGAAACACTGCGCTTGGGTGGTGATCTGATGTCGGATCTGCGGGCGATCTATTGGTGTGGGTGGGTGATCAGTTTGCCTGCAAGGGCGGGTTAGGGGCTGATTGTTGGGTGGTAGTGACAGGGGGTGATTGATGGGTGATAGGTGATTGGCAGGTGATTGACAGGTGATCAGTGGGTTATTACAGGGAAGGACAGATGTAATTAATGCACTGGTGAATTGATAAGGTGGGGGGGGGGTCTGAGGGCAATCTGAGCGTGTGGGCGGGTGATTGGGTGCCCGCAAGGGGCAGCTTAGGGTCTGATCTGATAGGTAACAGTGACAGGTGGTGATAGGGGGTGATTGATGGGTGATTGATGGGTAATTAGTGGGTGTTTAGAGAAGATAACAGATGTAAACAATACATTTGGGAGGTAATCTGACGGCGGGTTTGCGGGCGATCTAATGGTGTGGGTGGGTGATCAGATTGCCCGCAAGGGGCAGGTTAGGGGCTGATTGATGGGTGGCAGTGACAGGGGGTGACAGGGGGTGATTGATGGGTGATAGGTGATTGGCAGGTGATTGACAGGTGATCAGTGGGTTATTACAGGGAAGAACAGATGTAATTAATGCACTGGCGAATTGATAAGGGGGGGTCAGAGGGCAATCTGAGCGTGTTGGCGGGTGATTGGGTGCCCGCAAGGGGCAGATTAGGGTCTGATCTGATAGGTAAAAGTGACAGGTGGTGATAGGGGGTGATTGATGGGTAATTAGTGGGTGTTTAGAGGAGAGAATAGATGTAAACAATGGATTTGGGAGGTGATCTGATGTCGGATCTGCGGGCGATCTAATGGTGTGGGTGGGTGATCAGATTGCCCGCAAGGGGCAGGTTAGGGGCTGATTGTTGGGTGGCAGTGACAGGGGGTGATTGATGGGTGATTGACGGGTGATTGACGGGTGATTGACAGGTTATCAGGGAAGATAGATGCATACAGTACACAGGGGGGGGGTCTGGGGGGGGGGGGTCTGGGGAGAATCTGAGGGGTGGGGGGGTGATCAGGAGGGGGCAGGGGGCAGGGGGGGGGGATAAAAAAAAAATAGCGTTGACAGATAGTGACAGGGAGTGATTGATGGGTTATTAGGGGGGTGATTGGGTGCAAACAGGGGTCTGGGGGGTGGGCAGGGGGGGGTCTGAGGGGTGCTGTGGGCGATCAGTGGGCGGGGGGGGGGGCAGATCAGTGTGTTTGGGTGCAGACTAGGGTGGCTGCAGCCTGCCCTGGTGGTCCCTCGGACACTGGGATCACCAGGGCAGGAGGCAGCCTGTATAATACACTTTGTATACATTACAAAGTGTATTATACACTTTGTAGCGGCGATCGCGGGGTTAACATCCCGCCGGCGCTTCCGTATGGCCGGCGAGATGTTACGGCGGGTGGGCGGAGCCAGTTGCCGGGGGAAGCGCGCGTCATCAATGACGCGATCGCTCCCCCGGCATGCCTAAAGGACGCGCCGCCTGAAGGCGTATTGCGGTCCTTTAGGCGTCCACTTTGCCGCCGCCCATGGGCTGTGGGCGGTCGGCAAGTGGTTAAAGGGGATACTGTAGGGGGGTCGGGGGAAAATGAGCTGAACTTACCCGGGGCTTCTAATGGTCCCCCGCAGACATCCTGTGTTGGCGCAGCCACTCCCCAATGCTCTGGCCCCGCCTCCAGTTCACTTCTGGAATTTCTGACTTTAAAGTCAGAAAACCACTGCGCCTGCGTTGCTGTGTCCTCGCTCCCGCTGATGTCACCAGGAGTGTACTGCGCAAACACAGACCATACTGGGCCTGCGCTGTACGCTCTTGATGACATCAGCGGGATCGAGGACACGGCAACGCAGGCGCAGTGGTTTTCTGACTTTAAAGTCAGAAATTCCAGAAGTGAACCGGAGGCGGGGCCGGAGCATCGGTGAGCGGCTGCGCGGGCACAGGATGTCTGCGGGGGACCATTAGAAGCCCTGGGTAAGTTCAGCTCATTTTCCCCTGACCCCCCCTACAGTATCCCTTTAAGTGCTGCTCCGAATCTGTCGGGAACTAATAAGTAGACGAAAAAAGGAGAGTGGGGGAACAGAGTGCTCCAATAGTGTAAAAAAGGATTTATTGCTATTCTAAAAACATTAAAATTGCCTTCCAAAAGGAAATAAATTCCAAGCATAAAATGAGAATGGAAGATTCAACTATGCATCCTCACACTGCTGCCTGCGCTTGGCCACAGCGCCAGGTCAGATCGTATCAAGCAAGTGTTCACCACCGAGTAGCAAGAGCTTCTATGCTCTTCCCAGACCCATCACTTACATGTTTTGGTGATACTTCCAACTTTGCCAATTTTAAAGTTGTTAAAAAAGCAATAAATATTTTTTTTACATTATTGGAGCGCTTTGTTCCTCCACCCTCCATGGCTATATGAAAACAATCTCTGAATGGAGTCTGTATGTTCTCTTTATGTTTAAGCTCTTTTCCCAAAACTCCAAAGCACACCAGTTAAACTGGCCTCCTTTAAAACTGGCTTTATTTAGGAGTGTGGGACTTCAAAAAATGAAATGGGCTGGGGTACAGTTAATAACAGGAAGTGATGGACATTCTCTATCAAGCACTGTGTAAATAAGTCCAGCAAAAAACAATAGCGCAACACAGTTCTCAAAGGACTGTGTTGTGCTATTGTTTTTTTTTTTTTTTTGCTTGACTTTGTTGGAATATCAACATTGCACTGCCTGTGACAATTTATACTGATAATTATTTGTAATACCAGTGCGCCTTTTTTATTATTATTATTTCAACTGTGTACATATGTGTCATGGTCTAAAAATCTGTAATAATGATTTTCATAAATATTTCTTATAGCTATTTCTAAATATTATTTAAGTCCTGGAAATGCTTTAGTATGTTATGTTTATAGCACACTGCTGCTTACTGTTCTTTACAGTTACCCACTCTGATATGTCAACTTTGGTGGAATGTCGGCACCAAAATTTTATTCTTACATGATAAAGAATGATTGCACAGATTCTTGCAGGGAGATCCTGATTCTTGAGGCAAATTTAACAAAACCAGTGCAAGGAAAAATGGATGGCAACCACTGCAGACGTGGAGCAGATCTCCGGATCAAGGATTATGACTGGTTGCTCTAAGCAGCTGCTCCACTTTCGCATTTGCTTTAATTCTCGATGCAATGGTTTTAAAAACATCTGCCCCTAGATTTTTCAGATCCTCTGTGCATTGCCTTTTATCAGTTATAGGTAGAAGTAATAGAAAACTTTATTCATTTTGATAAAATAAGGAAAGACCAGAAACTCTGCAGTGGAATTAAAAAGATTGTTGGAGGTGCCTCAAAATGTATAAAAAGAGTCATTTAAAAAGGAGGGAAGTTATGGCTTTGTCTCCAAATGACCTCCAAATTTAAAAAATACCCCCCCTCCCCCCCCCCCCCCCAAAAAAAAAGGCTACTAGGAAATCAGAACTCGGAAATCAGTCAGAAATCGGAAATCCAATCGGTAATTGACATTGGCGGAAATCGGATTTTCCGTGGAATCTGAAATTGGCATTTCCGACCATCCCTACTGAGGGTCTCCTCTCGGGTTGGGCTTGTGTTCAAACTGTCAAACTTCACTCAGACACTACTTAATCCATATAATAGGCCTCAGGATGTCAAACCAGTAAAACCAGATTCCTGGTGAACCAAAGTACTAATCCACATGAAGAAAGAACCGGGACTCCACCTGGGTACGTTGCAAGTTGCTTTTACTTTATATCATATCACCGCAACAGAATGCATGACAATTTGATCATCAAGATCTTCATCAAGTGGCTTTTTGTTCCCCACTTACCTAGTCAGTGGTTGCCTTAGAAGTGACCCCACCTTTTTTGAGTAAATTTCCTTTTATATTTTCCCCTCCCTTTATATTGAAGATAACACACCAGGTGGGCTCCTAGTCTCCCTTTCTTTTTCCTTTCAGAGACTAAGGGCATTTTGCCATTGCACCCTGTAACATCTTTATTGATGTGTATAGTCCCCTTCCCCCAGCTTGACACTGAAGTGAAAATTGGCACTGAAGAAGCAAATAAACAGAGATCCAACATTTTCAAAGAGGTTTTGGAGATCTAACTTCTGTCCTCTATACTTGTATAGTTGAATCTCCATGGGGGATACCTGTTCAAGTAATCTCAGGCAGAGACAGAGATGCAAATTTCCCTTCTTTGTGATTATTTTCTCTAACTTTCTACTTAGTGTCTGGAATATAAGGAAAGGGGGATGTATAAAAACACAAAAACAAACAAAAGGCTAACCACTCCCACTGTAATTAAAACATAGAAAAAATAGAAAAAAGATTTTGTGATCTTGTTGCCATTGTCCTTCATTTGTTCCTGTGCAAAATTTACCTTTGTAAGCATGTCCCAATGCATAATGGCATATAGAAGGGTTATTCTGTTTTTAGTTTTCAAAGGACATAGCTTTATGAGCTTTATGATTAGCCTATTAGTAATAACGTTTTTGGAACGGATGATGTAGGCAATCTCAGTTGGTTCATAATTAAAGTTAAAGGAACCATACAGTTAACCTGAGAAATATAAAACGAGTTTGTAATGATGAAGTACAAAATCAGAGGATACCTTGAATTAAAACTGTACAACAAAATGATTTTGTTTTGAAAAATATAGGCAAGGTACCAAAATGCAAATTAAACATTAACCACAATTTACTAAGATCATGCTGGTGATAAAAGGCAAGCAAAAACTTATCACCACACATTGACATATATTTTGAGTGTTAATTCACTAAAGGTGTGGTGATAAGTTTTCATAGTGAGTGTGTTATCTTATTACTTCAGTCCTTAAGTTGTCACCTCTGTAGTTATTTCCACATGCAGTAGATAGGAACGGGAGGAGCACATGCAGGCAGGATGTAGCTCCACCCCTCCTGCATCCAGGACAATTACAGCTAGTCTGTGTAGGACAACCAGAGTGTGTGTGTGTGTCCGCGTGTGTCCGCGTGTGTCCGCGTGTGTCCGCGTGTGTCCGCGTGTGTCCGCGTATATATATGTGTGTGTGCTTGAAGTCTCTCTCTCCGTGTGCCTGCTATGTATGTTTCTCTCTATACAGAGTCATCTTCTGCATAAACTAGTAAAAAATAAAGCAGACAGCTCAGAATGCTTCACTTTACATTGCAGTGTGTAGTAACACTCCACTTAATGACAGCTCAGGTCAGGTGATAACTCCTCACACACTTTACACCAGAATTCCTCTCTGTGCAATAACATCCTGTCTTTAACTTTACAATTCTGTCGTTATTTTAAGGATTTAATCCTTAACTTTAAAAATCACTCATTATCTTATTTTTCAGGTTTGCCTGAGGTTAATTGCTTAGTGAATACTAAATATTAAATGCTGTAGCAATAACAGTAAAAACAGCTCAGAAACATTATTAAAGACAGGAGATGAGATTAGGAAATTGTGCCCATTACCTTTTAAGAGTGTCAGGAGGAAGTCCTTCACTTAACAAGCCCTCCTATTGGTCGTTTAATGTAAAACATTTCTTCACTGACCAATACTGAAATACAGACACTCCATTTTCATTGCACGTACAATGAAATTACCATACATACGCACAAATAAGCTCTCCCATGCATATGCCAACCCCGCACTTTTGGACTAGAATCAGTGTAACTAGTTTAGTCCGAGCAGCTAGTCTGCATACTATACTGTATCTGGGTCAGTGATTTACAGGTAGTAAAGGTGGTGGAACGGCAGGAACACCATGCAAATAGCATGCTACTTGCAACTAGCATTTTACTAAAGGAAATAAATATGGCATTCTTCATATAAACAAGATAGGTAATGCTGTTATTGGCATTACCAATATGTTGGGGTATCATTATAGTGACAACAGCAAGGTTTAAGGGTTACAAAGCATGAATTATCACCAAAAGCCTACAATTTGTACAAAAAACAAACAACAGATGGGAAAATGGCTTCCTTCTATATATGTAGACTTTTTCTGCTTTTTGCACTTTTTTATACTTTATATTAATTTTGCTATTTTATATTTTCTCAAAATGAATTCCTTTATCTTGCAATTTGCAGCTCAGGTGTTCTTATACCCATATATGAAACAAATGCTTGTATGAATGTTGCTATTAAGTAGCTATGTAAGTGTAATACCACATTTTACATATACCGTTCTCTTGTTCAAATTCGTTTTTATATGTATACTAGTTTAAAAACGGGCTCTAGGTCTGTGTCGGAACCTCCCCTCCGCTCCCCCCCCCCCATGACCACCGCCACCGCTGCACAGTCAGCGCGCACACACGATGCGCGGCTGATCCGTGACGCTCCTCGTCATCACTACGGCCACTATGCGCGATCGCGGCGGCCGGCGTGACAGTCCTGCGCAAGTGTGGTTTTCTAACTATGAACCACGCATGCGCAGGGCTGTCACACTGGCCACTGCAATGAAGCATATCGGCCGGCGTGATGACGTGGCGTGTCACGGATCAGGAAGCCTTGGCCTGACACTCAGCGGTAGTGTCGCTGGTAACGGAGCCGCCAGAGGGAACCAGAACGGAGCCAGAAGGACGCCGGGGGACGTCACAGCCTACGTTGGGCTGGAGGAAGCCCCAGATGAGTACCAATTTTAAATTTACCCCACTGCTCAGGGTCTGTTTAAACAAGGTGTTATTATGCATAGTTTATGTGTATAGATAGATAGATAGATAGATAGATAGATAGATAGATAGATAGATAGATAGATAGATAGATAGATAGGTCCATAAATATTTGGACAAAGATGGACAAAGACAACTTTTTTTTAATTTTGGTTTTGTACATTACCACAATCAATTTTAAATGAAACAACTCAGATGCAGTTAAAGTGCACAATCCTTTTATTTCAGGGGCTCAGAATTAATTGGACAATTGCCTCAAAGGCTATTTCATGGGCAGGTATGGGCAAGTCAGTCATTATGTCATTATCAATTAAGCAGATAAAAGGCCTGGAGTTGATTTGAGGTGTGGTGTTTACATGTGGAAGATTTTGCTGTGAGCAGATAACATTCGGTTAGAAGAGCTCCCAATGCAAATGAAAGAATCCCTTAAGAACCACTATGTAACGGTTGGGTCATTCCTGGGCGCCGTGGGACTCCTCTGATGTCAGCTGACCAGCAGGTCAGCTGACAAGCTTCCTCCCCGTATAAAGGTCCTGTCTGTGCGCGCGCCCGCGCGCTAAGGCGACCCCCGGCAAGTGAGAAGGCTCCGTCCTCGGCGTCCTGGATGCTGGACGGATGGATGGCCGCATGGAGGCAGCTGCGGCGGTGGTGCTGTTCGCCGCAGCTGCCTCGT
Organism: Hyperolius riggenbachi; assembly: GCF_040937935.1. Lineage (NCBI taxonomy): Eukaryota > Metazoa > Chordata > Amphibia > Anura > Hyperoliidae > Hyperolius > Hyperolius riggenbachi. Next base: position 445,057,720 of record NC_090647.1, on the reverse strand, counting down.
ATATTACAGTACCCCTTCTTCTAGGCGTGGGCTCCGAACACGCACCACCTGGCCTATCTGGATGCAACCTATGGAACTCCATCCTTAGCTCCTCTGCATGCATGCGAGAGAGTGGTACCCAGGATCTCTCTTCCGGACCATACCCTCACCAGTGAACCAGATATTGCAAAGATTTACGTACTCGCCGAGAATCCTAAATCTTTTCAACTTTGTATTCTGGTTCTCCATCAACCACCACAGGAGGGGGGGGGGGGGTGGCATCCACATACACGGCAGGCTTCAAAAGCGAAACGTGGAACGTCCTACCACCCCTGAAACTGGGGGAAGTGACACCTTGTAGGTAACATTATTTATTTTTTTAGAAACAGGATAGGGCCCTATAAATTTGGGACCCAACTTAACAGAGGGCTGCCTTAGGGACAAATGGCGAGTGGAAATCCACACCAAATCTCCCGGTGCGAAGTTCCACTCCACCGAACGTCTCTTGTCAGCCTGTCTTTTTTGAAGTGAAAAGGCTGTTTTCAAAATTTGCTTCACCGTATTCCAGATGTCCCTCATGGTCTCTGACCAATGTTCCAAGGCTGGAAAAGATGACGCTACCACTGGCAAGAGTGAAAATTTGGGTGATCTCCCCGTAACAACCTGGAAGGGGGAGAACCCTGATGAAGCAGACCTCAAGTTATTGTCGGCAAACTCCGCATAAGGCAAGAACCTGACCCAGTCGGTCTGGGCATCAGTCACGTAACACCTGAGGAACTGCTCAAGGGCCTGATTTACCCTCTCGGTCTGACCATTGGTCTGTGGGTGGTAGCTGGAGGAAAATGATAACTTCATCCCCATTTGTTGACAAAATGCTTTCCAGAAACGGGAAGTGAACTGGACTCCCCTATCTGACACCACATCCTGGGGAATCCCATGCAACCTGAAGATGTGGAGAACGAATAGCTCTTCCAATTCCTGTGCAGAGGGGAGTCCATTCAAGGGGATGAAGTGTGCCATCTTACTAAACCTGTCGACCACCACCCAAATGACCGTTTTACCCTGAGAGGGAGGCAGTTTGCCCACGAAATCCATGGACACGTGGGTCCAAGGCTCCTCGGGCACTGGCAGAGGCTGTAAGGTGCTGGCAGGGTCTCGCCTAGAAGCCTTACTCCTGGCACAAATGGCACAGCTTCCCACGAATTCCCTACAATCAGAAGCGATTGAGGGCCACCATACACTTCGTTTCAACAATTCTTGGGTGCGAGCCACTCCCGGGTGACCAGCATTTTTATGGGCATGAAATGCCTCCAAGACCTTAAATCTCAGGTGGAGAGAACAAAAAGAACCCCCTCTGGTTTGCCTTCAGGAATTTCCCGTTGGAAAGGGCCCAGCTCTGATGCCCAATCCGCCTCAACCTGTTCCCCAGAGTGTTCAAAATCCTGCTTAATGGTTTCAACCACTTGGGCTTCACTAGCTGCAAGAGGGATCTGCTTTAAACAGTGGTCATGGCAATAAGGAGACAAGCTTCTTAGCTGTCTGGTACTCCAATCGATGTCCGGGGAATGCTTCTTTAACCACAGCATACCCAAGATGACCGTGGATGTGGACATTTCTAACACCAGAAACTGCATTTGTTCCCTGTGCAGGGCCCCAATCTGGCATAACAATACTGGCGTCTGAGTAATAGTGAGTGGAAGTGGAGAATCATCCACCGCAGTAATCTTAATCTGTTCCCCTAAAGGAATCAACGGAAATATAAACTGATTAGCAAATTTTGCAGACATGACATTTACTGCAGACCCAGAATCTAGAAAAGCCTGAGTAGTGTGAACCTGACCCTCCCAAGCAGTGGCGTAGCTACAGACCTCAGGGCCCCGATGCAGAATTTGGACATGGGCCCGCCCCCCATACTTACTCTGCCAGTGCCCTATGTATTCTTTCAAGTGATGTGGAAGCAGACAGCAATATAGCTCTCACCTGCAGGCCAATATAGCTGTCACTGCAGGCCAGTGTCCTCAGCAAACAGGCGTGTGCACCATGTGACGCCGGTAGCATTGGATCTGGGGGAGGGAGGGTAAGGAATATTGAGGGGGCAGGGCTGGGCCGAGGCATAGGCTGGAGAGGCTCCAGCCTTAGGGAGCAGTGTAGGAGGGGGCGCAGAATTCATTCAGCTGTCATTCCTAATTGTGTTTGAAGCAGAAAGAAATAAGAAAAGGGATACATGGCAGTGACTGCAAGCCATATAACTAGATATTAAGGTGTTGGGGATGTTGTGGGCCCTGTGGCGGCTCTTAGTCTAATAGCAATCAGTGTGTGATGGCTGGGGCGGCAGGGATGGATGGGCGCACTTTGGTGTCTCAGCCTTGGGTGCTGGAGGACCTTGTCCCTGCTCTGGGGGGTAGTGAGAAGAGAGAGCGGGATTATTAGGGGTCTGGGAAAGGGAGGGTGGGGAATATTGAGGGGGGAATGAAGAGAAAAAGGGGGGTTATTAGGGGGGGGGGGTGAGTGAGGAGAGACAGGGGGGTTATTAGGAGTCTGGGAAAGGGAGGATGAGGAATATTGAGGGAGGAGTGAGGCGAGAGAGGGGAGCTATTACTAGGGGTCGGGGGGACAGTGAAGAATATTGAGGGGGAAGTGAGGAGAGACAGGGGGGTTATTAGGGGTCGGGGAGTAAGACGGGAGAGCAGTTAGGAGTCTGGGAAAGGGAGGGTGAAGAATATTGAGGGGGGAGTGAGGGAGGTTATTAGGAGTCTGGGGGAGAGAGGTTGAGGGGGGGCTAGTGAGAATTCTGGGGGGTGGATAGAAAGACAGGAAATTACTAGGGATCTGGTGGAGGAAGGTTAGTGAGCACTGTTGCGGGCTCTGGATACAGTAAAGGCTGATGAGCAGTGACAGGGAAATAAAGAGGGAGACAGCACTCACCTCTCATACCTCCCGCTCTGTTTGCCTGGGGGAAGGGAGCTCTTGGCTCATCTCCATCTTCTCCCATGCTCTGTCCTCTGTTCTTGCTGTGCCAGCCAATGGGATTTGCAGGGGCAGGGCTTGGTGAAAGAATCAAGCAACTCACAGGAACGATCCTGTGAGAGGCGGAGCTACCCGCGATTTGGAGGCAGAGCTACCCGCGATTTGAGGGCGGAGCTAAGAGGCTGTCATGGAGGGCCTGGGGACAGAGGAGAATGCGGGGAGCAGGGGCCGGTACGGGCCCTAGGAGATCGCGGGCCCGGTCGCCAGTGCGACTGCTGCGACCCCTGCTCCTACGCCAGTGCTCCCAAGTGATAGTGCAAGGGAGCAACACCCGTTTATTATTTAGAGGTATGTCAAGATCGCCTAGGGTAGTACCTCCAGCTACTCCTAGGCGATAGAGTTTTCCGCCTTCTTAGGGCAAGCAGAAACCATATGCCCTTTATCGCCGCAATATAAGCATAACTTCTCTGCTCGCCTTCTGTTTTTTTCTACCTCTGAGAGCTTGGCCTGTCCAATTTGCATTGGCTCATCAGCTGGTGGAGAGGAAGGCGTAGGAGCTGAGAAAGTACAGGAGGAAAAATTCCTTGAGGGTTTAGTCCGAGTTTGCTTTTGATAGTGAACTCGTCTATCAATTTTGATGGCCAAGGAAATGGCCTCATCCAGAGTCTTGGGTTCTGGGTGACCCAGCATCAGTTTATACACAGCGTCGGACAATCCTGACAAAAAAACAGTTTAAGAGCGCATACTGCCCCCACCTGGCTAATACTGCCCATCTCCTGAACTCAGCAGCATAACCCTCAATGGAACCTTGACCCTGCCTGAGGATTTTTAACTTCCTTTCAGACGTCACTGCCAAACGGGGTCGTCGTAAATTATGGCCATGGCTTTAAAGAACTCCTCCACTGAGGACAAGGCCTCATGCCCCGTAGGGAGACTGTATGCCCAGGACTGGAAATCTCCAGACAATAAAGTTTTAACGAACGTGACCCTCTGACTTTCTGTACCTGAAGAAAGAGGTCGTAATTCGAAGTATGATAAGCATCTATGCTTAAAATTACTAAAATCTGAGCGATGCCCCGAGAATTTTTCAGGTGGGGGTACCCTCGGCTCGATCACAGAAGGGGGAGACACTCGGGTATTAGGGTCCAATAAACGGTTAACTGACTCAGCTAGTTAGTCAATCTGAGTCTGTTGAGCGTTCACCGTTTTAATGAGTTCATTAACGGTGGTGGTTAACACGTTGACCCGTTGGCAGAGTGCCTCCATTATACTTTACTGGTCTGTTGTTCTGTAACGGTTGGGTGTCGTAGCTCAGATGTCTGATTATGTGGTGATCTACAGAATCACCAATAATGCAGACGCAATACCCGATTATGTGTGATCTGCAGAATCACCAATAATACCAGTATAGCAGACAAAGAGCAGAGTGAGTAGTGATTTGGTGCAACCATAACTTTAATAGTTTAATGAGACCTCACCAGAGGGGCTGGTGAGGTAATAACAGTACACTGATCGTGCACTAGCGTACAAGCTCCAGCAAGCTGGAGAACAAAACTGAAGAGGCTGAATCTCCTGAGGAGCAGGTGATTCAGAATGTACTGCAGGCTAAGAGATATAATAATACTACAATGGCAGATTACCTAAGGAGCAGGTAATTAAGGCTGTACTGCAGCCTAGCAGAACTGCTTCACCAGAGGAGCTGGTGTAGCTAACAGGGATGAGCAGAAACTACGCCAGTGCGAATTTACGCATCGTAGTTTGCATCTACGCATCGTAGTTTATAGGCGAAGTTTCAAACCTACGCTTACGAATTTACGCGTAGCGAAGTACCGCTACGCGTAGCTTACGCCCACTATGCGTAGTTAACAAGTGTATTGCGTAGCGAACTACGAATGCGTTACTCGCGGCTAATTTTCCGCATGCGATTGTATGCATACAAATTTACGCATTGGAAAGGGGAATGTACGCATAGAAGGGTTCCCAGTATATGCATTTCTAAAGAAATGAATGCGTCCAATTTTCTGCATACGGGCATAAGTATCCGCATACACTACGCTTCGCACTACGCGTAATTGCGTATTTTAACGCGTATTCTACGAAAATGCATACAAAGCGAATATTTGTTTTCGAAGCCGTAGTTTGGCGAAGCGTAATTGCGTAAAACTACGCGTATTTCCAGCGTAGCGAAGTTGGCTGACTACGACCATCCCTGGTAGCTAACACCTCACCAGTGGCAAGGGCCCACTGATGAGTAGAATGGTCAGGCAGGCAAGGTTCGGCAACAGAGAGGTAAGTATCAGTACAAGATCGTGAGACAAGAGAGTAATCAGTAATCAGGCAGAGGTTCAGCAACAGCAAGGTACGTATCGGTACAGAATCGTGGGGCAAGAGAGTCATCGGTAATCAGGCAAAGGTTCAGCAACAGGTAGGCAGATAGGCAAAAGTACAGGATCAGAAAGCAGGATCAGAGTCAGAGAAATCGCTAAGAGTCATACACAGGAGATCAATACAATAAGCAATATCCTAGTCTAGGTGTGAAGTCCTTGGCATCAACACCCGGGAACTAGTCTAACAAATGACAATAGCAAGGTAGCAAAATCCTGGACTAGGTGTGAAATCCTTAGCATCAACACCTGGGATCTAGTCTAAGGTCTGAGTGCTAACACGCAAGTATTCACGACAACAGACACCTGCAGAATGAAACCCGAAGGCTTATGAAGCAGAGGAGACCCCACTGGCACGCCCCTCCTGAATCAGCCAATCCTGGGCGCCGTGGGACTCCTCTGACGGGCTTCCTCCCCGCATAAAGGTCCCATCTGTGCGCGCGCCCGCGTGCTAAGGCGACCCCCAGCAAGTGAGAAGGCTCCGTCCTCGGCGTCCTGGACGCTGGACAGGCGGATGGCCGCATGGAGGCAGCTGCGGCGGCGGTGCTGTTCGCCACAGCTGCCTCGTATATTATACTATCACAAAAATTGTAACATTTAAAATACATGTAAACACATACAACTAAGAAGTGTATTTCTCCCAGATAAAAATGAGCTAGAAATTACTATTCTCTGATGTTGTTGTCACAGTAATTAGTAGCAATCTGATAGAACTGACAGGTTTTGAACTAACCCATTTCCTCAAGGGGGATTCTTAGGGTTTTCTTTATTTCAAAAGTACTTAGTGATTGGCAGTTGCTCAGTCCACCTGCCAAAATAGTGTGCAAACAGGTAGGAGGGGCAGCATCTTTGTATAGATGCCTTCCAGGATTGCTTTTGTAAAAAATAAACAAAATACTAAAAATTCCCCATGAGGAGATGGACTAGTCCAAAACCTGTCAGGTCTGTCAGATTTCTACTACCTACTGTAAGTAGCAGCAACTAGGAGAAAAGTAATTTATGGCTGATTTTCTCTGGAAGAAACATACTTCTTATTTGTATGTGTTTACATGTATTTTAAATTGTACACGTTTTTGCTATAGCAGTCCATTAAGCTGTGAAAACAGGAAAAAAAACAGATAAATTGTGACAATATTACAAGTGCCGAAATTTACAGTTTGGAACATCCTGAGAAAGAAACAAGCACTTGGGAACTAAGCAACACAAAAAGATCTGGACGTCCATAAAAGACAACAGTGGTGGATGATCCCAGAATCATTTCCATGGTGAAGAGAAAACCCTTCACAACAGCCAACCAAGTGAACAACCACCCAAGAAGAATTATCATACAACCATGCAGGTTAGGTAGCTACAAGAAAGGACCCCCTCCTAGGCATTGCCCATCACCCACACAAACCTAACACACATTGCTTTAAAAATGGAGGGGACCTTGCAAGAGGAACGCAGCAAAGTCTTCTGTCTATCGCCATCCCACCCCTTGCAAAGCAACCTTGACAAAGTGTTAAGATAAAAGTTGCCATTCTTCACTTCATTGTCCCATCAAAAAGCGAGGGGGTTTATTGAATTGGGAGTCTTAATGTGTGTGGGTGGGGGGAGTTTTATTTTCCTTCAAAATGTTAAAAAGAAAAAAATATACCTATGTTAGATTAAAAATCACATTATATAAAAATCACAATACTGGTTTAAAAAGCAACTGTGCTTATGTCTTTAGTGTTGAGTCCCATACACCCATGGCATCCATGTTCGGCTGGCATGATTACAGGACAGCCAACCACCATCCTTTCTCTTCAAAATCTTACTACAAGTGACAGTGAAACCCAGCGTTAGAAGTCTTGCTTTCCTGCTAAACCTTCCTATTGGTCCAGACTAATAAAACAATGGGAATCCTCAACAGCACAATGAAATGAGCCTGAGTGGTAAATCCAAATGAGCAATTTTACAAATTGAGAATAATTGTGAATGTTCAGCTATCCCAATTCCAGGGTTCCAGCAAGCAGTTCTGCAAAGAAGGAAGAAGAACAGAAGAACACATACGAAGAACAGAAGATGTTTTGGAACACCGAGCACTTTAATCATGACACTCAATTTTACTAAAAAAAAATTTTTAAAAGCAGGTACACATCTTCTTTCATGAAAATATTTTTTCACAGTATTTTTTTTTTACTTTGTTACCCTTTTGAATTGACTAAGTAAGGTTTTGGAAAATGACTACTTAAACTATAAAAGCAAACACCTCTCAGCACTGGGCCTTTTTTGCTTTTAGTGTTGTGACCTTTTCACTGATGATAGCTCTTAGTTTACTTGGCATACACAATCTTGGTATTCATTTTTTTTTCATAAGAACAGATAGAGCTTTCTATTTCTGCCAAATATATAAACCCTGCTCATTACAAAAAAGCTACATTTTAGAAAAAATAATATTCACTTTGACAGGGTAACATCTATTAACTTAACATACTATTTTCCTTTTATTGTTAATGGTAATATTAATATGAATAATAATAGTAATAGTTACATAGTTATTTTGGTTGGAAAAAATAATTTCAGCCATCAAGTTCAATTAGAAATAAATAAATAAAAATAGGTACATCTTCTGTCCTGGACCCACACATACTAATTTCCCAATCGCTAACTGTAATAATAATAATGCTAATATTGCCATATCTGTTAAAGGATTGCTATAAATTGACTTTGTATCATTAAAGGGATACTGTAGGGGGGTCGGGGGAAAATGAGCTGAACTTACCCGGGGCTTCTAATGGTCCCCCGCAGACATCCTGTGTTGGCGCAGCCACTTACCGATGCTCCGGCCCCGCCTCCAGTTCACTTCTGGAATTTCTGACTTTAAAGTCAGAAAACCACTGCGCCTGCACGCCCGTGTCCTCGCTCCCGCTGATGTCACCAGGAGTGTACTGCGCAGACACAGACCATACTGGGCCTGCGCTGTGCGCTCTTGATGACATCAGCGGGATCGAGGACACGGCAACACAGGCGCAGTGGTTTTCAGACTTTAAAGTCTGAAATTCCAGAAGTGAACCGGAGGCGGGGCCGGAGCATCGGTGAGTGGCTGCACCAACACAGGATGTCTGCGGGGGACCGTTAGAAGCCCCGGGTAAGTTCAACTCATTTTCCCCCGACCCCCCTACAGTATCCCTTTAAAGTGAAACTAAACTCAGGACTTCTTCTCTGCTCTAAAAGATTAGCCACAGCATGATCACTTTTATGGGGAAAAAAATTCTCCATTAAAATGTATGGAATTTATAAAAAAAGGATCTATTACAGTGATGGCTAACCTTGGCACTCCAGCTGTGGTGAAACTACAAGTCCCATGAGGAATTGCAATACGCTGACAGCTCTAGCATAACCCGGGGAGGCAGAGGCATGATGGGATTTGTAGTTTTGTCACAGCTGCAGTGCCAAGGTTAGCCATCACTGATCTATTATAACAAAGGTGGCGCTGCACTAATAAAAGTAAAAAGTTCAGAGCAATCATGGGTGGGATTAATTACACTTAAAAAAATTATGCCCACATCAAACCCTATACCAAACCCTACACCTCAAAGAAAATATATACTATACACAATGCAGGAACGCTGGATATAAAATATCAAAAAATATATCAGCTAATTTTATTTATTAAAGCCACAGTACATATAAAAATGTATAAATATACATAACACACTCACACACATCACTTATACAAATGTGGGAGCTACCTAATGCCCTTTAAAAAAATAGAAAATAATAGTAAATGCTCAAAAAGTATGCAATTAAGCTACTACTTGTATAAAAAGTATGATCCTTGAGAACAAATGTTCCCACAATAAGGATAGTTAGCCAGATGACCTGCCTCGGTCCAAAAAATGATTATGCAGCATTAAACAATCTTCTCTACAGCGGGATCTGCCGATCTGAGGTGTGGGTAATATGTGCAATAGATCTATGCATAAAAGTACCTCTCACATGCAGTCCCGGTCTTCCTGTCACCACGAGTGTATATCAATATGCTCATACACCCCGCACATAGAGTTGTTACCAAGATTCCTGTCCCTGGGCAGTATGTTAATCTTGCCTGCCATCCTCGGGTCAGCTGGAACTTTCGCGCACGCCACCCGGTCTGTGCGCATTGTTCCCCGATGGTTTCCTGGTGACTCCGCTGAAGTCACTTCCTCCAGGCAGCCTCTTGTGCTCCTCTGAGTAGAGTCAGGTACTTCCTTGTGCTCCGCCGCTAGTATACAGGCACCAGCTTGGATAGTGACTTGACTTATGGATTCAAACCACTCGGACCACCACTGTATAATACTAGGGTCTTCTGGGGCGCCCCTCCTAGTCTAGATTAACATGTTTCGACGATACTACGGTCGTCTTCTTTAAGATCAGTGGTTCGGTCCTATTTTGTAGCTGTATTTATAAGTCCATTCCTGTCCCTACTGTTTCCTCTTAAAGTAACCAGCAATGAAGTATCTCCTTTATATCCATATATTCCTAAGATTCCATATATTATCACTTGCACTGTCTATTCTGCTCAGAAAGCATACAGACTCGCAATATGGAAAAAATAATAATAAGTAAAATGGAAAAAATGGAAAAAATTAATAGTAATAAAAAGTATTTTTTTTTATAATAATAATAATAAAAAAATGATAAGGGCATCCTGCAGCTCCCAGGTACATCAGATAGTCCTCACCTTTATACATACTAGCACTCATTCACAGCTATAATTGGCACATCCTTCTTTCAGTGCTTCCCTACTGTTTAATTTGCCTTTACTTCATTTGAAAAAGCCAAATAGTTCCATTCCCTCGTTAAGGCCTTTTGGGGCAATCGTGTCCAGGTCAACTATACATCTGCTTTCGCTCCTCGACATCTTGGTGATATAATCGCCGCCCCTTGAATCCTTACTCATTATTTTTACTCCAAAAAACATTACATTCTGAACTTGACAGTTGTGGAACCTTTTAAAATGTTTTGAGAACGGGTGTAACTTCCACCCTTTCTTGATGTTATTCAGGTGTTCCCCAATCCTTTTGAAGAGCTCTCTTTTAGTACGGCCAATATATTTTTTCCACCAGGAACAAATCATAAAGTATATAACCCCATTTTTATCACAGGTTATCAGCTGGTGAATTTCATAATCCTCATGTGGTCCTTCCACAGTCTTAATCTTCCTGTACTCCCTCGTATTCCTACAGTTGTTACACCTCCCACATCTAACAAACCCACCCTCAGTTTCCCTCCTTCTCTCTCTCTGATAGCCACAAGCTGCCATAGCTACCCTCAATCCTATATTACCCGGTTTCCAAAGTATGACGGCTGGCCTTGGTAAAATTTCATTGAGGGTTCTATCCTCCCTCAATATAGACCAATGTTTGTAAATAATTCGTTTCACTGCATTCACTTGTGCACAATATTTTAGGTTCACTTTTAAAGAGTGATCTGTGGTGCAATCACGTGCCTCTCAAGAGGTCTCTACGTTCGAGTCTATTCACCTCATCTCTTGCTTTTTCTATAAGTTCTTCCTGATATCCTTTCACAACAAATGTCTTGCTTAGTTCTTCCCTTAGTTCTTCCCTTTCTCTTTTATATTCCGTATCATCCGTGCAATTTATTTTTAATCTTATAAATTGTCCCTTTGGTACAGAAAGTCAGAAAAACAGCTGCTGGAGAAAGGGTTAAAGTTTGCCCCCACCAGTAGACTTAATACATTCGAAACATATATTGATATAAAAAAGTACACTAGGAAGTTGTCTTAACAAATATTTTCAATAAAACCCTATAACTCGGAAGGGACCAACCAGTTATTACCAGCATACCTCCCTAAAAAATCCATCTACATTTCACTCAATAAATGAAGTTAGTAAAGAAATACAGCTCTTTGAATGGTGTGTAGAACAGGATTTGGGAAAGATTAGGCCACAACCAGCATCATTGGCAATCTGAGCGCAAGAAAAACGTGGGCCCTATGTGATCTACAGAAAAATGGATCCATCGTTATACGTCCTGCGGACAAGGGGGGGGAGATTGTTATACAAAATCTGGAGGATTACCAACATGAAGCTTACAGACTGCTCAATGATCTGAACACCTATACACCGCTGAGGGTAGACCCAAGTGTACAATTTAGGAAAGACCTGGATGTAATATTGAAAGGGGCTAAGCAAGGAGGAATCCTTACAACAAAGGAAAATGAATATATAAATATACTCCACCCCAGGACAGCTATTTTTTTATCATCTTCCGAAGGTGCACAAGAGTCTTGAGAGTCCTCCGGGTAGGCCGATTGTGTCAAGTATAGGTTTTATAACCTCCAATTTATCTAGGTATGTTGATACATATTTGCAGAAGTATGTTAAAGAGACACTGGCCTACCTTGAGGACTCCAGACATGTGCTTAACCATTTGGAGGGAATAATGTGGGAGGAGGGTTGGATCCTTTGAACTCTGGACGTGACCTCCCTATATACCATTATCAAGCATAATATAGGAATACAAGCGGTGAGGCATTCTCTTGACATAGATTCTAACTTACATGGAGAACAGAGAGAGTTCATTCTGGACGCTATAAGATATATCCTGACCCATAATTTTTTTGTGTTTGAGGGGGAGTACTACCTCCAGACGAGTGGGACGGCAATGGGGACCTGGTTCGCCCTGGGGTATGCGAACCTCTTCATGGCCAATTGGGAGGAGTCCCATGTTTATGGGCGTGAGGGCCCCGGGGTGGACCTGGTCTTCTGGAAATGGTTTATTGATGACGTCCTATTCATCTGGAGGGGTACGGAGATGGCATTGTGTGGTTTTATGGTGAAGATCAACTCTAATGATAGAAATCTAAAGTTCACCTCAGAAACGAGTTGTCAAGAGGGTGAATTTCTTGGACCTAACTATATATGTAGAGGGGAATAAAATTAAAACCTGTACCTATAGCATGCCCACAGATGTGAATGGATATATATTGGCCACCAGCTGCCATCTACCCTCATGTTTGAACAATGTGCCAAAGAGAAAATTTATAAGATTAAAAAGAAATTGCACGGATGATACGGAATATAAAATAGAAAGGGAAGAACTAAGCAAGAAATTAGTTGAGAAAGGATATCAGGAAGAACTTATAGAAAAAGCAAGAGATGAGGTGGATAGACTCGAACGTAGAGACCTCTTGAGAAAGAGGGCACGTGATTGCACCATAGATCACTCTTTAAAAGTGAACCTAAAATATTGTGCACAAGTGAATGCAGTGAAACGAATTATTTACAAACATTGGTCTATATTGAGGGAGGATAGAACCCTCAATGAAATTTTACCAAGGCCAGCCGTCATACATAGGAAACCGGGTAAAAGAGGATTGAGGGTAGCTATGGCAGCTGGTGGCTATCAGAGAGAGAGAGAAGGAGGGAAACTGAGGGTGGGTTTGTTAGATGTGGGAGGTGTAACAACTGTAGGAATACGAGGAGGTACAGGAAGATTAGGACTGTGGAAGGACCACATGAGGATTATGAAATTCACCAGCTGATAACCTTTGATACAAAGGGGGTTATATACTGTATAATTTGTCCCTGTGGGGAAAATATGACTCCTCCCAGTGTCTCGAATGAAGGACATAACCTGTAATGAAAATTTGTGGAACATTCTATCCCACTCTTCCTGCACTATTAGTGTTACCAAATCGGCTGCCAATTGTTTGGTGATAGTTAAGCCGACTTGGGACACCTCCCACAGGAGATATTGGTCAAGTGTGGCTACTTTCTATTGATTTTTTGTTTCTTTAACTAATATTTTTTCTAAATTTTTGAGGTTGTAAACCACATCTTCCCAGTATACCCCTTCACATTCGCTATGTTCCTGTTGATTGAAAAAGGTATTTATCCTATTTTGTTGGTTATTCCTATAGTCCCATACACTGTCTGCTGCTGCCATCCTTCAATTGGGTACTTATACAAAAAGGATCTATTATAAAAAAGTTGGCGCTGCACTAATAAAAGTCAAAAGTTTACATTAACTCTAAATGCATTTCATATTGCAGTGTCCTAAACCGTGGAAACCTAGTGCCTACAGTTTTAATGCATTTGTTTTTCCTTTCCCTGACTATCAGTAAATGGATTGTGATTTCTGTGTGCACCTAGTTATCATCTGAAAGCTGAACTCTGCTTTTCATGGCTTGTTTAATTAATTTAAGTCTATTGGAGTACAACAAAGTATAAAAAATAAGCCTGAAGCTTTGCTCCACAGCGGCCATGTGATTATGTTATGAGTCAAGGCCTAGTGGGATGTCTTTGTCTTGGGAGCTAAAACACCTTGCCTTACCACTGCTTAGCATAAAGAACTTCTGCAACTAATTCCTCATGAAAAACTGTGTAGAGCTGTCATAATAGAAATGATCAGGGCTCCTGATAGGTGATGTAGATACCACATTGCACTCGCATCACTTTTATTTGGTGTGACTATTAAAAACACAGTCTTATACTATTGTACTGAACTATTTAAAGAGGAACTTTAGCAAAAGGGGGAAAAATAAATCAATACATTGCAAAGTGAGCAGTTAAAAAATAGAAGAGAAATCAGGAAATGATTGATATTTGCCATGTCATGTGTTCATATTGTTTGATCCACAATCAGCCTGCACATAATCATCTTTATTAGTGGCAGACATGAAAAAAAAACCAGACAACAAGAACTGTCATTATCTATAACCACTTCCCCAACAACATGATAAATACCCACACGCACCACCTACACCAGATCACAGCTACTAAAATGGGAGCCCAGCACAGCCCTGCACCCAGAGAACAGGCTCCTGTTTGACTCCGTCTGGAGCCATGTCCAAAAAATCACTGCCCCTGGGTCAGGGCCCCGTTGGGGCCCGCGACGGAGAGGCTGTCGTGCCGGCGCCCGCGCGAGACTAAGAAGGAAAGGACTGCGATCAGCCATCCCTGCGGTCCTCCTGGCAAACGTCTGCTCTCTCCCAAACAAGTTGGACGAACTGCGGCTCCTCAGCAACAAGAGGGAACTTGGCAACAACACCCCAGTCCTCTGCTTCACAGAATCATGGCTACACGACGGCATACCCGACAGTGCCCTCCACCTCCCTGGTTTCAGTATCATCCGGGCAGACCGTGACAGCGTGCTCTCTGGGAAAAGGAAAGGGGGGGGCATCTGCTTCTACATCAGCTCCGCCTGGTGTCCCAACACCTCTGTTCTTGCCAAGAGATGCTCCCCAGATCTGGAACTCCTTCTTGTAAACTGCAGACCAGTATACTCACCCAGGGAATTTTCCTCCTATGTCCTTGTTGGGGTGTACATTCCTCCTGCTGCTGATGTCAAAACGGCGCTGCGCGTGCTCAGCGATGCCATCACACAGTGGGAGTCGTCCCTTCCGGACTCGCTATTCATTATCTTGGGGGACTTCAACAAGGCCAACCTACGCCAAGAACTGCCGCGCTACCACCAGCATGTCACCTGCCCCACTAGGAACGCCAACACTCTGGATCACTGCTACACGGTCCTGAAAGACGCATACAAGGCAACCCCGTGGGCAGCACTCGGTTCATCGGACCACTGCATCATTCACCTGATACCCACCTACAGGAGATGTCTGGAAACTGCAAAACCAGTCCTAAGATCCAGCAAAGTATGGTCGGAGGAGGCTAAACTACAACTTCAAGCCTGCTTTGACTGTACGGACTGGAAGGCTCTGGAAGCACCGAACTTAGACGAGTGGGCGGACACTGTATCCTCGTACATCAGCTTCTGCGAGGACCAGTGTGTACCAACAAAAATCCGCAAACACTACCCAAACAACAAACCATGGTTCTCCAACAAACTTCGGCACCTGCGCAGAAGCAAGGAACTGGCGTTCAAGTCTGGCAACCATGAGGAGTATAGGAGGGCTAAAAACACCCTAAACAAGGAACTGAGAGCCGCCAAAAAGAATTACGCTGTAAAACTGGAACAGAACCTCTCCTCTAGGGACACACGAACTGTCTGGAAGGGGCTTAAGGCTGCCACGAACTACAAGCCCCCACCCCAGCATGCAACTCCCAGCCCCGAGCTCGCTGAGAACCTCAGTGAGTTCTACTGCAGATTTGAGAACCTGCCAGCCCCAGCAAGGACCCCAGAGCCTCCTGTCACCTCCTCAGACTTGGCACCCCCACATCCAAGCCCTCCCCCTCTAGCGGTGGAGGAGAACGATGTCAGGAAACACCTGTCAGGGATTAATGCAAGGAAAGCCTCAGGCCCAGATGGAGTGTCACCAGCCTGTCTGAAAACCTGCGCGCAGCAGCTTGCTCCAGTTCTCTCATCCATCTTCACCAAATCTATCCAGGAAGGCAGGGTCCCTGCTTGCTTCAAGAGGTCCACAATCATCCCTGTCCCCAAAAAACATGGTGTCTCAGACCTTAACAATTTCAGGCCGGTGGCTCTCACATCGGTCATCATGAAATCCTTTGAAAGCTTGGTTTTGCCGCTCCTCAAGCTATCCACTGAGTCTCTGCTGGACCCGTTTCAGTTTGCGTATAGAGCAAACAGGTCTACTGACGACGCCATAAACATCTGCCTGGAACTCGTAAATGAACACCTGGATAGACCTGACTCATACGCCAGGATCCTTCTACTTGACTTTAGCTCGGCTTTCAACACCATCAGCCCCCAAATACTTCAAGAGAATCTTGCTGCCCTCGAGGTCCACCCTACCCTCCGCCTCTGGATCACAGACTTCCTAAGTAACAGAACCCAGGCTGTCAAGCTGGATACGATCATGTCTCAACCAAGGACCACCAACACAGGGGCCCCTCAAGGATGTGTACTGTCGCCGTTCCTATTCTCCCTATACACTAACAATTGCAGGTCCACTGCGAACTCCGTCAAAGTCATCAAGTTCGCTGACGATACCACCATTGTTGGCCTCATCTCCGGGAATGATGAGCAGGAGTATCGCCACCAGGTTGACAGAATTTGCCACTGGTGTAAGGAGAACGGCCTGGTCCTGAACACCGCAAAAACGGTTGAGATGATCATTGACTTTAGGAAACACGCTACCACTCCACCCCCGATCAGCATTGATGGCACAGTAGTTGAGAACGTTCCCTGCGCACGGCTCCTCGGCACGACAATCTCTAAGGACCTGACTTGGAAAGCCAACACAACCACCACCCAGAAAAAAGCCCAGCAGAGACTATTTTTCCTACGCCAACTAAAAAAGTTCGGTATGGCCCGCGAGCTTCTGACGAGCTTCTACACTGCCACAATTGAATCTGTCCTCTGCTCCTCCATCCTGGTCTGGTATGCTGGATCCTCCGCCAGCGACAGACACAAACTGCAGAGGGTCATCAGATCAGCGGAAAGAATCATCGGGAAACCACTCCCCTCTCTTGACCAAATCTTCAACTCTAGACTGCACTCCAGAGCTCGTAAAATCGCTAATGATCCATCCCACCCAGGCTCTCGCTTCTTCAGTAGACTTCCCTTAGGCCGGAGATTCCGATCCATCTACACCAGGACCACAAGGCACAGGAACAGTTTCTTCCCCTCAGCCGTAAATTATCTGAACTCTTAGAACTCTCTACTGGTAGCACCAAGCCTGACTGCACGGCTGCACACTACATGTAAATGTGTTCAAATGTATCAAATTGCTGTAACTGCATCCTTTATATTGTCCCGCTGCTTACTATGTATTTTGTATTGTATGTCTTGTTCTTTTTCACACTAGCCCTGTACTTGCCAAATCCAATTCCGGGCACGGCCCAGTCGTGCTTGGCGAAATAAAATATTCTGATTCTGATTCTGATTCTGATTCTGATTCTGAGGTTGTTTTTTGATAGATATACATATGCACAGAGGGAGATACTGGTTGCTTGGCAGTTGGAAACAGCTGTTATTTCCCACAATGCAACACGGCTCAACAACAGGAAACTGTCAGGACCTAGGTCTTGACATCACCCCATGGGAGGGGTTTCACCACAATATCAACCATACAGACACCCCCCCCCACCCCCCTGAAAATCTATTCTAGCTACAGATTGGGATGGAGTTCAATCCTTGGTTACAGTTCCTCTTTAAGTTTCTTACAGTTCAGTCTGCAGTCTTAAAGCAAATCTGTGTGAAAATCAGCATAATTAGCTAAAGGCCTGTAAATATGTAATAAGTTATAATAAAGACTTGCCTTCTATCTGTTTTGTATGGTATCTGTAGGTGTGCATGTGATAAAGGCTCCGGTTAAAAAGGGCACCAGATATAAACAATATTGAATTTATCGTTTAGTAAAATGGGCACCAGGGTATGCCACTCCTATTCCCCACTGTAACTTCTATTTTTAGGTTTAGTAAAATGGACACCAGTAAAAGTGATAAAATATTGTTTAATTTACCAACATTGTACTACTTCATTCATATAGTAAAATATTTAAATACTTACAGACATTTTACTATAACCTAACCTCTCCCTACTCTCACACAGAACCTTGCACTGGTGGTGCCTAACCTTAAACCTCCGGGTGGTGCCTATCCCTAAGACCCCCCTGGTGGTGCCTAACCCTAAGACCACCTCCTGGTGGTGACTAACCCTAAAAAGCTCCCTGGTGTAGCCTTACCCTAAGACTCCCCTGGTGGTGCCTAACATTAACCCCCCCTGGTGGTGCCTAAACTTAACCACCCCCTGGAGGTGCCTAACCTTAACCACATAAGGACCAGAGCCTTTTTTTTTCATTCAGACCACTGCAAATTTAAGTTTATTGCTCGGTCATACAACCTACTATCTAAATGAATTTTACCTCCTTTTCTTGTCACTAATACAGCTTTCTTTTGATGCTATTTGATTGCAGCTGTGATTTTTAGTTCTATTATATTCATCAAAAAAGACATGCATTTTGTCAAAAAAATGATTTTTTTAAACTTTCTGTGTTGACATTTTTCAAATAAAGTAAAATGTCTATATACATTTTTGTCCAAATTTATTGTGCTACATGTCATTGATAAAACAAATGCAATAAGTGTATATTTATTGATTTGGGTAAAAGTTATAGCGTTTACAAACTATGGTGCAAAAACTGAATTTTCCCATTTTGAAGCATCTCTGACTTTTCTGAGTACCTGTCATGTTTCATGAGGTGCTAAAATTCCAGGATAGTATAAATACCCCCCAAATGACCCCATTTTGGAAAGAAGACATCCCAAAGTATTCACTAAGAGGCATGGGGAGTTCATAGAAGATTTTATTTTTGTCACAAGTTAGCGGAAAATGACAATTTGTGACAAAAAAAAAAAATTCCATTTCTGCTAACTTGTGACAAAAAAAAAATGAAATCTGCCACGGACTCACCATGCCCCTCTCTGAATACTTTGGGATGTCTACTTTCCAAAATGGGGTCATATGTGGGGTGTGTTTACTGCCATGGCATTTTGGGGTGTGCTAAATTGTAAGCACCCCTGTAAAGCCTAAATGTGCTCATAGGACTTTGGGCCCCTTAGCGCAGTTAGGCTGCAAAAAAGTGTCACACATGTGATATCGCCCTACTCAGGAGAAATAGTATAATGTGTTTTGGGGTGTATTTTTACACATACCCATACTGGGTGGGAGAAATATCTCTGTAAATGAGATTTTTTTCCACACAACTGTCCATTTACAGAGATATTTCTCCTACCCAGCATGGGTATGTGTAAAAATACACCCCAAAACACATTATACTACTTCTCCTGAGTACGGCGATACTACATGTGTGACACTTTTTTGCAGCCTAGGTGCGATAAGGGGCCCAACGTCCCATGAGTACCTTTAGGATTTCACTGGTCATTTTGAGGCATTTGTGTAACGATTGGTGTCAGCAACATAGATTTTTCTGATTATTGGTGATCTGCAGAATCACCAATAATACTAGTATAGCTAGACACAGGACACCTAATGTAGTATTGTGTTTGGTGCAACAGTAATAGGCGAAGTTATCTCCCGAGGAGCGGGAGATACAGACACTACTGCAGCCAAGGATCCCCTGAGGAGCAGGGAATCAGACTGTACTGCAGCCAGTGGACACCTGAGGGGCAGGGACCACTGACTGTGCTGCAAGATGATCTCCTGAGGAGCAGGTGATCATAAGACTCTGCTTGCAGCTAACAGACACCTGAGGAGCAAGTGTCACAGGCAGTACAGCAAGGCTGATCACCTAAGGGTTAGGTGACAGCCAGAAAGGTCAGACAAGCAAGGTCAGCAACGTACGGACAGATAAAGTACAGAGGCAGAAGACAGTTATCAGACAGGCAGAAGTACCGAATCAGTAAGCAAGAGAGTGGTCAGGAAAGCGAGAGATCATAACAGGTAAACAGTAATAATATAACAATCCTAATCTAGGTGTGAAGTCCTTGGTTTCACACAAGTCTCACAATACAATAGTGCTTAAAGCTATCAACGGAATCTGACTAAGTGTGAATTCCCAGCTCCGGCTGGTTCTAACACACTGTAAGATCTGACTAGGGTCTGAACGCTCACACGTAAGCATTCGCAACAGCAGACAACTTGCAACTAGTGTTGGGCGAACATCTAGATGTTCGGGTTCGGGCCGAACAGGCCGAACATGGCCGCGATGTTCGGGTGTTCGACCCGAACTCCGAACATAATGGAAGTCAATGGGGACCCGAACTTTTGTGGTTTGTAAAGCCTCCTTACATGCTACATACCCCAAATTTACAGGGTATGTGCACCTTGGGAGTGGGTACAATAGGAAAAAAAAATTAGCAAAAAGAGCTTATAGTTTTTGAGAAAATCGATTTTAAAGTTTCAAAGGGAAAACTGTCTTTTAAATGCGGGAAATGTCTGTTTTCTTTGCACAGGTAACATGTTTTTTGTCGGCATGCAGTCATAAATGTAATACATATAAGAGGTTCCAGGAAAAGGGACCGGTAACGCTAACCCAGCAGCAGCAGACGTGATGGAACAGGAGGAGGCGCAGGAGGAGAAGGCCACGCTTTGTGAGACACAACAACCCAGGCCTTGCATGAGGACAAAAAGCGTGCGGATAGCATGCTTTTTACCGCCATGCAGTCATAAATGTAATAAAGATAAGTGGTTCAATAAACAGGGACCACGCGGCAACGCTAACCCAGCAGCAGCAGACGTGATGGAACAGGAGGAGGCGCAGGAGGAGAAGGCCACGCTTTGTGAGACACAACAACCCAGGCCTTGCATGAGGGCAAGAAGCGTGCGGATAGCATGCTTTGTACCGCCATGCAGTCATAAATGTAATAAAGATAAGAGGTTCCATAAACAAGGACCGGCAACGCTAACCCAGCAGCAGCAGCAGCAGCACACGTGATGGAACAGGAGGAGGCGCAGGAGGAGAAGGCCACGCTTTGTGAGACACAACAACCCAGGCCTTGCATGAGGACAAAAAGCGTGCGGATAGCATGCTTTTTACCGCCATGCAGTCATAAATGTAATAAAGATAAGTGGTTCAATAAACAGGGACCACGCGGCAACGCTAACCCAGCAGCAGCAGACGTGATGGAACAGGAGGAGGCGCAGGAGGAGAAGGCCACGCTTTGTGAGACACAACAACCCAGGCCTTGCATGAGGGCAAGAAGCGTGCGGATAGCATGCTTTGTACCGCCATGCAGTCATAAATGTAATAAAGATAAGTGGTTCAATAAACAGGGACCACGCGGCAACGCTAACCCAGCAGCAGCAGACGTGATGGAACAGGAGGAGGCGCAGGAGGAGAAGGCCACGCTTTGTGAGACACAACAACCCAGGCCTTGCATGAGGACAAAAAGCGTGCGGATAGCATGCTTTTTACCGCCATGCAAGCAGTTATAAATGTAATAAAGATAAGAGGTTCCATAAACAGGGACCGGCAACGCTAACCCAGCAGCAGCCAGGGACGGATCTAGACCAAGTTGCTACAAGTTGCGCCTGGGGCAAGGTCAGGTTTTGGCGCCTAAACTGCCATTCCCCATCCACATTTTGCCGCCTTTTTAAGAATTCAACAAATTGCGCCTGGGGCAAGAGACCCGCTTGCCCCCCCCCCCCTAGATCCGTCCCTGGCAGCAGCAGCACACGTGATGGAACAGGAGGAGGCGCAGGAGGAGAAGGCCACGCTTTGTGAGACACAACAACCCAGGCCTTGCATGAGGACAAAAGGCGTGCGGATAGCATGCTTTTTACCGCCATGCAAGCAGTCATAAATGTAATAAAGATAAGAGGTTCCATAAACAGGGACCGGCAACGCTAACCCAGCAGCAGCAGCACACGTGATGGAACAGGAGGAGGCGCAGGAGGAGAAGGCCACGCTTTGTGAGACACAACAACCCAGGCCTTGCATGAGGACAAGAAGCGTGCGGATAGCATGCTTTGTACCGCCATGCAGTCATAAATGTAATAAAGATAAGAGGTTCCATAAACAGGGACCGGCAACGCTAACCCAGCAGCAGCAGCAGCAGCACACGTGATGGAACAGGAGGAGGCGCAGGAGGAGAAGGCCACGCTTTGTGAGACACAACAACCCAGGCCTTGCATGAGGACAAAAAGCGTGCGGATAGCATGCTTTTTACCGCCATGCATGCAGTCATAAATGTAATAAAGATAAGAGGTTCTATAAACAGGGACCGGCAACGCTAACACAGCAGCAGCAGCACACGTGATGGAACAGGAGGAGGCGCAGGAGGAGAAGGCCACGCTTTGTGAGATACAACAACCCAGGCCTTGCATGAGGACAAAAAGCGTGCGGATAGCATGCTTTGTACCGCCATGCAGTCATAAATGTAATAAAGATAAGTGGTTCAATAAACAGGGACCACGCGGCAACGCTAACCCAGCAGCAGCAGACGTGATGGAACAGGAGGAGGCGCAGGAGGAGAAGGCCACGCTTTGTGAGACACAACAACCCAGGCCTTGCATGAGGGCAAGAAGCGTGCGGATAGCATGCTTTGTACCGCCATGCAGTCATAAATGTAATAAAGATAAGAGGTTCCATAAACAGGGACCGGCAACGCTAACCCAGCAGCAGCCAGGGACGGATCTAGACCAAGTTGCTACAAGTTGCGCCTGGGGCAAGGTCAGGTTTTGGCGCCTAAACTGCCATTCCCCATCCACATTTTGCCGCCTTTTTAAGAATTCAACAAATTGCGCCTGGGGCAAGAGACCCGCTTGCCCCCCCCCCCCCTAGATCCGTCCCTGGCAGCAGCAGCACACGTGATGGAACAGGAGGAGGCGCAGGAGGAGAAGGCCACGCTTTGTGAGACACAACAACCCAGGCCTTGCATGAGGACAAAAAGCGTGCGGATAGCATGCTTTTTACCGCCATGCAAGCAGTCATAAATGTAATAAAGATAAGAGGTTCCATAAACAGGGACCGGCAACGCTAACCCAGCAGCAGCAGCACACGTGATGGAACAGGAGGAGGCGCAGGAGGAGAAGGCCACGCTTTGTGAGACACAACAACCCAGGCCTTGCATGAGGACAAGAAGCGTGCGGATAGCATGCTTTGTACCGCCATGCAGTCATAAATGTAATAAAGATAAGAGGTTCCATAAACAGGGACCGGCAACGCTAACCCAGCAGCAGCAGCAGCAGCACACGTGATGGAACAGGAGGAGGCGCAGGAGGAGAAGGCCACGCTTTGTGAGACACAACAACCCAGGCCTTGCATGAGGACAAAAAAGCGTGCGGATAGCATGCTTTTTACCGCCATGCATGCAGTCATAAATGTAATAAAGATAAGAGGTTCTATAAACAGGGACCGGCAACGCTAACACAGCAGCAGCAGCACACGTGATGGAACAGGAGGAGGCGCAGGAGGAGAAGGCCACGCTTTGTGAGACACAACAACCCAGGCCTTGCATGAGGACAAGAAGCGTGCGGATAGCATGCTTTGTACCGCCATGCAGTCATAAATGTAATACAGATGAGAGGTTCAATAAACAGGGACCGGAAACGCTAAACCATCCCAGATGTTCATTGGTCATGTTACTTGGTTGGGGTCCTGGAGTGTTGCGTAGTCGTTTCCAATCCAGGATTGATTCATTTTAATTTGAGTCAGACGGTCTGCATTTTCTGTGGAGAGGCGGATACGCCGATCTGTGACGATGCCTCCGGCAGCACTGAAACAGCGTTCCGACATAACGCTGGCTGCCGGGCAAGCCAGCACCTCTATTGCGTACATTGCCAGTTCGTGCCAGGTGTCTAGCTTCATGCCCGGTTTCAGGTCCAGCGGTGCCAGCCACAAATCTGTCTGTTCCTTTATTCCCCTCCAAATTTCCTCCCCTGTGTTCTGCTTATCCCCAAGGCAGATCAGCTTCAGCAACGCTTGCTGACGCATGCCAACAGCTGTGCTGCACTGCTTCCACGATCCTACTGCTGCTGGTGCTGGGTTAGCGTTTCCGGATGAGGTACAGCTTTGAGATGCGTTGGAGGAGAAGGAGTCAGAGAGGTAGGTGCTGCTGTTGTTATCCAGTGGGAGGGACGGCGGTGCAGCTGTTTGCGGCGTGGGCAACACCCGCGCCGTAGCAGGTGAGGAATCGCTGCCAGGCTCCACAAGGTTCACCCAGTGCGCGGTAAGGGAGATGTATCGACCCTGGCCGAACGCACTCGTCCAGGTGTCAGTGGTGAGGTGAACCTTGCAGGCAACGGCATTCTTCAAGCTTCGGGTTATTTAGCTGACCACGTGCTCATGCAACTCAGGCACTGCAGAGCGCGCAAAGTGGTAGCGGCTGGGAACCACGTAACGTGGGATGGCCACTGACATCATGCCCTTGAAGCTGTTTGTCTCCACCACTCGATATGGCAGCATTTCGCAGGCCAGAACCTTGGCTATGCTGGCTGGCTGTTACTGCCACGGCCCGGGGGTCATTTGCTGGCAATTTCCTCTTGCGCTCAAACATCTCAGAGACAGACAACTCAACCGTAGGGCTGCACACCGAAGGGCTGTTGGTTGTTGTGTTTGATGAACACTGGGAGACCTCAAGAGCACTAGTCCGGAAAGTGACAGTGTCAGCATCGTCTGATGTTTGTGAATGTTGTGAACCACGCAATGGCTGGACTACTGCTGCTGCTGAGGCGGGTCTGGTGGTGAGTCTGGTGAACCCAAGGGAGGCAGTGTTGCTGGTGGTACCCTGTCCTGCCGCGTTTGCCCACAGAGTAGGATGTTTGGATAGAATGTGGCGGCTCATGCTGGTGGTGGAGAGGTTGTTAATACTTTTCCCCCTGCTCAGGCGGGTCTTGCACACCTTGCAAATCGCCATGGTAACATCCTCAGTGCAGTCTTCAAAGAAAGCCCAGACTTTGGAGCACCTGCCTTGCTGGCGATTTCTGTTTGCGCCTCTTTTGCCTCTCACTTGAACCATGCTTGCGGTGCCTGAAATTGCGCGCCGCCTACCTTGTGGCACAAGGCGAACTCGTGCAGCAGTGGGTTCCTCAACAGACTCATCTGTGCTGCTGCTACGACGGCGATGTTCTCGTTCACAAACAAAATCTGGGTCTATGTCCACATTGTCCATACCCTCCTCTTCCATCTCCTCAAACTCGTCATATGTCATTGTGGGGGGCCGCCGCCGTGGAGTAGAGCTCCCCAGAACAACCTCTGCGCAGCTCACTCCAACGTCGTCTGGTTATCTGGCAGTTGTGTGCGTGGTGTCGCTGCCGGTTGTGTCAGCTTTGTGCCCACTGGCTCCTTGTAACTGGCTGAGGACTCGGACCTCGTGCGTGATGTGCTGGTGCTGCTTAACCCACTGCTGGACGCTTGAGAGGTCATCCAAGTAATTATCTGGTCCTGTTCTTTTGGATCTGTGAGGGTTGTTGTCCTGGACAACATGGGCGGTATTGAGTGGGTTTTCTTGGGTGCTCCCCTGTGGCCTGTACGTGAACCGTCAGGGGAAACACCTCTTCCCTTGCCCCTCCCTCTTTCACCGGATTTCTTCCTCATTTCACTTATCCTTAAAGTACACGCTGACTGGCAGCAGTACAGTGGCAGTACAGAAATGCTATACAGTGGTGGGTGAGCGGTGTACCACTATTGTCAGCAGCAAGACAGAGCACAATGCTATACAGTGGCGGGTGAGCGGTGTACTACTGTTCCCAGCAGACACAGAGTGGAAGTAAACACAATGCTATATAGTGTGGCTGAGCCGTGTACACAGAGTGGCATTAAACACAATGCTATATAGTCTGCTATATAGTCACCCCGAACAGGGTGATGTTCTGCAGAACCCGAACAGTGGCAAACACTGTTCGCCCAACACTACTGGGAGGGAACGCAGATTTTAGTACCTAAACACACGATACAACATGTTTTCCGGGGTCAGACTCTGAGGCACATACAGATGGTCCCGATCATCATCCTCATCATACAACTCTTTTCCTGAGTCTGACCCACCCACCACCTCTGCCACCCCAACATCCCCAGACACAGACCCCTCATCGTCCTCAACATTAACTTGGGATGCTGGCCTGAGCCAGACCTCCTCCTCCACATCAGGCCCCATCATCTCCTCAATGGCAGCCCTCATTAATCGCTCTGGCGCCGGACCGATGGACACAACGTTCTCCTCCGGGGAGGGCTGCTGCTGACCACTGGCTGCTGGGGTGGATGTTATAGCTTGCGTGGGGCGTTGGCTGTTGCTGTTGTTGGGAGTGCTGCTCACAGCGGAGGTCTCTGGGGAACTCATGTTGAGCTCATATAGTGGTTGACGGTGAGTGGAGTATTACTGATCCCAGCAATATACACACTGACTGGCAGAGTACGCAATGCTATATAGTGTGGCTGAGCGGTGTACACAGAGTGGCAGTAAACACAATGCCATATAGTCTGGCTGAGCGAGCGGTGTACTACTGTTCCCAGCAGAATCAGAGTGGCAGTAAACAATGGTATATAGTCTGGCTGAGCAGTGTACACAGAGTGTCAGTAAACAATGGTATATAGTCTGGCTGAGCGGTGTACACAGAGTGTCAGTAAACAATGGTATATAGTCTGGCTGAGCGGTGTACACAGAGTGTCAGTAAACAATGCAATATAGTCTGGCTGAGAGGTGTACACAGAGTGTCAGTAAACAATGCTATATAGTCTGGCTGAGCGGTGTACACAGAGTGTCAGTAAACAATGGTAAATAGTCTGGCTGAGCGGTGTACACAGAGTGTCAGTAAACAATGGTATATAGTCTGGCTGAGCAGTGTACACAGAGTGTCAGTAAACAATGGTATATAGTCTGGCTGAGCGGTGTACACAGAGTGTCAGTAAACAATGGTATATAGTCTGGCTGAGCGGTGTACACAGAGTGTCAGAAAACAATGGTATATAGTCTGGCTGAGCGGTGTACACAGAGTGTCAGTAAACAATGGTATATAGTCTGGCTGAGCGGTGTACACAGAGTGTCAGTAAACAACGGTATATAGTCTGGCTGAGCGGTGTACACAGAGTGGCAGTAAACACAATGCTATATATAGCGTGGCTGAGCGAGGTGCACAGTGGCAGTACACACAATGCTATATTAGTCAGGCTAAGCCGTGTACACAGAGTGTCAGAAAACACAATGCTATATATAGCGTGGCTGAGCGAGGTGCACAGTGGCAGTACACACAATGCTATATACAGCGTGGCTGAGCGAGGTGCACAGTGGCAGTACACACAATGCTATATATAGCGTGGCTGAGCGAGGTGCACAGTGGCAGTACACACAATGCTATATTAGTCAGGCTAAGCCGTGTACACAGAGTGTCAGAAAACACAATGCTATATATATAGCGTGGCTGAGCGAGGTGCACAGTGGCAGTACACACAATGCTATATATATAGCGTGGCTGAGCGAGGTGCACAGTGGCAGTACACACAATGCTATATATAGCGTGGCTGAGCGAGGTGCACAGTGGCAGTACACACAATGCTATATATAGCGTGGCTGAGCGAGGTGCACAGTGGCAGTACACACAATGCTATATTAGTCAGGCTAAGCCGTGTACACAGAGTGTCAGAAAACACAATGCTATATATATAGCGTGGCTGAGCGAGGTGCACAGTGGCAGTACACACAATGCTATATATAGCGTGGCTGAGCGAGGTGCACAGTGGCAGTACACACAATGCTATATATAGCGTGGCTGAGCGAGGAGCACAGTGGCAGTACACACAATGCTATATATAGCGTGGCTGAGCGAGGTGCACAGTGGCAGTACACACAATGCTATATTAGTCAGGCTAAGCCGTGTACACAGAGTGTCAGAAAACACAATGCTATATATATAGCGTGGCTAAGCGAGGTGCACAGTGGCAGTACACACAATGCTATATATAGCGTGGCTGAGCGAGGTGCACAGTGGCAGTACACACAATGCTATATTAGTCAGGCTAAGCCGTGTACACAGAGTGTCAGAAAACACAATGCTATATATATAGCGTGGCTGAGCGAGGTACACAGTGGCAGTAAACAATGCTATATATAGTGTGGCTGAGCGAGCGGTGTACTACTGTTCCCAGCAGCGACACACAATGACTGGGGGGGACCCTGGCTAGCGTGGCTGGAGAGCGAACTACCCTGCCTGCCTACCCAAAGCTAAACCCACAGACAAATGGCGGAGATATGACGTGGTTCGGGTATTTATTTACCCGAACCACGTGACCGTTCGGCCAATCAGAGCGCGTTCGGGCCCGAACCACGTGACCCGTTCGGCCAATCACAGCGCTAGCCGAACGTTCGGGGAACGTTCGGCCATGCGCTCTTAGTTCGGCCATGTGGCCGAACGGTTTGGCCGAGCACCGTCAGGTGTTCGGCCGAACTCGAACATCACCCGAACAGGGTGATGTTCTGCAGAACCCGAACAGTGGCGAACACTGTTCGCCCAACACTACTTGCAACTGACAGGCAAGTCCTGTAAATACCCAGAGGGCTCCACAGCGCCGCCCCAGTCACTAGCCTGGTGCGCGCAGCTCTCAATCTGTGTGCACTAGAAGGACCAGGCGAACCAGCAGCATGTAGCTGCGCGGCAGAAGCCGCCAGCTGGAACGCGGAGATGGCCGCCATGCCCCTTGCCCATGCGGCGGCATCTCCGCCATTCATTACAATTTGGTTTCTAGACTACTCCTCATGGTTTAGGGCCTCTAAAATGCCAGAACAGTATAGGAACCCCACAAGTGACCCCATTTTAGAAAGAAGACACTCCAAGGTATTCCGTTAGAAGTATGGTGAGTTCATAGAAGATTTTATTTTTTTTATCACAAGTTAGCAGAAATAGATTTTTATTGTTTTTTTTTTTCACAAAGTGTCATTTTCCACTAACTTGTGACAAAAAATAAAATCTTCTATGAACTCATCATACACCTAACGGAATACCTTGGGGTGTCTTCTTTCTAAAATGGGGTCACTTGTGGGGTTCCTATACTGCCCTGACATTTTAGGGGCCCAAAACCGTGAGGAGTAGTCTAGAAACCAAATGCCTCAAAATGACTGTTCAGGGGTATAAGCATCTGCAAATTTTGTTGAAAGGTGGTCTATTAGGGGTCGAATTTTTTCGAACCGGTCATAAGCAGGGTGGCCTCTTAGATGACAGGTTGTATTGGCACTGAAGCGCAGGATGTTCTCAAATCGTGACCTGCACATGGCAGCAGAGAACCGTGGGCATGTGATGTATTGGGTGTATAGACCAATAAGACAGCAATACATTCTTTTTGACTAGACCCATGTTAAGAAGAAGGCAACAAAAAATGTTACGTTCGGAAACGTGGAGTGGCTTCCCCCGAAAAGGCTGGGCATGGTAGCTTCTTGGATTGGCGGTTGCGTATTGTGTGGCATAACGGTTGGTCTCAGCCACAATTAAGTCGTAGAGATCAGCAGTGATCATAAAAAAAATTCTGTCACTGCGTTGGGGCGGGTGAGGGTTTGGTTTGGGAGTGATCAGGAGCCTACACAGGGCAAATTAGGGCCTGATCTGATGGGTAAGTGTGCTAGGGGGTGACAGGTGGTGACGGGAGGTGATTGATGGGTGTCTCAGGGTGTGATTAGAGGGGGGAATAGATGCAAGCAATGCACTGGGGAGGTGATTGGGAGGGGGGGGGGTCTGAGGGCGATCTGAGGG
The DNA here is from genome assembly GCF_040937935.1 of Hyperolius riggenbachi. Classification (NCBI taxonomy): domain Eukaryota; kingdom Metazoa; phylum Chordata; class Amphibia; order Anura; family Hyperoliidae; genus Hyperolius; species Hyperolius riggenbachi. Next base: position 445,028,354 of record NC_090647.1, on the reverse strand, counting down.
TGTGGGCGGGGAATTGGGTGTCCGCAAGGGGAAGATGAGGGTCTGATTTGATGGGTATGATGGATTGCAGTGGCAGGGGGTAATTGATGGGTGATCAGTGGGTGATTAGAGGGGAGAACAGATGTAAATAATGCACTGGGGAGGTGATAAGGGGGGTCTGAGGGTGATCTGAGGGTGTGGGCGGGTGTTTGGGTGCCCGCAAGGGGCAGATTAGGGACTGATCTGATGGATAGCAGGGACAGGTGGTGACAGGGGGTAACGGGATGATTGATAGGTGATCTGGGTGTGATTAGAGGGAAGAATAGATGCAAGCAATGCACTGGTGAGGTGATCGGGGGGGGGGGGGGGGGGGGTCTGAGGACGATCTGAGGGTGTGGGCAGGTGATTAGGTGCCCGCAAGGGGCAGATGAGGGTCTGATTTGATGGGTATGATGGGTAGCAGTGACAGGGGGTGATTGATGGGTGATCAGTGGGTGATTAGAGGGGAGAACAGATGTAAACAATGCACTTGGAAGGTGATCTGAGGGCGGGTCTGCGGGCAATCTAAGGGTGTGGGAGGGTGATCAGGTGCCCGCAAGCAGGTTAGGGTCTGATCTGATGGGTGGCAGTGACAGGTGGTGACAGGGGGTGATTGATGGGTAATTGAATCAGTGGGTGATTACAGGGGAGGATAGATGTATACAGTACACGGGGGGGGGGGGGGTCTGGGGAGGATCTGAGGGTGTGTGTGTGTGTGTGTGTGTGTGTGAGGGGGGTGATCAGGAGCCCCAAGGGGGCAGTTTAGGACCTATTCTAAAAAATAGCGTTGACAGATAGTGACAGGGAGTGATTGATGGGTGATTAGGGGGGTGATTGGGTGCAAACAGTGGTCTGAGGGGGTGATCAGGGGGGGTCTGAGGGGTGCTGTGGGTGATCAGGGGGCGGGGAGGGGGCAGAATAATTGTGCTTGTGTGCTTACTAGGGGGGCTGCCTCCTGCCCTGGTGGTCTCTCGATCACTGGGACCACCAGGGCAGGAGGCAGCCTGTACAATCCACTTTGTATACATTACAAAGTATTACACCCTTTGTATGCGGCAGATCGGGGGTTAACAACCCGCCGGCGCTTCAGAATGGCTGGCGGGTTGACGTCGCAGGTGGGCAGAGCCTATTGCTGGCGGATGCACGCGCATTGCAGCGCGCGATCCCCGGTCAGCTAGTCCCGCAGGAGCCGCCGCCGATCGGCGTATTGCGGTTCTTGCTGGGTCCACTTTGCCACCGCCCATAGGTAGTTAGAGGTCGGCAAGTGGTTAACCTCCCGAGTAGTACCTAACCTTAAATTCTCCAGTGGTGCCTAACCTTAACCACCCCCCAGAGGGCATCTAACCTTAACCCCCCGATAGCGCCTAGCCTTAATCTCCTGTTTTGTTTGTGTAACATAAATTAGTATGTGATAGTTTATGGTTTTATGTAACACAGAATAAAAAAAATGTATTGAGTAGTCAAAACATAAAATTCAACTTTTTTTATACTGTATATAAGTCTAAGAAAGTTTGTTAAAAAATGATAATTTGTAACAAAGGTGAGAATTGCAGAAGCTTGCTCGTTGTGGTGCAATAAGTTAAAATGTAGGGTACGGTTTTAGAAAGAATTATACAATTAAAAACGATTACTTGTTAAATAATGGGTTATTGTAATAAAAAGAGTTGGTATGGAAAAGGATGTTAAAGATAACAAGCTATATAGTTGTTTTATACAGTATTTATGCAGCGCCCTTTTACAAACTATATAATTGTATTATATTGATGGGGGGAAGCAGTAGATTTGGGCGCATGAGACAAGTGGACAAAAAGGGCGCCCCATTCACTCCCATTATAAATATCGTTTATCGGGCGCCGAACAGGGAGAAAAAGGCGCCCGAGATTATTAACGTTTTAACAAACGGCGCCCGGAGAATTTTAAGGATTTATGACTATGTTTGTGATGATTTAACTTTACAAAATCAGCCCGTGACGAATAACGTTTATAAAGATACTAAATCACTATTTATAAAACATTTCTAAAACATTATTATCCACCCAAAAAAATTAATTACATTTTTTTATTTACATTTTTTATTTATTAATGTCTGTAAAACATTATTATCCATAGGGGGTCTTAGGTTTAGGCACCAACAGGGGGGTCTTAGGTTTAGGCACCAACAGGGGGGGTCTTAGGTTTAGGCACCAACTGGGGGGGTCTTAGGTTTAGGCACCAACAGGGGGGTCTTAGGTTTAGGCACCAACAGGGGGGTCTTAGGTTTAGGCACCAACTGGGGGGTCTTAGGTTTAGGCACCAACAGGGGGTCTAGGGCTTAGAGAGAGGTACAGGGAGGGTTTTTAACAAACGTTAAAATAAGTTTCAGTTTACAAATAGGGAAGATTAACGTTTTAAGAATTGCCGATCTCATACACATTATTTAGTGATTTATAAATTCTTAAAACACTATTTCTAAACGAAATTCTACACAATATTTCAATAAACGATAATACTGTTTATCGTTTACACCACGCGCCCTTTTTTCCCGACGCCCTTTTTTGATGTACCCTGATGGGGTGCCCTTTTTATACACTTGATGCCAATAGAGGATTTGCATTTATGTGAATGGACCACCCTTTTTTTAGGCCCCATTATTACGTTTTACCATCTGTAGAGTTTATACTTTATTTATTTCTGTCTCTCGTAGGGGAACATGAAGTGTGTGGCTCTGTGCCTTGCATTTACTTTCCTCAGTGTATGCAAAAAGCACTGTTGGTTTACTTGAAAAATGTGCTTTACTTCCAGCTGTCATTTTGCAGCACAGATTTGTAACTGGAAAAATAAATATGACTGGTTTCCATGGGCAACAAGGACAAATTCTTCCTGCTCTTACTGCTCATGAGGCCTTAGGCTGCATATTTGTCTCACAGGAAATATTGTTGTAGACTGATTGTAAACCGGTACTCACTAATCAAGTTACATAATAAGAGATGATGGCAGTTTGTTTATAGCTCAAAACTGAGTCTAACTCCAAACACATTAGAAGAGAAGCAATTTCACATCAAATAGTTTGTTTTTTTCCAGAAATCAGACTCAGAGCAAACATAAGGGCCGGTTCTAGACTTTTTACTGCCTGAGGAAAACTTGTGAGGGTGCCCCCCTCCCGATTTTGAATGATCGCACAGCACCTGAAAATTTTCAGCCTATAGGTAAGTAGGTAGCCAGGTATAGGTGCCCCCAGTATAGGTAGGCAGTATAGGTAGCTAGTACAGTTGCCCCAGTATAGGTAGTATAGTAGCCCCCAGTATAGTAGCCCCCAGTATTTCAAGTATAGTTTCCCCAGTACAGGTAGCTAGTATAGTTGCCCCCAGTATTGGTAGTATAATTGCCCCAGTATAGTAAGCTGGTATAATTGCCCCAGTATAGGTTAGCCAGGTAGATGGTCAGCCTGCTCTCCCCTCCCTCCCCGTGGCAGCTGCTCATCTCACTTTCTGAGCCGGCAGCCGCTTCCTCTAGGATAGTCCCCGGCTGGCCCACTTGCTCCAGGGCCCATGCTGATGAACTATTTTCACCTGGCGTCATGGGCCATCCGTCCCTGTACTTATAATACCTTCACGTACTGTTTTTTCTTTAGTTCACAGGATATGGACAGAGTTTCGCTTTAAAGTGGATTACATTGTGTAAAGTAATACTAGAACGCTCACCTTGTAAAATAAATAAATAAATAAATCAGTTTAATAAATGTAACTGTTTAAAAGTGACTCCTGTTTACACATTCAAACACCAAAATAAACTGCTCATTTTTGGGGACATTCATAATGTTTTTACCAATGGCATTTCCAGCACCCATATGTTGCCCAAATTTACCCTTATAGCTGCAATTAGTATGGATGTCAATGGCAGTAGGGGGGGGGGGGGGTTATGGTCAGGTCAGGGGTAGGTATCAGTGGGATGTTGGTTACGGTTAGGCATTGAAGGGGGGGGGGGGGAAATACAGGTATTGAAGGGAGGTGGGCTAGGGTTATAGGGTTAGGCAACAGCGTGAGGGGAGGGACAGGGGCAGAATTAGCACTAACCAATAAAAGGATATTTGTAATTTTACCAATATTCTACTAGCAGTCATCTCTGGCACCCATATTTCCTCGGTGCCCATTCTGCATGTACGCCCCTCCTTACCTCCTCTTTCTCTTCACTTTAAGGTCCTTTTGGGTCATGAGGTCATGCAACAGATACAATGTTCTGCCTGCTGAAAAGTTGCCTTGAATAGTTTAGTATTGTTGACTGAATTAAATTGTAACAATTTAATTGCATTTATTTTATGTGCAAATTTAAAACAATTTATATTGTAAAGCTTGTTCTACCCGTTTATGATTGTTAACCATGAGATCAGTGTGCAGCAAAACAACTGAGCTATAACATAACTTAATAAGACTTAAATGGCAACTAAAGTGATAAAAATATGGAGGCTGCCATATTTATTTCCTTTTAAACAATACCAGTTGCCTGGCAGCCTTGCTCATCTATTTGGCTGCAGTAGTGTCTGAATAACACCAGAAACAAGCATTCAGCTAATCTTGTCAGATCTGACAATGATGCCAGAAACACCTGAACTGCTGCATGCTTGTTCAGGGTCTGTGGCTAAAAGTATTAGAGGCAGAGGATCAGCCGGATAGCCAGCAAACTGTCATTGCTTAAAAGGAAATAAATATGGCAGCCTCCATATCCCTCTCACTTCAGTTGTCCTTTAATGATTCAGGGATTTATATTGTCCAAATGGCATGATCAATGTACAAAGGGTAAGTGAGTTCTTGTGTACTTCCTATATATTTCCCATTATTTGACGTCAAGACTTTTACAGAAAGCCCTTGTACTGATATCTTTTTATGGGAAATAAAGCATTTTTGCAAATCCATAAACATTCAATACACTCGAGATTTCTTTTTTTCCAAATATGATGAGTATTTTGCCCACAGAAATGTTTGAGGGATTAAAACAAAAGAAGAGGGCTGTGTTGCTTGAACATTAAAATGATTGTGCCTCTACAAATCATGTCTTCAGAGAACAATCTCTGAGACACACAAGCCAGCTGTTATAATCAAATGCATTTGGAAACAAATCCATTGAACTGAAAAGAATCTTGTGTACTGTATATGCCACTGGTCTCAAGGAAAATAAGATAAAGCATTAAGCTTCCTGAAAGCCAAGACATTTACATATCACCATTTGCTTCAAAAATCCACCCAAAATTATGTTTAATTGTAAAGGACCACTGTAATAGATTGTGGAAAAGCCACCGCGCGGACTGGCAGCGAGGCGGCTGGTTCCGCGTCTGGCTCGGCGGTTTGCACGCGGCAGTGTGCGTCTGGTGTGGCTGGGCCTGTTAGCGCACACAGATTGAGGAATACGCGCACGCGCTGAGAGGCAGAACCTTTATGGCAAACGAGGAGGGATCAGCTGACCAGGTTGGTCAGCTGATCTCAGAGCGAGTGGTTATTGGTTGATCAGCGATGGGTGGCGCTGGGGAGCGCCGCTCTATATATAGTTATTGCTGGTCAGTCTCAGGTTGTCTGCCGTTGCGAACACTTATGTGAAAGCACTCAGACCATAGTCAGATCCCACAGTGTGTTAGAACCAGGAGGACCTGGGAATTCACACTGAGCCAGATTACTACTGTGTTACTATTGTGTTATACTTCAGACTAGTTACAGGGTGTTGAGACCACGGACCTCACACCCAAGACTAGGGACACTGTGTTACCATTGTGTTATACCTCAGACTAGTTCCAGGGTGTTGAGACCACGGACCTCACACCCAAGACTAGGCATTGTTAGATATCTGTTATGACCTATTGCTTTCCTGACTATCCTGCTGCTTTCTTATTCGGTACCTACGCATATCTGATTACTTGTTGCCAACCCTGCCTGCTCCTGGTTACCGAATCAGCCTTCTGTCTCTGTACTTTATCTGCCCGTGTGTTGCTGACCTAGCCTGCCTGACCTTGCGAACTATCCCTCTCCATAGAGAGATTAGTCTCCAGGCCTGCTTGTGACATCCACCTTCTAGGTGTCACTAAGCCACAGGGCCTTCCTGATATTCAGCCTGGGGCTCCACCTAGTGTTGGGCGAACATCTAGATGTTCGGGTTCGGGCCGAACAGGCCGAACATGGCCGCGATGTTCGGGTGTTCGACCCGAACTCCGAACATAATGGAAGTCAATGGGGACCCGAACTTTTGTGGTTTGTAAAGCCTCCTTACATGCCACATACCCCAAATTTACAGGGTATGTGCACCTTGGGAGTGGGTACAAGAGGAAAAAAAAAATTAGCAAAAAGAGCTTATAGTTTTTGAGAAAATCGATTTTAAAGTTTCAAAGGGAAAACTGTCTTTTAAATGCGGGAAATGTCTGTTTTCTTTGCACAGGTAACATGTTTTTTGTCGGCATGCAGTCATAAATGTAATACATATAAGAGGTTCCAGGAAAAGGGACCGGTAACGCTAACCCAGCAGCAGCACACGTGATGGAACAGGAGGAGGGTGGCGCAGGAGGAGAAGAAGGCCACGCTTTGTGAGACACAACAACCCCGGCCTTGCATGAGGGCAAGAAGCGTGCGGATAGCAGGCTTTGTACCGCCATGCAGTCATAAATGTAATAAAGATAAGTGGTTCAATAAACAGGGACCACGCGGCAACGCTAACCCAGCAGCAGCAGACGTGATGGAACAGGAGGAGGCGCAGGAGGAGAAGGCCACGCTTTGTGAGACACAACAACCCAGGCCTTGCATGAGGGCAAGAAGCGTGCGGATAGCATGCTTTGTACCGCCATGCAGTCATAAATGTAATAAAGATAAGTGGTTCAATAAACAGGGACCACGCGGCAACGCTAACCCAGCAGCAGCACACGTGATGGAACAGGAGGAGGGTGGCGCAGGAGGAGAAGAAGGCCACGCTTTGTGAGACACAACAACCCCGGCCTTGCATGAGGGCAAGAAGCGTGCGGATAGCAGGCTTTGTACCGCCATGCAGTCATAAATGTAATAAAGATAAGTGGTTCAATAAACAGGGACCACGCGGCAACGCTAACCCAGCAGCAGCAGACGTGATGGAACAGGAGGAGGCGCAGGAGGAGAAGGCCACGCTTTGTGAGACACAACAACCCAGGCCTTGCATGAGGGCAAGAAGCGTGCGGATAGCATGCTTTGTACCGCCATGCAGTCATAAATGTAATAAAGATAAGTGGTTCAATAAACAGGGACCACGCGGCAACGCTAACCCAGCAGCAGCAGACGTGATGGAACAGGAGCAGGCGCAGGAGGAGAAGGCCACGCTTTGTGAGACACAACAACCCAGGCCTTGCATGAGGGCAAGAAGCGTGCGGATAGCATGCTTTGTACCGCCATGCAGTCATAAATGTAATAAAGATAAGTGGTTCAATAAACAGGGACCACGCGGCAACGCTAACCCAGCAGCAGCAGACGTGATGGAACAGGAGCAGGCGCAGGAGGAGAAGGCCACGCTTTGTGAGACACAACAACCCAGGCCTTGCATGTGGACAAAAAGCGTGCGGATATAGCAGCAATGCTTTTTGCCGCCATGCAGTCATAAATGTAATACAGATGAGAGGTTCAATAAACAGGGCCCGGAAACGCAACACCATCCCAGATGTTCATTGGTCATGTTACTTGGTTGGGGTCCTGGAGTGTTGCGTAGTCATTTCCAATCCAGGATTGATTCATTTTAATTTGAGTCAGACGGTCTGCATTTTCTGTAGAGAGGCGGATACGCCGATCTGTGACGATGCCTCCGGCAGCACTGAAACAGCGTTCCGACATAACGCTGGCTGCCGGGCAAGCCAGCACCTCTATTGCGTACATTGCCAGTTCGTGCCAGGTGTCTAGCTTCGATACCCAATAGTTGAAGGGTGCAGATGGATGGTTCGACACAGCTACGCCATCTGACATGTAGTCCTTGACCATCTTCTCCAGGCGATCGGTGTTGGAGGTGGATCTGCACGCTTGCTGTTCAGTGGGCTGCGGCTGCATGGGTGTCAGAAAATTTTCCCACTCCAAGGACACTGCCGATACCATTCCCTTTTGGGTACTAGCTGCGGCTTGCGTTGTTTGCTGCCCTCCTGGTCGTCCTGGGTTTGCGGAAGTCAGTCTGTCTGCGTACAACTGGCTAGAGGAGGGGGAGGATGTCAATCTCCTCTCTAAAGTCTCCACAAGGGCCTGCTGGTATTCTTCCATTTTGACCTGTCTGACTCTTTCTTCAAGCAGTTTTGGAACATTGTGTTTGTACCGTGGATCCAGAAGGGTATAAACCCAGTAATTGGTGTTGTCCAGAATGCGCACAATGCGTGGGTCACGTTCAATGCAGTCTAGCATGAATTGAGCCATGTGTGCCAGAGTCCTACCAGAATCCTCATCATCCTCTTGTGAGCGTTGTGATAGTTGTTGTGATGCATCATAGTCGTCACCTTCCTCCTGGTCTGCTTCTGCTGACCATTCGCGTTGAATTGTGGAAGTCCAACGTGCACCGCTCTGGCCCTCGTCAGTGGTGGCATGAAATTCCTGCTCCAACTCCAGCTGTTCCTCCTCCTCTTCTTCGTCATAGCTGCTGGGGCCAGCGTTCCCTGAGGCGGATGGCCTGATGTTGGTACCATCACGCTGATCGTTTTCTCCTTCAGATTCCCCCAGTTGCATCATGACAGCTGTTTCCTTGATTTTTAACATCGACCTCTTCAGTAAACACAGCAGTGGTATGGTAATGCTGACTGAAGAGTTGTCACTGCTCACAAGCAACGTGGATTGCTCAAAATTTTGGAGGACTTGGCAGAGGTCCAACATGTTGGCCCAATCGGATCCACAGAAGCTTGGCAGCTGGCCGGATGCGCCTCGGTACTGCGCCGTCATGTACTGGACCACTGCACTCTTCTGCTCGCAAAAGCGGGCTAGCATGTGCAGCGTAGAATTCCAGCGCGTAGGGACATCACACAGCAAGCGATGGTGGGGGAGATTGAAGCGCTCCTGCATCTTGGCGAGTGCCCCCGAAGCAGTACTGGAATTTCTACAATGTTTGGACACTCGACGCACCTTCAACAGCAGATCGGGCACGCCTGGGTATGTCCTCAGGAACCGCTGAACTACTAGGTTCATCACGTGCGCCAGGCAAGGGATGTGTGTCAGCTTAGCCAACCTTAAAGCGCGAATGAGATTACTCCCATTATCACACACAACCATGCCCGGTTTCAGGTCCAGCGGTGCCAGCCACAAATCCGTCTGTTCCTTTATTCCCCTCCAAATTTCCTCCCCTGTGTGCTGCTTATCCCCAAGGCAGATTAGCTTCAGCAACGCTTGCTGACGCATGCCAACAGCTGTGCTGCACTGCTTCCACGATCCTACTGCTGCTGGGTTAGCGTTTCCGGATGAGGTACAGCTTTGAGATGCGTTGGAGGAGAAGGAGTCAGAGAGGTAGGTGCTGCTGTTGTTATCCAGTGGGAGGGACGGCGGTGCAGCTGTTTGTGGCGTGGGCAACACCCGTGCCGTAGCAGGTGAGGAATCGCTGCCAGGCTCCACAAGGTTCACCCAGTGCGCGGTAAGGGAGATGTATCGACCCTGGCCGAACGCACTCGTCCAGGTGTCAGTGGTGAGGTGAACCTTGCAGGCAACGGCATTCTTCAAGCTTCGGGTTATTTTGCTGACCACGTGCTCATGCAACTCAGGCACTGCAGAGCGTGCAAAGTGGTAGCGGCTGGGAACCACGTAACGTGGGATGGCCACTGACATCATGCCCTTGAAGCTGTTTGTCTCCACCAATCGATATGGCAGCATTTCGCAGGCCAGAAGCTTGGCTATGCTGGCTGTTACTGCCACGGCCCGGGGGTCATTTGCTGGCAATTTCCTCTTGCGCTCAAACATCTCCGACACAGACAACTGAACCGTAGCGCTGCACACGGAAGGGCTGTTGGTTGTTGTGTTTGATGAACACTGGGAGACCTCAAGAGCACTACTCCGGAAAGTGACAGTGTCAGCGTCGTCTGATGTTTGTGAATGTTGTGAACCACGCAATGGCTGGGCTACTGCTGCTGCTGAGGCGGGTCTGGTGAACCCAAGGGAGGCAGTGTTGTTTCTGGTACCCTGTCCTGACGCGTTTGCCCAAAGAGTGGGATGTTTGGATAGCATGTGACGGCTCATGCTGGTGGTGGAGAGGTTGTTAATATTTTTCCCCCTGCTCAGGCGGGTCTTGCACACCTTGCAAATCGCCATGGTAACATCCTCAGTGCAGTCTTCAAAGAAAGCCCAGACTTTGGAGCACCTGCCTCCTTGCTGGCGATTTCTGTTTGCTCCTCTTTTGCCTCTCACTTGAACTTCCACGCTTGTGGTGCCTGAAATTGCGCGCCGCCTACCTTGTGGCACAAGGCGAACTCGTGCAGCAGTGTGTTCTTCAACAGACTCATCTGTGCTGCTGCTACGACGGCGATGTTCTCGTTCACAAACAAAATCTGGGTCTCTGTCCACATTGTCCATACCCTCCTCTTCCATCTCCTCAAACTCGTCATATGTCATTGTGGGCCACCGCCGTGGAGTAGAGCTCCCCACAACAACCTCTGCGCAGCACACTCCAACGTCGTCTTCCAGATCTTGTCGGCCGACCTCCTGCAATTGCAACCCCTCCTGCCCAAATTGCTCTGGGATTTGGGTTTCCGAGTCCTCTTCGGACTCGCCTTGTATTTCAGTGCGCGGTGCATTTCCCACAGTTAACGGTTGTGAATCCAGGCACAACATTTCTGGCTGTTCCTCCATTGACCTTTGAAAGGTGGAAGTTTGTTGGGCTGGGAATAGCTCCTGCGAATACCCCATTGTGTCCTGAGGTAATTCATCGGACTGGTTATCTGGCAGTTGTGTGCGTGGTGTCGCTGCCGGTTGTGTCAGCTTTGTGCCCACTGGCTCCTTGTAACTGGCTGAGGACTCGGACCTCGTGCGTGATGTGCTGGTGCTGCTTAACCCACTGCTGGACGCTTGAGAGGTCATCCAAGTAATTATCTGGTCCTGTTCTTTTGGATTTGTGAGGGTTGTTGTCCTGGACAACATGGGCGGTATTGAGTGGGTTTTCTTGGGTGCTCCCCTGTGGCCTGTACGTGAACCGTCAGGGGAAACACCTCTTCCCTTGCCCCTCCCTCTTTCACCGGATTTCTTCCTCATTTCACTTATCCTTACAGTACACGCTGACTGGCAGCAGTACAGTGGCAGTACAGAAATGCTATACAGTACCACTATTCCCAGCAGCGACACAGAGCACAATGCTATACAGTGACGGGTGAGCGGTGTACCACTATTCCCAGCAGACACAGAACAGTACACAGAATGCTATATAGTGTGGCTGAACGAGCGGTGTACCACTATTCCCAGCAGACACAGAACAGTACACAGAATGCTATATAGTGTGGCTGAACGAGCGGTGTACTACTGTTCCCAGCAGACACAGAACAGTACACAGAATGCTATATAGTGTGGCTGAACGAGCGGTGTACTACTGTTCCCAGCAGACACAGAACAGTACACAGAATGCTATATAGTGTGGCTGAACGAGCGGTGTACCACTATTCCCAGCAGACACAGAACAGTACACAGAATGCTATATAGTGTGGCTGAACGAGCGGTGTACTACTGTTCCCAGCAGACACAGAACAGTACACAGAATGCTATATAGTGTGGCTGAACGAGCGGTGTACTACTGTTCCCAGCAGACACAGAACAGTACACAGAATGCTATATAGTGTGGCTGAACGAGCGGTGTACTACTGTTCCCAGCAGACACAGAACAGTACACAGAATGCTATATAGTGTGGCTGAACGAGCGGTGTACTACTGTTCCCAGCAGACACAGAACAGTACACAGAATGCTATATAGTGTGGCTGAACGAGCGGTGTACCACTATTCCCAGCAGACACAGAACAGTACACAGAATGCTATATAGTGTGGCTGAACGAGCGGTGTACTACTGTTCCCAGCAGACACAGAACAGTACACAGAATGCTATATAGTGTGGCTGAACGAGCGGTGTACCACTATTCCCAGCAGACACAGAACAGTACACAGAATGCTATATAGTGTGGCTGAACGAGCGGTGTACTACTGTTCCCAGCAGACACAGAACAGTACACAGAATGCTATATAGTGTGGCTGAACGAGCGGTGTACCACTGTTCCCAGCAGACACAGAACAGTACACAGAATGCTATATAGTGTGGCTGAACGAGCGGTGTATTACTGTTCCCAGCAGACACAGAACAGTACACAGAATGCTATATAGTGTGGCTGAACGAGCGGTGTACTACTGTTCCCAGCAGACACAGAACAGTACACAGAATGCTATATAGTGTGGCTGAACGAGCGGTGTACTACTGTTCCCAGCAGAATCAGAGTGGCAGTAAACAATGGTATATAGTCTGGCTGAGCGGTGTACACAGAGTGTCAGTAAACAATGGTATATAGTCTGGCTGAGCGGTGTACACACAATGCTATATAGTCTGCTATATAGTGTCAGTAAACAATGGTATATAGTCTGGCTGAACGAGCGGTGTACTACTGTTCCCAGCAGACACAGAACAGTACACAGAATGCTATATAGTGTGGCTGAACGAGCGGTGTACCACTGTTCCCAGCAGACACAGAACAGTACACAGAATGCTATATAGTGTGGCTGAACGAGCGGTGTACTACTGTTCCCAGCAGACACAGAACAGTACACAGAATGCTATATAGTGTGGCTGAACGAGCGGTGTACTACTGTTCCCAGCAGACACAGAACAGTACACAGAATGCTATATAGTGTGGCTGAACGAGCGGTGTACTACTGTTCCCAGCAGACACAGAACAGTACACAGAATGCTATATAGTGTGGCTGAACGAGCGGTGTACTACTGTTCCCAGCAGACACAGAACAGTACACAGAATGCTATATAGTGTGGCTGAACGAGCGGTGTACTACTGTTCCCAGCAGACACAGAACAGTACACAGAATGCTATATAGTGTGGCTGAACGAGCGGTGTACTACTGTTCCCAGCAGCGACACACAATGACTGGGGGGGACCCTGGCTAGCGTGGCTGGAGCGCGAACTACCCTGCCTGCCTACCCAAAGCTAAACCCACAGACAAATGGCGGAGATATGACGTGGTTCGGGTATTTATTTACCCGAACCACGTGACAGTTCGGCCAATCAGAGCGCGTTCGGGTCCGAACCACGTGACCCGTTCGGCCAATCACAGCGCTAGCCGAACGTTCGGGGAACGTTCGGCCATGCGCTCTTAGTTCGGCCATATGGCCGAACGGTTTGGCCGAGCACCGTCAGGTGTTCGGCCGAACTCGAACATCACCCGAACAGGGTGATGTTCTGCAGAACCCGAACAGTGGCGAACACTGTTCGCCCAACACTAGCTCCACCCCTTTGGAAGTCTCAGGCTGGTGGAAGGTCTTCACACCTCCCTGTGGGAGGTAATTCTCATACTGCCAAGGACCACCTGCTCCTCGGGTGGTCCCACTCAAAGTTATTTACTGTTGCACCAAACACTCACACTTTATAGGTGTCCAGAGGTTAGTTATACTTGTATTATTGGTGATTCCGCAGATCATCAATAATCGGGTATATATCTGTATTCTTGGTGATACTGCAGATCACCAATAATCAGATTCTCTCTGTGTGCTGACACCGATTGTTACAACCACTATCTCAAAAATTGTAAAATTTAATATACATTTAAAAGCAAGGAGTTTTGAATCAGGATGATACCATTTATTACCATTTACCATTTAAACACATACAAATAAGTACATTTCTTCCAGAGGAAAATGAGCCATAAATTACTTTTCTCCTACGCTACGTTGCTGACGCTTACTGTAGATAGTAGAAATCTGAAAGAACTGACTTGTTTCGGATTACCCCATCTCCTTATTGTGGGAACCTCAAGGTTTTGTTTACTTTCAGAAGCACCTAGTGAATGGCAGTTGCTCCGTCCAACTGCCAAAAAGTGTGCAGCGAGGTGGGAGGTGGGGCAGCATCTTTGTATAAATATTTTTCAGACAATGGCCTCAATTCACTAAGATCATGCTGGAGATAATAAGGCAAGAGAAAACTTACCTCCACACAATGAGAGAGTTATCTTATCTCTTCATTCCTTAAGTTACCTCCTCTGTAGTTAATTTACCTCCTCTGTAGTTATTTTCACACTCAGTTAATTAACAGCCTGTCTTTAACTCTGGAGTTATTTTAAGGATTGTAGAGTTAACTTAAAAACAGAAAAGTTAACTTTAGGTTTGCCTGAGGTAAAATGTTTCCTGAATACTACATGCCTTATCACCATGGTAACAACTATAGAAACGTTATTAAAGACAGGAGATAAGGTTAGTGAATTGAGGCCATTGTCTTTATATAGAATAAAAGCCATGCCGAGAGTCCTTCGTGAAGAGATAGACTAGCCCAAGACTTGTCAGTTCTGTCTGATTTCTACTAACTACTGTAAGTGAGAGCAAATTAGGAGAAAAGTAATGTATGGCTCATCTTACCCTTGAAGACACCTGTTTCTTATTTGTATGTGTTTATACATATTTTACATTTTACAGTTTTTCATGAAAGTGATCCTTTTAAATGTTAATTAATATCGATATAAAAATAAATCCAAAAACAAGGCTATTTCTTATTAGGGCAGTGGTACAGTCGTATATATAGAATTACTGATGGCAGCTTAGAGGTATTTACCTTTCTTACATATGATACAGTTGCAGGACGTCTTAAATAAAATCTTTATTTCCATTAGATAAAATATTAATAGTAGTTTCTGAGTTACGCAGACAGAACGGCATGCAACCAGTGGCATCAAGTGGGGATCTGCATATATATTTTGGATCCCTTATTCAGAAACCACAAAACTTAACCCTCCCCCTCTTAATGCCTCGACCTAACCTCCCTCTCCAAACCCAGTTGCACAAACAAATGGGGGGGGGGGGGAGCTCATTGTACAGATACTTTTAAGGGAGTGCTTTTGTAAAGCATAAAGGCAATACTGACATGGACTAGTTCAATATCTGTCAGATCAGCCAGCTTTTTACTACCTACTATAAAGGGAAACTAACGTAGGAGAAATGCAATTTGTAGTGCATTTTACTCTTTGAGAAATGTACATTGTAAATGTATGAATTTTAAATGTGACAATTTTCCACGATAGTGGTCCTTTAAATTTGGTGAAAGAAGTGGCTTATGTATTTTAAAATAAAAGAAATGTTACTTTTTGAAATATATTTCTGATTGATTTTACCGTCTGCAGACTTTTCTTGAGCATAGCTATTAAACTATGATTTATTCCGAACAGCGAGTGGAATTTGCTAAGTTATGCAGTTTAGATGTTAAAGGTACAGAATAGTCGAACATGAAAAATTTGCATTTGAACTCAAAGGACACAGCACACCTTTTGAGTAACTCAATTTTAATTCTAGCATTAATCTTACCAGCTAGCTGACGCTCTTACTAAATCCCTAAGGCTGCTGTTATGCATACTTTCTGAAAAGCCCTGAATGCGGACCAACATGTTCTTTGGTTTACTGTTTTCCATATGTTCTACGAAAGGGAAATGCATAGCATAGAGCTGTATAATTAGAAAATATATTCACTTCCAGGTGCAATGTATAAAACTTGGTGGAGCTGGAGTCGTGAGAAGGTTATTTACCACTGGCACAGAGGGATGGTCGGAAATGGCCATTTCTGATTGCACGGAAATTCTGATTTCCGCCATTGCCAGTTTCCATTTTTCCGATTTTCCATTTTTCTGATTTTCAAGGAGTATTTTATTCGTCATTTTTTTTCATCGAGAGGAAAAAAAAATAAAAAAAACCTGAAAAACAGGAATCGGAACAACAGAAATCAGAAAGATAGAAAATTGTGATTGGTGTAAAATGATTGTATAGCAGAAAAATTGTGCTGTGAGGCTTGGTGGTGTATTCTCCACAGTCAGCATGCAACGCATGAGCTGGCGTGGAGGAGGTACACACACTAGCACCAGGAAACAGGCTATCCCTAGTATAGTGGAGGGGAGGACTGACTCCAATAGGAGATTGTGGCGCACAGAGCCGGTGCAGATCTGACAGCCACAAACAATGCTTTCGTTATAACGTCTCAGCGCAAAGTAGCGCTGAGCGCACAAACCAAAACTGAGGAGATCAGGACAGGTAGACAGAATGAACGCTTGCTAGCTAGCGGCTACTTAGCGACAGCAAGCGTCCAAAACCAGACAGACTGGAATGAGGCAGCCAATGCGCTGCGGCGATGGCGTGCCTCACAAAGACAGGACAGGACAGTCAGGAAACAGCAGGATTAAGATAGATGAACGTAACACAGATAAATATACAATAGGTATGTTTTCCTAGCGTATTACAATTACAGCTATCAATGAAACTATTTGTAACTTCTGACTAACATATGTATATATCGGCAATGAAACGATATATGACATAAGCAGGAACGCTGACTAGGACTGGAGTAATACAGGGGACAGGACTCAGAAGGATTCGCTATCTCTTCGCAGAGATGAACGCAATCCACAAACGGTAACAGAACAGGATTCAGAAGGATTCGTTATCTCTTCGCAGAGATGAACGCAATCCACAAACAGTAACAGAACAGGATTCAGAAGGATTCGTTATCTCTTCGCAGAGATGAACGCAATCCACAAACGGTAACAGGACAGGATTCAGAAGGATTCGTTATCTCTTCGCAGAGATGAACGCAATCCACAAACAGAACCAGAAGCAGGGTAACTACCTCAGCACGGGTGGTCACGGTACGTGCAACCTACCAAAACGTGCTGGAAAGCTGACTAACTGCACACAGGATATAAACAGTTTGTGTACGTATACATCAGCGACACTGATGTATTAACGTAACACAAATACAAGGAAAATAATAAACGTGCTGGTATGCATATATATTGGCAATGAACCAATATATGATGCAAAGACCAGCAAAGTATCTTTATAACAAGAAACACGATCGGGGGCTAAAGCGACAGCAAGACTGGCTTACACTGAAGCTATGAAAACCCAAGGAAACCCTGCAGGAAGCAGATCTTTATACTGAGGTCATCCAATGGGAGCAGACATGCAGATTCCCACACAGGTGAATGATAATCAGTCACAAGCTGACAGCAGGGAAAGACAGACAAATCTATGCAGCTTGCATGGAAATAGATCAGAACTGCCTGAGCTGCAGCACTACTACTTCCAGCAATAGCTGCTGCAGCAGCGATCATTACATGTGCATTCTCTGATTGGTCCAATGCTTCCGAATTCTGTGATTGGGCTAAAATTACAGAGTTGCAGTAAATTGGATTTCCGTGGAATTACGTTTTCCGATTTCTGAATTACGATCTGAAATGTCGGTTTTTAATCTGAAATTTCAAATCCGTATGAGCATCCCTACACACTCATGTGCGCATAGGTGACACACTAAAGCCCCTTTCAATGGGAGGCGGAAGCCAGGCGCTGAATTCGCCGCCTGTCATCTGCTCCTGTTTACCAGCAGGTGCTTGCTAGCACTCAGCATGGGTGTTGGAAAGGTGTGTCCCCCTATGGAGTTACCTCTGAGGCTTTGTGCCACCAGGTTACTCCACCACGTGTGAAACAATGACACCAGGGCCGGTTCTCTCATGAAGCAAGGTGAAACATTTGCAGCAGAAGCAGAGATTAGAGGGGCAGTAGGTTTGTACTGTGTTTACACTAACAGCATGCAGTCAGAGTAGGAGATGAAGCAAGAGGAGAGTGAGGCGAAGAGGTCTTCATTGGGGAAAAGCAGCTTGTTGTGCTGTGTGAGGAGTCTGACAGTGAGTGAGGATGCAGAGTAAATTGTCGGGTGCTGTGTGATTATTTGGGAGGGGGAGTTATGTCTTAGGGCCACACTGCCTATTTTTTTTGTTATTATACACTCATCTAAAGGATTATTAGGAACACCATACTTTGACCCCCTTACACCTTCAGAACTGCCTTAATTCTACGTGGCATTGATTCAACAAGGTGCTGAAAGCATTCTTTAGAAACCTTGGACCATATTGATAGGATAGCATCTTGCAGTTGATGGAGATTTGTGGGATGCACATCCAAAGCATGAAGCTCCCGTTCCATCACATCCCAAAGATGCTCTATTGGGTTGAGATCTGGTGACTGTGGGGGCCATTTTAGTACAGTGAACTCATTGTCATGTTCAAGAAACCAATTTAAATGATTCAAGCTTTGTGACATGGTACATTATCCTGCATCAGAGGATGGGTACATGGTGGTCATGAAGGGATGGACATGGTCAGAAACAATGCTCAGTAGCCCTCGGTTGTAACGAGTGGTTATTTCCAGGGATAAGCAGAAACTACGCCAGTGTGAATTTACGCATCGTAGTTTGCATCTACGCATCGTAGTTCGTAGGTGAAGTTTCAAAACTACGCTTACGAATTTACGCATAGCGAAGTACCGTTACGCGTAGTTTACGCACACTACGCGTAGTTAACATGTGTATTGCGAAGTGAACTACGAATGAGTTACTCGCGTCTATTTTTCCGCGTACGATTGTATGCTTAAAAATTATGCATTGGAAAAGGGAATGTACGCATAGAAGAGTTCCCGGCATAAGCATGTAAAGAGGAATTAATGCGTAAAATTTTACGCATAAGGGCATTAGCGTCCGCATACGATACGCTTCGCACTACGCGTATTTGCTTATTTCAATGCGTAGTCTACGAAATGCATACAAAGCAAATATTTGATTTCGAAGTCGTAGTTTGGCGAAGCGTAAATGCGTAAAACTACGCGTAGTTCCAACGTAGCAAAGTTGGCTGACTACGACATCCCTAGTTATTTCAGTCAACATTGCTCTTCTATTAGCTTGAATCAGTCGGCCCATTCTCCTCTGACCTCTAGCATCAACAAGGCAAGTTCAGGAGATTGTCTTGACCAGGACCACACCCCTAAATGCATTGAAGCAACTGCCATGTGATTGGTTGATTGGATAATAGCATTAATGAGAAACTGAACAGGTGTTCCTAATAATCCTTTAGGTGAGTGTAGGTGGAAGACATGTATATCTGTGATCACTGGTCACCTCAGGGCTGCAGCTGCTGAACAACACTGCAAATAAGGATGTATGATAGTGGAGAATCACTGACCACTAATAAAAATGAGAGATTTTTTGCATGAGCAAACTGACCATTAGAGCATGTGAATACTTTTGGTACACTGAATACTAATGAAAATATTGTATAGATTAGTTAGTATTATATGGGGAATTGTATAGTGAAATAGGTGTTATAGTTTTTAGATGACGGTCTTCGGGGTCCCCTCAGGATTTTGGCCATGTGAGCACAAAACATCCTGTCCAGAAATTTTCTGCACATGACCATACAGCTACTTGTTTGCAGCCAATGTTGCTCCACTTCTTTCTTTCAGATGTTTGTTGTTTGTGGGTAAACTGAGGTTAGGAACTGACATAAAGAGCTTGAGACCCTGACGTGAACAAACCAGTGGATATTATGCAGATTCCAACACAGACAGTCTATCACGCAGTATACAGTGTCTGGGCTCCCAGACAGGTACTTAAAAAGAGATTTATTTAATGTCCTCTCATTCAGGAATAGGGATGGCACTGCAAGTAGCAGAGCACCTAGGAAGCAGATACACAGCACAATATCACAGATACAACGTATCTACTTTATGGTCAGGAAGGATAAGTCCTCAAAAGGACTATTGAGTGTCCCTAGCTTGTGCACTACAAGTAGCAGAGTACCTAGATAGCAGCTACACAACACAATATCACAATATGGCCTATCTAACAATCTAACAATGTCTAACAATGTCCCCGTATCTGCAGCAGCAGCTCCTCTTCCTACACTGACTACAGGCAGAGTGAAAATGGGCTCTGGGATCATGCCTTTTATGAGGAGGGGGGGGGGGGTGGCCTGTCTGCCTGGCCGTCCTGTCCCATGTGAGTTTATGGTGAAGCGTCAAAAAATGGTTCAATTGTAAAAAAAAAATAGGGAAGTTGTGGTTGTCACCGAAGCATCATAAGTTAGCTTTTCTGTTCAACTTGAACAATTTTAAACAATTTTATATTTGTCAGCTGAGACTTGACGTCTTTCTTGGCTTCTTTATTCTTCCCCAGATATGAAGGCTTCCTAACATCGTAGAGTAACTTGAAGATCTCCAAATAAAGATGGAAGAGAGGGATTAATGTAATTTAATAGATAATAATATAAGCTTGACTGACACGCCAATGCTGTAATGTGTGATAGATATAAAAGAACCAGTTTAATGTAATGTCGGATACACTTTCATGCACTGCCCTGCACTAACATTTTCCATTAAAGACTTGGATTAAAGGAAATTTTGTAGAGGATGCTTCATTGCACATAAGATATATGACAGACATTTAGCTAAAGGAGAAAGCAATTTCACTATCCAAATTATGGAATTTGAGTGGAAAAATTGATATTTAGAAGTCTGACTGACAATGGCATGTCCTAAGTGGGACGAAGAGATATGAACAGCACATAGGAGAAAATGTAAATGCAGAGCTTGAAGTTTGACACTCACTGGCTCTGCACATAGCAGAGATTCATTGATGTTTTTCAAGCCACCAGTTTTTGCTTTTCTTTTTGTGATTTATTTAATGTTATTTTTTTGTGTGATTTACCACTGAAAGATACCTGTCTGACAGGGGTGTAACTAGAGGGCAGCAGCCCCTGCTATCGCAGGGTGGCCAGAGCTTGTTGTGGAGGGCTCCAACTACTAACCTTTCCTCCCTCCAATACAGGAAACTATACTTTAGATCAGGTGTTTTTTTGATGGAGGAGAGTGGTCTGTGCAGAGAGGTACCCAGTATAATAAGTTAGAACTCTTTACTGAAGAAAAACATGCAGAGATAAAACATACACCACCATCAGGTAATGCAGCTTACATAGAACAGAGAGGAACACAGAGTGAATACAGGAAATCACAATACCATAGAGAACATTGCATCATTTTACAGACAGTGACATCTTGTGGTTGTTTTCTATACTGCAGTTTAGGTAACATTTTTGAGGCTACACTTGTTTTGGGTGTGAAGATCATGATGGCCACGGTTGTTTTATGACCCTTATGAGATGGGCCCCAAGGCCATGAAGAGCACCAAGCGGAGGCAAGGTAAGGTGTGTGAACATTGCGGGAGACCTAGCAAAGTTTTGCTGGTGGGACCCCATGAATTGTAGTTACGCCACTGCTGTCTGACATATCAGTTTAATACTTTTGTCACAATAGTGAAGTAAAGTAATAAAGAAGTTAGATACTACCTCACTACTACCTCACTAGTGGGATGGCTCTGGATGGCTCAGAGGCTTCCTGGATCCTTCTACATAGTGATGATCGTAATCTGCTAACTACGATTACGCAAAATTACGTGTAAATTTTTGCAATTACGCATACACATAATTACAAATTCGTAATGCAATTGACTTTGTGTAATCATGCGTAATTACGCATGAATTTAAGCGTAATTTACGTGTAATTTCGTGCCGAATTTAGTGGTGAATAGCAAAGCCGCCATACATGCTATTTCTACCAAAATTGCTGCATATGTTACAGAGAATATTTTCAAAAAGACCTTGTCGTTTTTGAGAAAATTGATTTTAAAATGCAAAGAAAATGGTTTTTAAACCTAGAAAAATGCCAGTTTAAAAACCATTTTTTTTTGTATATTTAAAATCGATTTTCTCAAAAACTACAAAGTCTTTTTGAACAATTCTTTTTGTACCTTGTACCCACTATTGTTTTTAACATAAGTAGCAATTTTGGTAGCAATGGCATGTATGGGGTCTTTGCTATTAACCATCAAAGTCGGCAAATCACGCATAAATTATGCGTAAATTCATGCGTGATTATGAATGGGAAAAGTAAACTATGAAATTGCTTACACTGTTCCCCTGAAATTACTCATTACTATTACGATGTGTAGTTGCGTATTACGATGTGTAATTACGCCTGAGTGTAATTTCTGCTCATGACTACTTCTACAGCCCACTGATACAGCGCAGGATCCCACTATATCTATTCAGTAAAAGTTGGCAAATAGGTTCCCTCTAGCCACATACACAGCTGTGGATGAGAGCATTCAGGCTTGGCATGTGCAAGTAAGGTCTGTGCCTGCCCAGTCAGATTAAGCACTTGTGCATGATGGAAAAAAGTTTTGCATAAGTGGCTTTGTTTTCCTGACCTTTCTTGCATGCACCCAGTCTGGATGCATTCATCCATGGCTGAGACTGTGAGCACGGCCAGAAGATGACTAGGGACCCTACTCTGGAATGGTGTTGTCTACAAGGATCCAAAAAGCTTCTGGAACACCCAGAGGCTTCCAACTTCTGAGGTATCTATGTTTATGCCCCTCCACACTTCACATTTGCTTTCATAATCCATACACTATATTGCCAAAAGTATTGGGGCTCCTGCTTTTACACACACATGAACTTTAATGAGATGCCATTTTTAATCCATCAGCTTTAACATGAAGTTGGTCTACTCTTTGCAGCTATAAAAGCTTAATCTCCTCTGGCAAGGTTTTCCACAAGGTTTTGGAGTATGTTTGTTGGCATTTTTGACCATAAAACTATGTGTGAGGTCTGGTACTGTGATGCTGGATTTGTCTTCATTGACCTTGTGTTGTGCACTGTCCACTCACATTGGAACGGGCAGGGGCCATCACGACACTGATCCCACAATGCTGGGAGACTAAGGGGCCAAGCCAAACCCGGAAAAACAACCCCATACCAAAATTTCCCCTCAACCAAACCTTACTGTTGGCACAATCCAGTAAGGTCAGTACTATTTATTCCAATATCTGCCTAACCCAGACTCGTCCATAGAATTGCTAGACAGATAAGTATGATTTGTCCCTCTAGAGAACTGCTCTGGAGTCCAGTGGTCGCTTACTTTACACCATGGCATCAAACACTTTGCATTGGACTTGGTGATGTAAGGCTTAGAGGAAGCTTCTTGGGCATGGGAGCCCATTCCATGAAGATCTCTACACACTGTTTTGAGCTAATCTGGAGTCAAATATTAAGTTTGTAGGTCTGTATGTATTGATTCAGCAGAAAGTTGGCGGCTTCTGGAGACTGTTTACCTCAGTATGTGCTGACCCCGCTCTGTGATTTTACATGGCCAACTACTTTTTGGCTTTGTTGCTGTTGATCCCAACTGCTTCCACTCTAGTATTTTAATACTGCTAACAGTTGACTGTAGAATATTTAGTGCTAAGGAAATTTCATGAATGGATTTATTGCATAGATGGCATTCTGTCACAGTGCCACGCTGAAATTCACTTAGCTGCTGCAAATGTTTGTAGAAGTAGTCTGCGTGCCTAGGTGCTTGATTTAATGCAGTTGTGGCCATGGAAGTGATTGTAACACCTGAATGACTTGGAGAAGGGTCCTAATACTTTTGCCAATATAGTGTACCTCTTATAGGGCTAAAGAGGAGTGTGATTGGCTGATTAGACAATCCAAACAACAGTAGTGCACAAAAAGACAGCGTTCCAGACGCAAGTAGTGATTGTTTAATCCATTAGCACTGTAAGATACCATTAATATGGGGGCAACAGATTCCCTTTATGAAGGCAACGATATTGACTAACATAATGTGGCTGTAAAACTGCCACAGTGAAATCAAAGTTCAGTACTGGGGTTGAAAGAAAGTTTAAATATCAACTTAGAAAATTATTCTAAAGCCTTGATGCAAGACTTAATATGGGCCCATGATTTACTTTCAGCTATGAGTTTCAGTTTTCTTTTTATTTATTATTAATATTATTATTAAATTTATTATCCATTAACCCTTTCAGCACCGATATATAAAACCCCTTAAAGCAAATCTGAAGCAAAAAGTAAACTAGCGAGATAATTCATTGTATGTGTAGCAGGTGCGTCATTAGGGCTGAAGATCCGGGGCTTTAGCTCTGAATCTCCACTCTCTATGCCCCAGATGTCAGGGCATGCAATGCCCATAATGGTGCCCCTGTTCTCATGCTGTGCTGGCATCCGTTACCATGGTGGCGGTGCCACTCTCTAGCACAGCCCTCACAGTCTGCCCCAGCTTACGCTGTGAAAACAGCACAGAAGTCTGCAGGCAGCACACAGTGCGGGCTGCCTGCACTTACATTGGATGTGACGCCATGCCCCCATTCTTTCCCATCTGCTTTTAAATATAAGTACTGGAGTCACCATGCTGCAAATGAGTTCTCTGGTCAGACTGCCGCTATAGAAGGGAATTTATAGCTTGCCAGGGAGAAGGAGGAGGGGGCAAGGAGACCCTTACTTAGAGAACCATGTACTAGCTAGTGTTTTATCTAAATAGGCACCTGCTACAGGGCTTCCTTCTCCTGACACTGCATATCCAATGGCTGCTGAAGCCTGCAACACTATATACTCTCCATAGTACAGCCTATGCAGTGTAGTCATTGGATACTCGATAATGATGTTCACTGTCCATATGTGGAGACTGCAGTGACAGCAGGAGTGGAAAGTCCTGATACCTATTGAAATAAGTTGACTTGCCAGAGTTGCTGCCAGCTTGACTCAGCTTTTACCTGACACCCCATGTGATAGATGTATTCCATCTCTCTACAGTATATGCCTCCCCCTTCCTCCTCTCTTCCTCTTTTAATTGTTTTTTTTTTTCCCAGTGCTGGCTGTCTGTCTGAGCCTGCTGTGTGACTCTAGTCTCTGTTTGCCTACCATCCCCTGCTCTCCTTTCCATCCTCCCACACTCTCCCACTCTTTCTCCTTCCATTCCTTCTCTTCTCTTGCACTCTCTCTCCTTTTCCCTCTTGCTCTCTCTCTCCTTTCTCCCTCAGTTTAACACCCTTTTCCCCTTCCTCCCCTTTCTCACTCTCTCCTTTCTTTCTTCTCTTGCTATCCTTATCCCCTTATCCTCCTACATGCTCTCTACCTCTTTTCCTTGCATCTCTACCTCTCCACTCCACCTCTTTCTCTTCCTGCTACCCTCTGTTCTACTCTTTAGCTTTAGCCTTCAGAACTGGCTTAATTCTTCATGGAATTCCTTCAGAGATTTTGTACCATACTGACATGATAGCATCATGCAGTTGCTGCAGATTTATCTGCTGCACATCCATTTTGCGAATCTCCCATTCCACCACACTAAGCAGGGAAATGCTGCTGTATTATGTCTGTTTTTTGGGGTGGGGGGAGCACTGTGTGCGTATTGCATTTGACTCCGCCCATAACCACTGTCACATTTTTTGCTGTGGCTCAAGCAGTGCATCGCTAAGGGCCTGTTTCCACTACATGCAGATTGGATGCAGAATGGATGCAGAAAAACTGACTCCAATAAATGCCTATGGGAAAATTTTCATCAGAAAAATCGCGTTTAGTGGAAACAGGCCCATAAGCATTCATTGAAGTCAGTTTTTCTGCATCCAATCTGCATGTAGTGGAAACAGGCCCTAATTGTTGCTAGCCTGATGCCCAGATGTGCCCCAGATTTACCAGGATCCTAGCAACACCCCTGATGTGTAGTACTAATAATAAATAGAAGATTAGTTGTGAACTTGCGTGAAACACCCACCGATTAATATTGGGGGTGCAGTAGCTCATGTTTTGCAATAGCATGTTTTGCAAGTGTGAAACCTGCATAAGAGTTGTTTTCATATGATAGATCCAATTCACTAAACTTCAGCATGATTGCCTAGCAGATTTACTGTGACTTACAGAGACTGCATAGCTGCACTGTGCAATTAGCACAACCTAGTGCACATTATCCAGGTAATGTGGGTTGCACTATGTGCATAGCGCATGCTACGTAGTCTGTGTACAGTAAGTAATAGCAAAATTGTCCTGCATGCCCGTGAATGCTTTATAATAGAACATTTCTTAACATGTACTATATATACTCGCATATAAGCCTAATTTTTCAGCACAAAAAATGTGCTGAAAAGTTACCCCCTTGGCTTATATGCGAGTTTGTGGGGCAGAACGGATGGTGGAGCAGGTTTTGTTACTGGCTTCCTGCTGTGTCCGTGCACCCTATCCCCTGCAACATGGTATGCAGAGTGCGCTGCTCAGGACTACCTGTGTCCCCTGCCTTGTGGAGCAGAGCATGCAAACAATGTGTTAGCGGTGCATTGATTAGGGATTCTTCCTGTGTGGCAATCGCTGTGTCTCATATCTATGACGCCATCTAGTGGGGCCTTGAGACACAGCTGTATCATCCTTGGGGCACATCTGGCAATGGGGAGGGAGACTGACTTGTACTGGGGGCACATCTGGCTACTGTGGAGAGGGCTTATACATGAATCAATCACATTTTCCTGGTTTCTGAGGGAAAGTGGGTACCTCGGCTTATAAGCAGGTCAGCTTATATGTGAGTATATATGGTAACTCTAATTTATTAGTAAATTGCTATGAAGGAAATGTAAACTGCGGTCCAATCTGTCTGCAGGCTCTTTTATTCTTAAAGGGGCAGTTTGGTGAAAATCATTATTTTCCATTAATCACATATCAGTTATTTATTAAGGAGAGCATACGTTTCTCCATAGACCTTGTGTTAAAAAAAGTAGATGATAACACTAATTCTGCTTTCTAGACAGCTGAGCTGCGTCATTACCATGCTCTAAGCTGCTCTAAGCGACGGACTTCACTGAAAGTAGTAAACACTCCAGCTGATTTATAACGGCTAGCTCACTCACTACAGAGAGCTGTGCTGTTCTCACATGTAACTAGCTAAGTAAATAGATAAAACAGGCTGCTAATTAGTTACTTACTTAGCAGCCTGTTTGTTTATTTACTTAGCTAGTTACATGTGGGAACAGCACGGCTCTCTGCAGTGAGTGAGCCAGCCGTTATAAATCAGCTGCAGTGTCTGCTACTATCAGTGAAGTCCGTCGTTTAGAGCAGCTTAGAGCATGGTAATGACCCATCTCAGCTGTCTTAAAAAGCAGAATTAGTGTTATCTACTTTTTTTTAGCACAAGGTCTGTGGAGAAACGTATGCTCTCCTTATTAAATAACTAATATGTGATTAATGGAAAACAATAATTTTCACTAAACTGCCCCTTTAACAAGATTTGCCTAATTTTGCTATCCATTTCCAATCACATGCATATTGCAAAATGCAAGGGCATCTTTAAGATAATGAGAATTGCGTTTATATCAATGCGATCCGATTTTGCACGATCACAAACATCTGGCATGCTGCATTCCTTCTGCGTTTCTGTTTCTGAGCCTAGCGTCCAGAAAAAAAAATCGCAAAACGCAATTGCAAAACAGCTGAAAAATTGCATTGTAAAAACACAAAGCTATCACATTGTATTTGTGATTTCACTGGCAAAATGTAGCATAAATCAGCCCTGCCATGTTATTAGCTGAAACCTTTACTATGCCTACACGTAGATCAAGTGATTGCTGCAGGATGTGGCACATGACCTTTTAGAAGCCATGTTAAATGACTGTACTTGTATAGGGAACTACAAAATCACATTTCAGAATTAAGTTTCAGAGGTCATGCAGTCCTGCAGAGTTGAACTGCAAAGATTGTCTTTCTTTTAGTTAATTTTAATGCATTTATCTTTTAAATGCCACACATTTATGCTGCACCTGTATGCACCTTGCTGCTTTTCTTATTCATGGTCTTTCTTTTTAGCTCTGTAATTTTCGTATTTATATTGCAACACGCATGATGTTTCTCTGCAGTGCAGGTTGCTTAGCAACTTCTCCAGCCCAACTGAAAAGGTTTCTTTACAGAAAAGTAAGTCTAAATTATAAATGCGCTTTACATTTCTTCCTTCAGGCGTATCCCCCCGGGGTCACATCTTGTGTCAATGATGTCTGCTCTTACTGCATTGTCCACTGATAGGATTGTCAGGAGCGGATTGTCAAGAGGATCGTTGATGTGGTTTTAAATTTACCATGAAGACTTCTGAGAAAATTCAGGCAATGTAGGAAAAGGGAAGGTAAAAATGTATTAAAAAGTGCCTTAATTGTTTCATAGCTCAGGTCAGTTCATTTTACTGAGTCCGAAAATGTCTCGATTCTGCTACAGTGAGCAGGAGATGGTAAGAACCCAGTGATGTATTATTAGCAGCATGTGAGCGAGCCAGAGTTAATGGGTATCCTTAGAACCAGGGAAGAGTGGAGGGAGTTGATTATCATTGAAGCAGAAAATGCAACAACTTGGCATCTAAATTTTGCAAATGGCAATGCTCGTCAGGCACGGAAGAGCAATTTATTATTGCAGAAGACATATTAAAATCCTGCAGTAAGATACTGTAAGATAAAAATTGAAATTTAACCCTTCCCGACATTAAAGGCATATTCACAGTGGGACGTTGTGTTGTAATGAAACGTTAAAGTCGCAATGCAGCATTACAATGCAACGCAAAAAAAGATTGTAACGCACATTAATGCTG
This sequence comes from Hyperolius riggenbachi, assembly GCF_040937935.1. Lineage (NCBI taxonomy): Eukaryota > Metazoa > Chordata > Amphibia > Anura > Hyperoliidae > Hyperolius > Hyperolius riggenbachi. The sequence continues at coordinate 444,999,883 of NC_090647.1, read as the reverse complement.
CGTTACTGTGGCATACAGTAGATACAGTGGAGCATACAGTCAATGAAAAGTATGCTTCCCTGTATCTGTTAACATTTGCGTTTAGAGGTAACGCACGGCAAGCAGTGAGTTACCATAACGCAACATTTACAATGCAAGGTTAACGGCGCACTGTGAATGTTGCATAGGCTTAACATTACAGTGCGTTACCCTGCGTTATAACGCAGGACAATAACGTCCCACTGTTAATGCAACCGTAAAGAGGACATTTACTGAATATAACTTAAAGGGAACCTGAAGCGAGGAAAATTATTTAAAATAAACACATGACGTAGCTGCAAATAAATATAACATACTAACCTCACCGTCAGTTCCTCTCAGCTCACCATTTTCTTCTTACAGTGATCCCTTCCAGTTCTGACAAGATTTTGTCAGAAATGAAATATACCAGTTGCTGTCAGTTATATATAAGCAGCTGTCAGTTACAACTGAATGTGCAAGGTAATGTCCATGCTTCCCTATGGCTCAAGTGGGTGAAATTACAGTTTAACTGTGTGCTGACCAGGAAGCTGGTAGGAGGTAATGGCCATTTTTAAAATGGAGGACGGAGAAATCCATTGATCACAGTGGACAAATGGGACGCAGGAAAGGAGAAAGAGATTGATGAGTAGACTACATGGGAGGTAAGTATGACCTGTGTATGGTTATTTTGACTTTTTATTTTCAGTTCAGATTCTCTTTAATGAATACAATTGCTTATTTTTTTTCCATATTACTTTATAAACTATTTAGTCAATGTTTGCCCATTGTAAAATCTTTGTAACATCCGCTGTGGTTGCGGCTGCGGGCACGCAGGGTGTCTCCGCAGCCGCCTTTGCTCCCTGCTCTGAGACCTCATCCATTCCGCCGGCGTCTAGCACGCCGGGGACGGGACTGTCTTTTGTGCACAGGGTCGCTGTCTCGCACCGGCGCGCGCAGAGACGGGACCTGTGTGCTGGGAGAAGGCGTGTCAGCTGACATGCCGGTCGGCTGACGTCAGAGGAGACTCACGGCGCTCGGATTGGCTGATTGGAGTTGGGCGCGGCTGTGGGCTCTCCTCTGCTTCATGGGCCTTCGCTGTTCACTCGCAGCCTGTCTGCTGTTGCGAATGCGTCTGTGTTGGCGCTCAGACCTTGGACTAGTATCCGGTGTGTTTTGATCTGGGAGGAAACCATGGATTTCACACAAGACTAGGATTATTGTTATATTATTACTGTTGATTACCTGTGTATGATTCTGGCTAACCTCTGACTTTGCACTTGCTGAGCGATTCTGTACTTCTGCCTATCTCTCTGTTACTGAACCTTGCCTGAAATATTACTACTCTCTTGCCTGCCGATTCTGTACTGTTCTAGTCTCTCTGTTGCCGATCTTTGCCTGTCTGACCTTTCTACTCTCCAGTGAGCCCTTGTCACTGGAGAGGGGCTCTGATAGTACCTACCAGAGTGAGGTCTAGTTAAACTATCCAGTTTCTGTTGCAGCTAGTACCCACCAGCTCCCCTGGTGGGGTCTAGCACTGATTATTGCAGATAGTACTCACCAGCTCCTCTGGTGAGATCTATCCATTTATTTCTACTGTTGCACCAAACACTATTCACCACAGTTTGTCTGCATTCTATACTTGCATTATTGGTGATACTGCAGATCACCACATAATCAGGTATAGAGTCTGTATTTTTGGTGATTCTGCAGATCACCACATGATCAGACGTCTGTGTTGCTACACCAATCGTTACAATCTTTCCCCACCCTGATTTACATTCTTAAATTAATCACATGCAACATCTTTACTGTGGGCAAGATGCATCACTATGGAATGTTTGTTTGTTGTGTCAGTGTTACATGGTGACCAGAAACAACATCTGATCACACATGTGTAGCGATTACTTTTTTTTTTTTATTTGCAAATCATGTAAACCCTATATTTTTGATTATCCACTTTATGATTATTATATATTTGGGGTTTTTTTTGCACTAACTTGTGTTTTATTTGTATAAGATACAAAGTACAGAGCAAAAGAGAGTATAACATCTTACCAAACCTTGTCTCTGTCTGACTTTATAAGGTATGCTGTGATTTTTTTCAATCATGTAAGTTAAATTAATTTTGTTAATCAGATCGGATCCGGTGGGACTGGCTGTGGGTGACAGGACTTTGGCTATATTACAAAAGTGACCAACTAAGATGTTCTTGTAAACCCTATATTGTTGGATAACAGTACAAATGCAATAGAAAAAAATGTTGAAACTCAGAAATTTTTTTTTAACAAATGCTCATTTTTATTTTGATGCAAAGAACACATTTAAAAAATGTTTGAACAGAGGCATGCTTTCTACTTTGTTGCATTAACCTTTCTGTCAATAAAGGTGTATACATATTTGAAAACTGAGGAAACAAAGGCTTTGGTTTTGAAAGGTTTTCCCACTCTTGACTGAACATCTCACTCTGTTCAAGAGCCCTCCACCACTGGTGGACATGGACACTTTCCTCTGCATAGTGTGGTGCTTACTGATTGGAACAGAAGTTTATAGTGCTATCTGATTGCCCCAAATTTGGAGTACCCCAGCCCCATCTAATGAGTATGGGGATACTCTGAAACATCATAGTCATTGATTCCATGTGTTAAAAAGTCAAAATTGAATAAACCACACATGGAGTTGTTATATTTTATTCAAAAGATTTGGGTGTTCTTTTCTGAGACCCCCATTTTCATCAGCAGCCATTATTGCATTATGGCTCCGGTCTTGTTGATGCAAAGCTCCTTGTTCTCTGCAGTCTTCCTCTTGCTTGAACAATATTTGGAAAAAAAGTCCATCCTTTTCAAGGTTTTCTGCTCAACCAACTACTTCTCTATCCATAAAGAGTTAAAAAGAAGAAAGCACACACTGTGATATTCATTGATAGGGGGCAAGAACCTATAGGAAAGGCTTCACCTGGTTGAAGTGGCTAGGGTAACCTATATAGGTTTTCCAGCGTTCACACTTTTGTCCTTCTTGTGTGGGGACTTGGCTTGCACACGCTTCCACAAGGTATTCGGAAGTACACTGTAAAAAGGTGGTTTTACAGAATCAGTAATATTTTGCAGATGTCCGCTATTATTACAGACATCCACAAAATAATACGGATTGTGTAAAAACAATTTTTTTTAACAAAAAAAGAAAAAACTTTACTAACAAAAAATGCCCAAAAAAACAACTCTTTCTAAGGAACTCGGGATCGGAAATCCAATCAGCATTTGCGGAAATTGAAATTTCATTGGTATTCGAAGTAGTCATTTCTGCCCATCCCTACTGTCCAGCAAATGAGTAGCTGAGAGGCTGCTTAGAAACTGAGTAGCTGAGAGGCTGCTTAGAAACTGAGTAGCTGAGAGGCTGCTTAGAAACCGAGTAGCTGAGAGGCTGCTTAGAAACTGAGTAGCTGAGAGGCTGCTTAGAAACTGAGTAGCTGAGAGGCTGCTTAGAAACCGAGTAGCTGAGAGGCTGCTTAGAAACTGAGTAGCTGAGAGGTTGCTTAGAAACTGAGTAGCTGAGAGGTTGCTTAGAAACTGAGTAGCTGAGAAGCTGCTTAGAAATTGAGTTGGTGTGATCAGTATGAAAAGTATGCATGCAAACATTCTTTGGATGTGAGGAACCCTACGGAAAGTGAGCCACTGCAGTCAGTCGAACGATGATGAAGGATGATATTCAGTATCCCACTATACTGTAGAGAAAAATGCTTGCAAATATCATTTAGGATATACAGACAGTAATTGGTAGAAAACGTTGTCTGTTTCTCTTCTTTAGGCAATCTGTCCATAGTATAGACAGCTGCAGGTATCTGCCCTAAGCTGTGCTTTCAATAGATACACATACTACCCAGTATTCCAGTCTTATATAGAGAAAAGGATGTGTATAGATAATGATTTGCTCATGTAGCTGTCTGTAGAGTTACCTGAGATCTGGGAACATTCAGTTGGCTGGTTGAACTCACAGAAGTCAATGTGACAATGCAGCTGCATGCAATGCCATGGCAGAATACAAACTATGGTGGAATGCAGTGCTGCTTTGGGAGGTCTGAAGATGGTGCCGCTATTAAAGGGGAACTGAAGAGAGAGGTATATGGAGGCTGCCATGTTTATTTCCTTTTAAGCAATACCAGTTGCCTGGCAGCCCTGCTGATCCTCTGCCTCTAATACTATTAGCCATAGCCCCTGAACAAGCATGCAGCAGATCAGGTGTTTCAGACTTTAAAGTCAGATCTGACAAGACTAGCTGCATGCTTGTTTCTGGTGTTATTTAGATACTACTGCAGAGAAATAGACCAGCAGGGCTGCCAGGCAACTAGTATTGATTAAAAGGAAATAAATATGGCAGCCTCCGTATACCTCTTACTTCAGTTCCCCTTTAAAGGGAACCTAAACTGAGAAGGATATAGATTTTTCCTTTTAAAATAATACCAGTTGCCTGACTCTTCAGCTGATCCTGCATCTCTAATACGATTAGCCACAGCCCCTCAACAAGCATGGAGATCAGGTGCTCTGACTGAAGTCAGACTGGATTAGCTGCATGCTTGTTTCAGGTGTGTGATTCATCCACTATTGCAGTTAAAGAGATCAGCAGGACTGACAAGCAACTGGTATGGTTTAAAAGGAAACATCCATATCCCTCTCAGTTATGGTTCCCTTTAAGTTTCTGTGAGGACCAGAAAGTTAGAAAAAAGCTTTGCATACTCACTATTTTTCTCTTATGGCCAGAAAGGCTAAACTTTGCCTATGCTCTTCCAGAACACTTGCTTTTACTTAGAATAAATCACTATGCCGGCCTTGTGGCTTCTGGGCCCCCCTGCTGATGCATCCCTTGCAGGGTTTTGTTAAGGCTCCTGACTTCAGGAATTGGATCGGCCTTATATGTTAGGACTGGCCAGTCTGCAAGTTCAAAAGGTAATAGTCTGTTGGAACTGCCCATTGAAGACTTTGTTTGAGAACTAACATTCTCATTCGAGGGTGCACGTGGTTGGGACCATGCAGGCACAGTGGGGAATTTACCGAACCACGTTGCGTGACAATGGAGCAGCTTGGGTGGACAGCAATCAAGCAGACCATCTACAGGGGGCTGGAGGTAGCCCCAGGTAAGTATAAGGCTGGGTGCACACATAACAGAACGTGAAATCATGTGTGTTTTTTGTGTGAGTTTTTAATGCATTTTTAGTGCGTTTGCGTTAGTGTTTTTTTTCCACAAATGTGTTTTTCAAGCATTTTGCATGCATATTTATGCGTTTGCGCTTCGCATATACAAAACGCATATGCATTTTTCAATTGCGTTTTATACTAATCACTAGGAAGACAACAGAAAGTGGAAATACATCACAAAATAATAATAAAAAGCCTATAAAAACGGATGCAAAACTCATGAAAAACGCATACCATTGCATTCACGTTGACTTTCATTATGTGCGTTTTTGATGCCTTTTTGAATATTATGCAACAAAACCTGTGTTTTTAAAAATGAATGTTTGAAAATGCATAGAAAACGCATATGCATTTTTTTCCTGCAGCCCATAGACTTCCATTCGCGGCAAAAATGCAGCGTTTTCCGCAACGCTTGTGTTTCTGCTAAGTGTGCACCTAGCCTAAATCTATACCATTATCTATACCTTTATCTTAGCACCCTATGTATGAAAATATAAAAAATGAGGTTTGTAATAGAGTGTTTCTTTGGGATGATGGCAATACTTACCTACAGGGGGCTATTCCTCTGGCTCTCTTGTCTGTATCAGATTCACCATCTATCCCCAGATAGAGATGGCCCGAACAATTCGCCGGCGAGCGGTTCCCGGCAAACTTCAGTGGTTTGCGTTTGTGGACAACCACAAACTTTTCCGGAAGTTCGATTCGCCCCCATAGTGCATCATTAGGGTCAACTTTGACCCTCTACATCACAGTCAGCAGGCACATTGTAGCCAATCAGGCTACACTCCCTCCTGGAGCCCCCCCCCCCTTATAAAAGGCAGGCAGCGTCAGGCATTGGACTCACTCGTGTGCCTGCAGTAATTAGAGAAGGGAGATCTGCTGTGCAGAGACCTATAGTGAAAGCTTAGTTAGGCTCTTGTAGGCTTCTTAGCTTGCTCCTTGCTGATTCTTATTGCTAAAAAAAAAAGCACCCCTCAACAGCTCTTTTGAGAGTTCTTGTGATCTTTTTTTGTGTGTGTGTGTGTGTGTGTGTGTGTGTGTCCCACAGACACTTGTGTTGCATAGATGGCCTTGGTAATTCCTAATGTGTGTGCCACTGCCAGGCCAAGCACATTCCATGACTACCTGTGTGTGTGACAGGTGCACATTGTAATACCCATCACTGCATATACCTACCTGTTGTTCACGTCAGTGCACCCACCTACCTACGTGAGCGCACACAGTGTGATATTTAATACCACCAGTCACTGTACCTGTTCACGGTACGTGTGTGTGACAGGTGCACATTTGTAATACCCATCACTGCATATACCTACCTGTTGTTCAGTGCACCCACCTACCCACGTGAGTGCACGCACTGTGATATTTAATACCACCAATCACTGTACCTGTTCACGGTACGTGTGTGTGACAGGTGCACATTTGTAATACCCAGCACTGCATATACCTTCCTGTTGTGTTCAGTGTACCCACCCACATACCTACGTGAGTGCACGCAGTGTGATATTCCACTCCGTGCATACCTGTTAACTGCACCTATGTGACTGCGCATTGTATTAGTCAAGTCAGTGCATACCTTTCACTTCATCCCCCCCCCGATATGGCCCAAATGGACAAAACAGGTAGAGGCAGAGCTAGAGGCAGACCCAGAGGACGCCACCCAGGAGGTCTTTGCGAGGTCGTGCTGATGTGATTTCATGCGGCCCTGGACCAAAGTACTGTGCTCAGAAGAAGGCACGTCCCATCAACTCCCAAGATTGTCAGGACGTGGTTGACTATTTAATACAGAACACCTCATCTTTCGCAGCCACCAGCGCTACTACAAGCACCACATCCGCTGCATTTGACACTTCGCAGGAGTTATTTGGTGGGGAAATCACTGATGCACAGCCATTATTGTTACAACAGGATGAAGGCGCTAAGCAAGTTACACCACCTCATATGTCTGAGTTAGGCGACACTATGGACATAACGTGTGAGGAGGAGGAGGATGAAGTACCTGCTGTTGGTGCAGTTTTGGAGGTGTCTGAGGCAAGCGAAGCTGGGCAGGATGATTATGATGATGACAATGATACGGATACCACATGGGTTCCCAATAGAGGAGATGAACAAGGGGACAGTTCAGAGGGGGAGTCAGAGAGGAGTAGGAGGAGACGAGTTGCTGAAAGAAGCAGGGGGAGCTCGTCGTCAGAAACAGCTGGTGGCAGTGTCCGGCACCATGTATCGCCACCTATGGACAGCCAGCCAACATGCCCTTCAACGTCAGCTGCTGACACCAGCACCATAGTGCCATCACCCCAGGGGGGCTCAGCGGTTTGGAAATGTTTGTATGTGTCTGCCTCAGATCAGAGCAGCACCATCTGTTCTCTCTGCCTCCAAAAATTGAGCCGTGGAAAGGCCAACACCCACGTAGGGACAACTGCCTTACGAAGGCACATGCAGAAAAGGCACAAACTGCAATGGGAAGAGCACCAGAGGAAAAGCAGCACACAAAAGAAAAGCCACACTCCTTCTCCTCTTTCTCCTTCAGGTGCAGCATCTTCAGCCGCTTTCTCCCTTGCACCTTCACAGCCACCCTCCTCCACTCAGCCTCTGACCTTGAGCGGTTCCTGCTCCTCTGCCCACAGCAGCAGTCAGGTGTCTGTGAGGGAAATCTTTGAGCGGAAGAAGCCAATGTCTGCCAGTCACCCCCTTGCCCGGCTGGCTTGGCGGAACTGTTAGCTCACCAGCTGTTACCATACCAGCTGGTGGACTCTGAGGCCTTCCGTAAATTTGTGGCCATTGGGACACCGCAGTGGAAGATACCAGGCCGCAATTATTTCTCTAAAAAGGCAAAACCCAAACTGTACCATGAATTTGAGAGGCAAGTGGTGTCATCTCTGGCACACAGCATTGGGTCAAGGGTCCATCTGACCACGGATGCCTGGTCTGCCAAGCACGTTCAGGGCAGGTACATTACTTACACAGCCCATTGGGTCAACCTGGTGACCACTGGCAAGCAGGGAGTACATGGCTGTGCAGCGGACCTAGAGACACCTCCACGGCTTGCAGGCAGGCCTGCTGCCACCACCTCTCCTCCTGCTACCACCTCTCCTCCTGCTACATCCTCTTCGCTGTCATCCTCCTCCTCCTCCTTGGCTGAGTGGCAGTTCAACTCTACTGGTGCTGCAATCTCCTCTTCAGCTACACAGCCCCAGCTCCCCAGGGCCTATGCTGCATGTCAGGTATGACGGTGTCACACCATCTTAGACATGTCTTGCCTCAAAGCGGAGAGTCACACTGGAGCAGCTCTCCTGGCTGTTCTTAACAAACAGGTGGATCAGTGGCTGACCCTGCACGAGCTGGAGATCGGCAACGTGGTGTGTGACAACGGCAGCAATCTCATTTCCGCTTTGAATTTGGGAAAGCTGACACATGTACCCTGCATGGCACATGTGCTGAATCTAGTCATTCAAAGATTTGTGTCAAAGTACCTAGGCTTAGAGGACGTCCTGAAGAAGGCCAGGAAGGTGTGTGGGCATTTCACATGAGTGTCCAGTTGTTGGGCCAGAACATCCCCATCTCCCCAGAGTGTGTCCTTCTACTGTAGTTGTAGAGGTACTGGGTAACGGCTTTCTCCTGTTCTAGCACTTTGCCAATATTCAACAGCGAAACAAGTTGCTGGTGAGATGCCTGATTTGCGATAGCTTGACTCACTGGAATTTGACCCTCCTTATGTTTTCTCGCCTGCTAGAACAGGAGAAAGCCGTTACCCAGTACCTGTACAACTACAGTAGAAGGAAACACTCTGGGGAGATGGGGATGTTCTGGCCCAAAAACTGGACACTCATGCGAAATGCATGCAGGCTCATGCGACCATTTGAAAAGGTGACCAACCTGGTGAGTTGCAGTGAAGGCACCATCAGCGACTTGATCCCATACGCTTACTTCCTGGAGCGTGTCGTGCGTAGAGTGGTGGATCAAGCTGTGGAGGAGCGTGAACAGGAACATTTACAGGAGGAAGCGTTGTGGGATCAATTCTCATCAGAACCAGATGTTTCCTCAACAACACCAGAGGGGGGAGGAGGAGGAGGAAGAGTCATGTGGGGAAAAGGAGTCAGACTCGGATGATGAGGAAGGTGTTTCTTTGGAGGATGAGGAGGAGGAGGAGGCAGCAGCAGAAGAAAAACTGCAGCAGGCGTCGCAGGGGGCTTGTGCTGCTTAATTGACGACCAGTGGATTTCTGTCTGATCTGTGCTGCGTGGGCTCTCCAGCCCGCAGCACAGATCAGGATTATGCCAGGGTGATCAGACTTACCCCCTTTTTTCCCCACTAGGGGGATGTCCTGCTGGGGGGGGTCTGATCACCGCCGGCTTGCTGCGCTTTGCTGGGGGGCTCTTCAAAGCCCCCCTCCGCAGCATTCTCTGCGCTCCGTCCCTCTCCCTCCCTCTCCCTCCCCCTGTGAGCTGCATCCGTCCTGCGCATTGAAGGATAGGCTTCAGGCCGGGGATCGCCGATCTGCCTTACGGCGCTGCTGCGCAGCAGCGCCGTATGATGTAAACAGCGGGGATTTCTTCCCTGCGTGTTTACATTTTGCCGGCGAGCCGCGATCGGCGGCTCTCCGGCTGTTCACGGAGACACCCTCCGTGAACGGACATGGAAAGGCCGAACGAGCGGCCAATTCCATGGAAACCCGCAGACGACCAGTTTACGCCAATCGGCGTTAGCTGGTCGTCAAGAGGTTAAAGTTCCCATTGTATTGTTCGTGGTTGGGGGGAGGAGGAGGACTTACCTGACGTCACTGAGGAAGAGCAAGAGGAGATGGATAGGACGTCTGGATCCAACTTTGTGCAGATGGTGTCTTTCATGCTGTCCAGCCCGTATCAAAAAACACAAGGGGTATGACAATTACTGGGTGGCCACACTACTAGACCCTCGGTATAGTCACAAAGTACCGGAGATGTTTCAAATCACCAGAAGGCAGAAAGGATGCAGCACTTGCAGAACAAGCTGGCAACTATGCTTTACAATGAATTTAAGGGTGATGTCACAGCACAACGCAATAAAGGTACCACTGCCAGTAATCCTTCTCCCATGTCCACGCAGGCAAGGACAGGACGCTGCAGCGGATCCCGGAGGGCTACAGCCCGGCCGAAGACTAAGTCAGTCCCCACACACAGCATCTCTGCCTGCACGCCGTGTGACTGCCTGCCCCAAAACTACAACACTCCCCACACAGCACCTCTGCCCGCTGGCCGCTTGACTGCCTTCTCCGCCACCACCAACAGGGTCCAGGACTACAGGTGGATTCCTGAATTTTTAAGGCCGCTAGCAGCGGCCACTTTACTACTTTTTCTGGTGTGTGTACATGCCTGCCTAATTTTTCTGGCTGCGTATCACAATGAAGCAATGACCAACGGCGATTTGAGTGTCTCGGGGGGGGGGGGGGGTCTTGGGCACACCCAAGATAATAAGGTCGTTGATTCATTGTGGACAGACCAAATTTGATCAGCTGGACAGTCACTGTTGTTCTATCATTGAGCTACCACAGCCCCCCCGGCAACCATATGAGCTTGAAAACCACCACGGCCTGCACTCTGGCCATGGTGTGCACCAGTCCAGCACGGTCGTCACTACACAAACAGCTGTTTGCGGTGCGTTACACACTGAGTTTAGTGTGTCAGTGTGAAGCAGTACTCTAATTACACTCCCTGATTGATGTATACACATGCAAGATGTTTTAAAGCACTTTAGGGGCCTGATTCACAAAGCGGTGTAAAGTGTTTGCACGCGAGTGAAAACCCCTTTATCACGCCTAAACTCAGTTTAGGCATGATAAGAAGAAACTCGCGAGAATTTTCCGCGCGCAAAGTTCTGCGCGCGCAAGCGCAGCACCCGGCGCTTCGCGCGAAGCTCCCATTAAGCCCTATGGGACTTTGCGCACGCACGTACGCGCGTACGCGCGGTAGCTTCGCGCGAGTTAGAGCACAAAGCGGTGATAACTTTGCTAGTGCAAAGGTTATCACGCCTAAAGTCTTTTAGGCGTGATAACTGAGTTATCACCGCTTTGTGAATCAGGCCCTAGGACTGCAATTTAGCACAGTGTGATTTCTGCCCTTTAAACGCTGCTTTGCGTCAAATCCAGATTTTTCCCCGGGACTTTTGACGTCTATCCCACTCATCCATGCAAAAACTCAGATGTTAGACCCTTTGAAACATCTTTTCCACCACTTTTGTGGCCAGCATAAGTGTTTCTAGTTTTCAAAGTTCGCCTCCCCATTGAAGTCTGTTGCGGTTTGCAGAAGTTCACGTGCAGCGCCGCCATCAGGGGGGGCAGCCATCACATCAGTGATGGGCCCCGTGCTCTGAGGGATCTACAGGGGGGCCCGGGGCCCCCGGACTTCCACATCGCTGCCTGAGCAGCAGGAGAGCTGGGGTTGCTGCCTCTGTCCCCAGTCTCTCCAGCGAGCGTGGTGCACCCGCAGATAGAGATGAGAGAGCCGTCCCTCCTCTCCTCTCTGACACTGAGGGGCGGGGCTGAGAGGAGACCAGCCGAGATTTGAGCCCAGGAAGGAGGAGGAGGAAGAAGTTTGAAGACGGGCAGCACTGTGAGGCAGGGATGCTCGGGTAGTGCTTTTTATTACCCATCCGGATCCGGGTATCCGGATCCGACCTTGCGGATATCCGGATCCGATCCGGATATCCAACCAAATTACCCGCGGGTACCCGACCTATTTGGGTATCCGGATAGAAAACCCAGAAGTGCCCTTTAAATAGCTTTAAAATGGTTTTTAGGGTAAATGATGCATGTAGCATCGTGTTTTTTAAAGGGAAATACTAATTAATTATTTGGTGGACATAAAATGAAAAAAAAAAAAAAAGAAAAAGCTGTCAATTAACATTAGGACTAGGTTCCAGACAGCGGTCGTGCAGCCTACATTGTGTCCAAAGTCCAATCACACAACTGGGACATGACAGTTTTCAGCCCAGACACCTTCAAAAAAAATGACACCGCAATTGTGTTTTGGGTTGAATATAGGTGGCGGTATCAGCAGCAGTGGCCTGTGGCACCATGGCGGCCAGATTGGGGAGGTGAAGATTCTCTTGCGGCCAGAATGGGATGCTGCGGCTTTTCTTCCTGTGGCGGTTGGGGGTTGAGTGGTGCAGCTGGTGATAGCGGCAGAAGGATGTGGTGGGTCCCGCATTCCATGGCCACTGTCTGCAATGCTGATCCTCCGTGCCAAACCCACCGACGCATCCTCCTCCTCAGAGTCAGAGCTGACATCCCCATCCTGTGGATGGTAGTCAGGGTCCTTCATCCCATCATCAACATCATATCCCCCCCTCCTCAAAACCCAGAACATCCTCCTCAAACTCCTTGTGGTTAACAGCCCTGAGTTAAATCGCGGCGCCTGGAGTGAAAAGCTCGCTGACTGAGGGTAGACTGCCCGCTGGGGTCGACACTGACACGGCAGACCTTCTGAGGGTGGCTGTAATGTTGCTCCCTGTCCTCTTGCCCTTGCTGCCCCTCCCCCAGCTGCCGGTGCCAGCAGACATAGTACAACTTATACGTGATGATGTGGGGTACTTTTACTTTAATAAAATCGGGGTTGGACTTTACATCAAATCAGCACGGAGTGACAGACCGCAGAGTAGAGGACAGACAGCGCACACTGTGTTATGGTGGCGGCCTGGCGGGTACACACGGTGCGTTCTTGCACTCGATTTCCCGCTCGATTTCTGTCAACTCGATTATTTCCGGCATGTCTGATTTGCGTTTCGATGGATCGTTAGGTCGATTTGGCATACTTTACATGCGAATCGACCTAACGATCCATCGAAACGCAAATCGGACATGTCGGAAATAATCGAGTTGACGGGAATCGAGGGGGAAATCGAGTGCGGGAACACACCGTGTGTACCCGCCAGGCCGCCGCCATTACATCTAACTGCAGTACTAACTACAATACAATAACACAGTAATCCTCCTATTCCCTATACTGTCCTGCTGGCTTACACAGACAGAGACACAGACAGGACCTAACTGAGTGAATGAAATCAAACAATTACAAGCTAGCTAGCTAAAAAAAAAACCAATAGAACAATAGCGTAGTGAAGATGTTAAGCACTCAAAGCTTTAGGTTTATCACTGTATACAGCACTTGCTAAGCCAGCACTGAAGCAAGTCTGTCAGTGACCAGCCAGCCACACAAGCAAGGACGATCTGTCTCATCATGCCAGCCCTCCTTGCTATACAGGGGGGCTGGACAGGGTTCCGTTCTGTGATTGGGTGCCAGGACTTAGGCTGGTAGGCCTTTGATTGGCTCAATGAGGTCAGGTGGGGCTGGCCAGGGTTCCCCTCTGTGATTGGTTGCTAGGGCTTCTGCTGGGAGCCCTCTGATTGGCTGAATGACATAATCTCCTTACTAGTTACACTATCCGGATCCGGATAGCTGGACGGATACCCGCGGGTATCCGGATTATGCAGCTAGCTATCCGGATAGAATCCGGATAGTGCTATCCGGATATTGGCCCAGGTATCCGGATCCGGATCCGACCCGGATAGCGGAAAAATGGTCGGATACCTGGGTTTACCCGGATAAACGGATCCGGATGAGCATCCCTGATCCTTAGGATAGGAGACTAGGACACTGAGGATCAAGGAGACTAGGAGAGAGTGAATTGTGTGCAGAGTAGCAGGTATTTTGCACACACTTGCAGCACGCTGCCTGGTCCTCAGCTGCTGTGCTGCAGATTCAGTGATCAGCTGTCTCCCCCTGATTTCTCTCCCCCAGCCTGAGCAGCCGTGACATCTAAAGCTGCTGAAACAGGGCTGCCTGGCTTTCTCCTCCTGACCTGTCAGCTGCCTGTGCCTGGCTCCTATCACTTGTCTTATGTCAGTTCTGCCCTCTCTGACACATCAAGTGTTCCCCTTCTCCTCCCCCCACCCCACACAGTCATTTCCCTTCATTCCCTAAAGGTAGCCATACATCTAGCAATGTATGGACAGATTCCACCAAAAGACAGATCTCTCTCTAATCAAATCTGATAAGAGCGAGATCTGTCAGCTGCCCATACACCCCAGGCCGATTCCCCCTCAATTTCATGCTGAAATCGATATGGAATCAGCCTTGTGCGCCGCCTCACTGCCCTGACGCTGTCCCCCCAATGTAAATGTCCCCCCGGTGCCCTGTGGAAAGTATACATTACCTGTCCGTGGCCTGCGCTTGTCCCCCATTGCCCCTGGGATATCTTCTCTGCAAACATGCACGTCCCACGTGGTTCACTAGTAAAGGCGTGTGTGATGTCACACGCGCACCCCTACTAGGAAACCACATGGGCTATGTGTGTATGGAGAGCAGAATGTGCTCAGAGCAGTGGAGGGACAAGCGCAGGCCATGGACAGGTAATGTATACTTTACACAGGGCACCGGGGGGACATTCTTCATTGGTGGGGGACAGCGCCGGGGGTTTCGACGCGTTAGTCGATTGTCAGGAAGTTGCACGCCATTCCCGCTGCACACTCAATCAAGCAAGTCGCCCAACATCTTGCAGCATGCACGATCAAGAATGCGACCAATTTTCATCCCGAAATTGATCGCATTGATGGTCGGACATGCGCTTGGCAGCATAGATTTTTATCTAATTCAATTATAATAATCGGATGGTCGATCAGCCACCAAATCACCTGATGTATGGTCACCTTTACTCTGCTATTCACACATGGGGTGTTCCTTTTGTTATTCCTGCCATAGTCATAGTAATGTCCTACCATATTATTATTTTTTGCAGCACTATACAGAGTACATATTCATGTCGCTGACTGTCCTCAGAGGAGCTCACAATCTAATCCTACCATAGTCATAGTATAATGTCCTACCATATTATTATTATGTATTTATATAGCACTGACATATTCTGTAGCACTTTAAAGAGTACATAGTCATTTTACTGACTGTTCTCAGTCAATTTAATCACCCTAATCTTGTGATTACACCGCAGGCACAGCAGCACGTTGCGGGCGGCAATGACTCCAGACGGGGGGCGGAGTCAAGCAGGGTCAACCCACCGGGCCGGAGAGGACCTAAGCTATTTGTGTCCTTGTGCCGCTCACATCCACCGCAGGCGCAGCCACGCACAAGGGCACACCACGGCCGGCCGCCTCAGCCCCTTCTTTGATTGGATACTTCAACTTGCCGGGAAATATCGCGCGAGGTTGCGATCCTCACTGCGAACCTGTCACCTGTGGTATGTCTGCGGCCTCTGCGTATAGCAGCGGCCGGCCCTAATTACTTAAGATTCGGGCGGCCCGGGGGGCCATTGCCCCCCGTCCCCCTGGGCCAGTCCTCCCCTGATCCCTGCTCTCCGGGTGTTTTGTTGTCCGACTTCCACCCGTAGCCCCCCTAGCACAATGGGTCACAGGCACTTTTCTAATTTGAGCTAGAGAAGATCTTTTGCCCTCTTATGGTAGGAGGTGGGGTTACGGGCTGAAAGCTGGACATCGGGACACCTGATAAGTATATTAAACTTTATTTCTACAGCAAATCACAAATCGTAAGCGATGTACAGTTTATTGTACTGCGCTACCAAATGCACAGGAATCGCAATGGCAATCGCTCTGGGTATACAGATGGCACGAACCTCCGACTTTTGGTTCGCGCGCCGCAAACTTCTGCAAAAGTTTGGTTCACGTGAACAGGGCTGCCATCAGAAGTTTTGGGGCCCCTCACACATCATCAGGACTGGGTCCCCTGGGCCCACCCACTGGCTACTGTGCCCTTCCCCCACACCGTGCCCGCCAGTAACTGCTTTCATAGGCTAGGATTAAGAATATTTTAGCGGAAAAGAATATGAAAAAACGGGGGGAGCAGGCATGTGTAGTGGGCTCTCCTTATGGCCACTGCTTCCCCCGTTCTCCCCCTTCCCCCTCCGTTAGTCAGTAGCGACCCCCAGGACTTCTGGGTCGGGTGATGGCGGCTTACTGTGCAGGTGATGACCAGTGAAGCATATCCTTGTACGCATTTAAGTGGACGGGAGCACTCTGCGCATGCGCACTACGTAACTGTGACATCACAACTACATAGTGCACTTGCACAGAGCACTCCCACCTGGCTGCGTGAACGTATACAAGGATACAAAGCTAAGTGGGAAGCGGCGCTAGTGGGTTTTCTCAGCTGCAATATTCCAAAAGGGGATTCCACAAACCTTTTGATTGAATACATGTAAAAAGAAGGAACATGCGCTTCTAAAATATCAACTACTTTTAATCAGATAATCAGATGAATCAATAAATCAATAAAAATTTATCTAAAAGGATCCTATACTCATAAAAAGCAATCCACAATCATATCATCATACCATCCACACAGTCATACACAGTGCGTGACCTGCCGCTTATAGCCTTTCAGCACCAGGAAAACTTTGGTTAATTTCCAAGATGCAGTTCACTTTTGAAAAAAGCTCACATTGTAACGTTACAACGAAAACTTTGGTTAATTTCCAAGATGCAGTTCACTTTTGTTTGAAAGATACTCAGGTTGCAATGTTACACCGACCATAAGCATTCAGGTCCTTCAGACAAAAAGATTCAGTGTGTCCATAGGAGAGTTTTGTATGCTCTCCACCGTTATAATCTCCACCGTTATAATAGAACTCTAGGATTAGTCCTCCCCAGGTTGTACTGATGATCTATTTTGTGTCTCTTGACTATATACAAGTGTTAAAAGTTGGATTTGTAGTTTAAAAGCAAAGTCTTTCAGAGACCAGAATAATCATTTAAAAAGATGTGGTTGTTTATTTAGGCATTATTGATCTTCCATGAATATTCAAAAATAAATCAATAAAGGTACAAATCTTAGTTACTTCATAAATAGTTACAAAACATAAAATAATGAAATTGCTGAGTAATCTGTAAGTATATTAATAAAAAACCTATTGTACTAGCCTGTATGTCTGCGTGTATGTGAATGTGTGTGTGTGTGAGGCTGAAAAAAGGAGGAATGCCAGACTCCCGCCTAAAACTCGATACATAATGAAATGGGAGGATCCCATAATGCATTACAATCCTATCTCTGGATTGGTCTAATTAAATAATGCTATGGTTTCTATTTGTTGACTTCCATACCTAGCTGCTTCAATTTCATCTATCTCAAAGCACATGGTCAAACTGGTTGAAGCCAGGATTCTAACAGCTTCATTGTAACACTATGGCTTGAGGAATGTATTCCCTGCCCCCAATGATGGGAACCACATGCTCTAATTATCTTATGGGGGGTAAGGCTGGCATATACATTCCATTGCTTCTCATAGCAAAGAATTCCTGAGAGCAGGACTATGGTCTATAGAATTTCCACTAAATCCCTGTTCCCCTAACCAAGATAATGTAAGATTTCTTTTCAATCATGTTTATCAATATCACATATATAATTGATCCATAGCTTTGATATCTCAATCGCGTCACATCCAATATAGATAATTATCCTTCTCATCACAGCAGGGCCCTAGCTATGTAGAGAGCTCAAATCATCACATATTTAGATTACTCGATTAAAATATCAAAACTACTTATTACAACAAGATTGCTCATAACATAGATCCACTCAAGGTACCTTAAGTTGGCTGATCGAGTCCTTTTCTTCTGCTACCTGCGTAGCTGGGAACTCCAAAGCTCTCCGTCTAGATTGCGGTGATGCCCGGCGGCCTACGTCACTTCCTTCTGGCAATCCCAGTGGTGACGCTCGCTCTTCCGGGGTTTCCGCTTGTAGTGTCTTTGTTGTCGGTGACGTCACCTTAAAGATATAGGAGCTCTTTTTTAAAGTGCAGCCGCTGAGCGCTTCCATGGCTCACAGCTCTTAGATATCTTGGCACACAGAAGACAGAGTTGGTGTCTTCACCTCTACGCGTTTCAGCTAAATAACGTTAGCCTTCTTCAGGAGGAATAGTTACTATCTGGGACCCTTCATGTTATATAGACCATCTTATTCAAACGGCCGCCTCTACGGGGAAATCTCCTCCCACAATTTCATATGCAAATTCTTTCAATTCCATCAGGCTATTAACCCCTTTCCATACCCACATTCTCTCTCACATTCATCCATATTCCATCAAAGGATTACCATGTAATAAAAATTGATTTATTCATTAAAAAATGCAAATGTTTCCATTTCATTGTTTAAACCTTTAGGAATCAAAGTGTCCAATTGGAAGATCCACTTTGATTCATTTCTTGACATTTTACGGATATAATCTCCTCCCCTTGGGTCTTTTTTGATAATTTCTAAGCCCCAAAATATCGTTCCCCTCAGAGATCCCCCATGTTTTTCTTTAAAGTGGTTAGATAGTGGGTGTTTCATATTTTTCTTCATAATGTTTTTACAGTGCTCTCCTATACGTTTATGTAGGGCCCTCTTAGTTCTGCCTACATACAATTTTTCACAGGGACACTGAATGCAATAAATAACTCCTTTTGTGTTACAGGTTATTGAATCTTTAATTTTATATGTTATTCCAGCTTCTGTAGTGATCTCCAATATCCTGCCGGGATTATGAGTAACTCTACACCCAGTACATATTCCACATCTCTTGAAACCCTTTTTCCCTTTTACCTCTTCCAGAAGATTCTGCTTTTTCTCATTAGCAGCTGTGGCAATTGATAACCCTATGTTTGGGGCCCTCCTAAAAATTAATTTCGGTGTATTTGGCAGTAAGTCACCTAGAGTCTTATCTTCCTTCAATACACTCCAGTGCTTTTCTACTATCTTCGCAACCAATCTAGATTGAGAAGTGTATTGAAAGATCATGGAGAAATCCACATTATTGTTTGATTATCTCCATGATCTTTCAATACACTTCTCAATCTAGATTGGTTGCGAAGATAGTAGAAAAGCACTGAAGTGTATTGAAGGAAGATAAGACTCTAGGTGACTTACTGCCAAATACACTGAAATTAATTTTTAGGAGGGCCCCAAACATAGGGTTATCAATTGCCACAGCTGCTAATGAGAAAAAGCAGAATCTTCTGGAAGAGGTAAAAGGGAAAAAGGGTTTCAAGAGATGTGGAATATGTACTGGGTGTAGAGTTACTCATAATCCCGGCAGGATATTGGAGATCACTACAGAAGCTGGAATAACATATAAAATTAAAGATTCAATAACCTGTAACACAAAAGGAGTTATTTATTGCATTCAGTGTCCCGGTGAAAAATTGTATGTAGGCAGAACTAAGAGGGCCCTACATAAACGTATAGGAGAGCACTGTAAAAACATTATGAAGAAAAATATGAAACACCCACTATCTAACCACTTTAAAGAAAAACATGGGGGATCTCTGAGGGGAACGATATTTTGGGGCTTAGAAATTATCAAAAAAGACCCAAGGGGAGGAGATTATATCCGTAAAATGTCAAGAAATGAATCAAAGTGGATCTTCCAATTGGACACTTTGATTCCTAAAGGTTTAAACAATGAAATGGAAACATTTGCATTTTTTAATGAATAAATCAATTTTTATTACATGGTAATCCTTTGATGGAATATGGATGAATGTGAGAGAGAATGTGGGTATGGAAAGGGGTTAATAGCCTGATGGAATTGAAAGAATTTGCATATGAAATTGTGGGAGGAGATTTCCCCGTAGAGGCGGCCGTTTGAATAAGATGGTCTATATAACATGAAGGGTCCCAGATGGTAACTATTCCTCCTGAAGAAGGCTAACGTTATTTAGCTGAAACGCGTAGAGGTGAAGACACCAACTCTGTCTTCTGTGTGTCAAGATATCTAAGAGCTGTGAGCCGTGGAAGCGCTCAGCGGCTGCACTTTGAAAAAGAGCTCCTATATCTTTAAGGTGACGTCACCGACAACAAAGACACTACAAGCGGAAACCCCGGAAGAGCGAGCGTCACCACTGGGATTGCCAGAAGGAAGTGACGTAGGCCGCCGGGCATCACCACAATCTAGACGGAGAGCTTTGGAGTTCCCAGCTACGCAGGTAGCAGAAGAAAAGGACTCGATCAGCCAACTTAAGGTACCTTGAGTGGATCTATGTTATGAGCAATCTTGTATATAGTCAAGAGACACAAAATAGATCATCAGTACAACCTGGGGAGGACTAATCCTAGAGTTCTATTATAACGGTGGAGATTATAACGGTGGAGAGCATACAAAACTCTCCTATGGACACACTGAATCTTTTTGTCTGAAGGACCTGAATGCTTATGGTCGGTGTAACATTGCAACCTAAGTATCTTTCAAACAAAAGTGAACTGCATCTTGGAAATCACCCCAAAGTTTTCGTTGTAACGTTACAACCTGAGCTTTTTTCAAAAGTGAACTGCATCTTGGAAATTAACCAAAGTTTTCCTGGTGCTGGAAGGCTATAAGCGGCAGGTCACGCACTGTGTATGACTGTGTGGATGGTATGATGATATGATTGTGGATTGCTTTTTATGAGTATAGGATCCTTTTAGATACATTTTTATTGATTTATTGATTCATCTGATTATCTGATTAAAAGTAGTTGATATTTTAGAAGCGCATGTTCCTTCTTTTTACATGTATTCATTTAAAAGGTTTGTGGAATCCCCTTTTGGAATATTGCAGCTGAGAAAACCCACTAGCGCCGCTTCCCACTTAGCTTTGTATCCTTGTATACGTTCACGCAGCCAGGTGGGAGTGCTCTGTGCAAGTGCACTATGTAGTTGTGATGTCACAGTTACGTAGTGCGCATGCGCAGAGTGCTCCCGTCCACTTAAATGCGTACAAGGATATGCTTCACTGGTCATCACCTGCACAGTAAGCCGCCACCACCCGACACAGAAGTCCTGGGGGTCGCTACTGACTAACGGAGGGGGAAGGGGGAGAACGGGGGAAGCAGTGGCCATAAGGAGAGCCCACTACACATGCCTGCTCCCCCCGTTTTTTCATATTATTTTCCGCTAAAATATTCTTAATCCTAGCCTATGAAAGCAGTTACTGGCGGGCACGGTGTGGGGAAAGGGCACAGTAGCCAGTGGGTGGGCCCAGGGGACCCAGTCCTGATGATGTGTGAGGGGCCTCAAAACTTCTGATGGCAGCCCTGTTCACGTGAACCAAACTTTTGCAGAAGTTTGCGGCGCGCGAACCAAAAGTCGGAGGTTCGTGCCATCTCTATACCCAGAGCGATTGCCATTGCGATTCCTGTGCATTTGGTAGCGCAGTACAATAAACTGTACATCGCTTACGATTTGTGATTTGCTGTAGAAATAAAGTTTAATATACTTATCAGGTTTCCCCGATGTCCAGCTTTCAGCCCGTAACCCCACCTCTTACCATAAGAGGGCAAAAGATCTTCTCTAGCTCAAATTAGAAAAGTGCCTGTGACCCATTGTGCTAGGGGGGCTACGGGTGGAAGTCGGACAACAAAACACCCGGAGAGCAGGGATGCTCATCCAGGACCGGGTACCCGGGTAAACCCGGGTACCCGATCCAGGTCGGATCCAAATCCAGATACCTGGGCCAATATCTAGATCTATGCAGGTATCTGGCCACATAATCCAGATACCCGCGGATATCCGACGGATATCAGGATCCGGGTACTGTAACAAGGGAGATGATATCATTGAGCCAATCAGAGGGCTCCCAGCCAATCAGAGGGCTCCCAGCAGAAGCCCTAGCAACCAATCACAGAGGAGAACTCTGGCCAGCCCCACCTGACCTCATTGAGCCAATCAGAGGCCTCCCAGCCTAAGCCCTGGCACCCAATCACAGAAGGGAACCCTGGCCAGCCCCCCTGTGTAATAAGGAGGGCTGGCATGATGAGACAGATCGTCCTTGCTTGTGTGGCTGGCTGGTCACTGACAGACTTGCTCCAGTGCTGTTGGCTTAGCAAGTGGTGCCTGTAGAAAAGTGATAAACCTAAAGCTTTGAGTGCTAAACACCTTCACTACTCTATTGTTCTATTGTTTTTTTTTAGCTAGCTAGTGTTTGATTTCATTCACTCAGTCCTGTCTGTGTCTGTGTGTGCTGTGCAGGCCAGCAGGACAGTATAGGTTAGGGAATAGGATTACTGTGTTATTGTATTGTATTATATAGTTAGTTAGTACTGCAGTTAGTTGTTAGAGAGAGTAGTACTGTGTTATCTTACTACAGATTACTGCAGTGCTGCTGTGCTGAGCATTGTCAGTGTGACAGTTAGACAGATAGTGTGCACTGTCTGTCCTCTACTCTGTGGTCTGTCACTCCGTGCTGATTTAATTTAAAGTCCAACCCCGATTTCATTAAAGTAAAAGTACCCCACATCATCTGGTGACATCATAACGTATAAGTTGTACTATGTCTGCTGGCACCGGCAGCCGGGGGAGGGGCAGCAAGGGCAAGAGGACAGGGAGCAACATTACGGCCACCCTCAGAAGGTCTGCCGTGTCGACCCCAGCGGGCAGCCTACCCTGAGTCAGCGAGCTTTTCGCTCCAGGTGCCACGATTGAACTTAGGGCTGTTAGCCGCAAGGAGTTTGAGGAGGATGTTCTGGGTTTTGAGGAGGGGGGATATGATGTTGATGATGGGATGAAGGACCGTGACTACCAACCACAGGATGAGGATGTCAGCTCTGACTCTGAGGAGGAGGATGCATCGGTGGGTTTGGCACGGAGGATCAGCATTGCAGACAGTGGCCGTGGAATGCGGGACCCACCACATCCTTCTGCCGCTACCACCAGCCGCACCACTCAACCCCCAACCGCCACAGGGAGAAAAGCCGCACGATCCCATTCAGGCCGCAGGGGAATCTTCACCTCCCCAATCTGGCGTTTTTTCACTCTGCCCTCACTGGACAGCAAGTTTGCCATATGCAATGTGTGCAAACTACAGATGAGCAGAGGTTGTGACCCCTACAAGTATGGCACCTCCAGCTTCATCACCCATCTGGCCAAAAAACATGTTGTTGGGCATGAGGAGTTCAAGAGGCTGAAACAAGCTGGCGCTGGCTCCCACCGCCACGGTGCCACAGCCCACTGCTGCTGATACGACCACCTATATTCAACCCAAAACACAATTGCGGTGTCATTTTTTGGAGGCGTCTGGGCTGAAAACTGTCATGTCCCAGTTGTGCGATTGGACTTTGGACACAATGTGGGCTGCACGACCGCTGTCTGGAACCTAGTCCTGATGTCAATTGACAGCTTTTTTTTTTTTCATTTTATGTCCACCAAATAATAAATTAGTGTTTCCCTTTAAAAAAAAGCATGATGCTACATGCATCATTTACCCTAAAAACCCTTTTTAAAGCTATTTAAAGGGCCCTTCCGGTTTTTCTATCCAGAGACCTGAATAGGTCGGGTACCCACTGGTAATTTGGTTGGATAATTTACTCGGGTATCCGCAAGGTCGGATCCGGGTACCCGAATCGGATCCAGATATCTGGGTAACCGGATCCGGGCGGGTATTAAAAAGTACTACCCGAGCAACCCTGCCGGTGAGTATATTAAACTTCAAACCAAAATATCACCTGACTTATTTATATACTGGCTACCTCATGTTTATTGACTGATTAAAATGGCATAGCATTTGCATATTGCATTTGCTTGCCAGAAAGTGCAGGATCTAAAATTACCTCACTGGCATATCCTGCAGGAGTTAGCCTACTTTGCATCTCAACAGTGGCATGTGTATGTGTAGACCTCCTTGTACCCCCCCAAAATGGGGGTCAGTTCAGACACCCCCACAAAGCATCCACTCATCCACTGCCCGAGAGTGCTGCAATTGTCCCTTGAGGGGAGGGGAGCAGAGGAATGCAGATAGTGCACCCCCAGGCGTGGCTCAAGCCCGGAGGGGACCATCCACGCTGCCCCTTTAGGATAAAATCTTTACCTTTGCAAATTAAGCCCAGCTGCAAGTGTGCAAAATGCATGTCCTGGGAGAGGACATCACCGGTAAATGAGACAAGGGTGGAGGGAAGGCGCAACCAACCCCACAAGTGCTTCCACCGCTGGGGAGACCACATACACCCCCGAGAAGGAAGAAAACATCAAGTTACGATTCAAAAATAAAAGAGAGGTGTGTGCTCAGCCCAGGTATCACCTGAGTTATATACTGGCTGCCTCATGTTTATTGACTGATTAAACTGTCAATTTCCACCTGTCATTTTCCAACTGCCATTTGTAATTTTCCAGTAGGAGTTTCAGGTCTGCTCCACCTGAACCCAAAGGACCAGCACTCCCCAACTAAGGGTGCTGGTAGCCCCAACGCCGTGGCATCTCTGACCCAAATTTTGAGTCAATGGCACTGACAGAATCAGAGTTAGGGCCAGAAAAATCCTCAAAATTGTCATTTTTAAACTGCTGTTTTCCAACTAATGTTTTCCAAATGTCATTTTTCAACTGGCAAATTTCAACTGTGATTTTCCAACCATAATTTTCCAACTGCCAATTTCCAACTGCCATTTCCCAACTGCCATTTTCCAACCGCCATTTTCCAACGCCTATTTTCCAACTGTCATATTACAACTGCCAAATTTCAACTGTTTTTAACTGTCATTTTCCAACTGTCATTTTCCAACTGCCATTTTCCAACTGTCATTTTCCAACTGCCATTTACCAACTGTCATTTTCCAACTGTCATTTTCCAACTGCCATTTTCCAACTGTCATTTTCCAACTGCCATTTTACAACTGTCATTTTCCAACTGCCATTTACCAACTGTCATTTCCCAACTGCCATTTTCCAACTGTCATTTTCCAACTGCCATTTTCCAACTGTCATTTTCCAACTTCCAAATTTCAACTGTTTCCAACTGTCATTGTCCAACTGCAATTTTCCAACTGCAATTTTCCAACTGTCAATTTCCAACTGCCATTCTCCAACTGTCATTTTCCAACTGCCATTTTCCAACTGTCATTTTTCAACTGCCATTTTCCAACTGTCACTTTCTAACTGTCATTTTCCAACTGTCATTTTCCAACCGTCATTTTCCAACTGCTATTTTTCAACTGCCAAATTTCAACTGTTTTCAACTGCCATTTGCCAACTGCAATTTTCCAACTGCAATTTTTCAACTGTCAATTTCCAACTGCCATTCTCCAACTGTCATTTTCCAACTGCCATTTTCCAACTGTCATTTTTCAACTGCCATTTTCCAATTGTCACTTTCTAACTGCCATTTTCCAACTGTCATTTTCCAACCGTCATTTTCCAACTGCCAAATTTCAACTGTTTCCAACTGTCATTTTCCAATTGTCATTTTCCAACCACCATTTTCCAACTGTCATTTTCCAACTGCCATTTCTCAACTGTCATATTCAACTGTAAAATTTCAACTGTTTTCAACTGTCATTGTCGATTTAGAAAATCGCCATAAAAAGCTTGTGCAATGATTTCCTATGAGAGTGTTCTCATCTGAGCGGTTTGTTTCTGATCCGTTCAGCAAAGTGCTGTGTAACGATTGGTGTCAGCAACACAGATTTTCTGATTATTGGTGATCTGCAGTATCACCAATAATACAGATACTATACCTGATTATATGGTGATCTGCAGAATTACCAATAATGCTAGTATAGCTAGACACAGGACAACCAATGTGGGATTGTGTTTTGGTGCAACAGTAATGAGAAGAGGAGATCTCCCGAGGAGCAGGAGATTCAGACAATACTGCAGCCAAGGATTCCCTGAGGAGCAGGGGATTCAGACTGTACTGCAGCCAGTGGACACCTGAGGAGCAGGGACCACTGACTGTGCTGCAAGGATGATCACCTGAGGAGCAGGTGATTAAGACTACACTACAGCCAAGGATCCCCTGAGGAGCAGGAGATTCAGACTGTACTGCAGCCAGTGTACACCTGAAGAGCAGGGACCACTGACTGTGCTGCAAAGATGATCACCTGAGGAGCAGGTGATTAAGACTCTACTGCAGCTAGCGGACACTTGAGGAGCAAGTGTTACAGACAGTGCTGCAAGGGCTGATCACCTAAGGAGTAGGTGACAGCTATTAGAGATTCCTCACTGATGGCTAGACCCACTAGTGAGGACAGGAAGGTCAGACAAGCAGAGTAGGCAACATACGGACAGATAAAGTACAAAGACGGAAGGCTGATACAATGTTAGGTTCAGGCAGAGTCGGCAACAGTAATCAGATAGGCAGAGGTACCCTAGTCAGCAAACAGGAGAGTAGTCAAGGAAGCAGAGGGTCATAACAGATAAACCATAGCAATATAGCAATATCCTAGTCTATGTGTGAAGTCCTTGGTTTCAACACCTGGGATCTAGACTAACACAACACAGATAACACAATGCAATTAGTACTTTAAGCTATCAACGGAAACTGGCTAAGTGTGGATCCCCAGCTCCAGCTGGTTCTAGCACACTGTAGGATCTGACTAGGGTCTGAGCGCTAACACGTTAGCATTTGCAACAGCAGACAACCAGCAACTGACAGGCAGGTCCTATATATACTCAGAGCGCTCCACAGCGCCGCCCCAGTCACTCAGCCAATCCGGAGCACTACTGGAGTCAGCTGACCGGCTGATCAGCCGACTCCCCTATTACTTGCATAAAGGTCCTGTCGCCTGGCGCGCGCGCGCACGTAGCTCTCAATCTATGTGCACTAGAAGGACCAGGCAAAGCAGCAGCATGTAACTGCGCGGCAGAGGCTGCCGGCTGATAGGAGGAGATAGCCGCCATGCCGCTTGCCCCTGCGGCGGTATCTCCGCTATCCTTTACATGCTGCCTGTACCATTTTCTGAGGCAGCGCTCAGAAAATGGTACAGACGTTATAGTGAAATTGCAAAGAGCTTGAAAAAGTGCTTTGATGAATAAATACAATGGGCTCAATTCTGGTAGCTATGCGAGGTGAAGTAAATAGTAGTCGGGAAAATACCTAATTTGTTATTTTTTTTAAGCTGAACACCCCACACTACGGGATATCAACCTGTGTATCTACAATATGTATGTAGTGCTCGTCTCACCTTTCTATAGATATATCAAACAATTTGGTAAACCAAAGGGAGCTCATAGCAAAAAAATATAAATTTATTAATACACAAAGCAATGAATAGCAATGAATGCAGAACTGTCAACAATATAAAAACACCCTCCCTAAAACCAAACCAGATCAATGGGGTAAATAGCATGTGTCCCTAATAGGAGTGCACTTCCTATATACTGGAGATTCAAGCATGCATAATATCTTCAGGCCCAATTGAACTGTAAAGTGATGGTGTGCAGCTGATCAGCCTCATAAGTGTGGAAGATCTTCAGGTTCCCCCCGTGTGCAGATAAGCACGCCTCTGTGTTAAACACTTACGCAGCCATTACTGACACAGGCAGTGTCAAACCTCCCCAGCGTCAAAGGAAATTCAAGCCAGCTATATGCAGTAGTGTTGGTCCACTCACGTGTGCAGCCTCGGGGCCCCGGCTGCCATTCAATTCCTCACTTCCCAGACGGGACTCGTGGTGTGGCAGCTCTCTCCTCCGTAGGTTGCGGGGTGCGGCGAGTGTAGCCGTATGCGACCCGACCCTGGACCTTGGATGCTGCCGCTGTTTGGAGGAAATCCTGATTGGATGAAACGCGTCACGTGCTACGTGGTGGTGACGCTCCTCGGCCGGTAGGCGTGGCTTCCCCCCGTGCCTCTGCAACCTTCCTCACAGCGGCAGCATCCAAGGTCCAGGGTCGGGTCGCATACGGCTACACTCGCCGCACCCCGCAACCTACGGAGGAGAGAGCTGCCACACCACGAGTCCCGTCTGGGAAGTGAGGAATTGAATGGCAGCCGGGGCCCCGAGGCTGCACACGTGAGTGGACCAACACTACTGCATATAGCTGGCTTGAATTTCCTTTGACGCTGGGGAGGTTTGACACTGCCTGTGTCAGTAATGGCTGCGTAAGTGTTTAACACAGAGGCGTGCTCATCTGCACACGGGGGGAACCTGAAGATCTTCCACACTTATGAGGCTGATCAGCTGCACACCATCACTTTACAGTTCAATTGGGCCTGAAGATATTATGCATGCTTGAATCTCCAGTATATAGGAAGTGCACTCCTATTAGGGACACATGCTATTTACCCCATTGATCTGGTTTGGTTTTAGGGAGGGTGTTTTTATATTGTTGACAGTTCTGCATTCATTGCTATTCATTGCTTTGTGTATTAATAAATTTATATTTTTTTGCTATGAGCTCCCTTTGGTTTACCAAATTGTTTGTTATTTTTTTTCTTTGTTTAATTCTGATACATTTTCTCGCCTCTGGAGCGATTGGGAGGGAGTTAAGGGGCGTTCAGAGCACGTTTTATTAATTTACCTATACACTCGCTATATACAGGGGGAATATGACTATATATACGATAGCTATATACTGGGGGGGATCTGGCTACATATATTAACTACACAAATGGGGGAATGTGACTGACTATATATACTGCCTATATGGAGTGGGGGGGGGGGGCAACTGGCTTTTTACAGAGGGGATCTGAATATATACTTTGGCTATATACAGGGGGGATCTGACTATATATACGCTAGCTATATACTGGGGGGGGGATCTGGCTATATATATATACTAAGTATATAAATGGGGGGACTGGCTATTTACAGGGGGATCTGAACATATATACTACCTATATACAGGGGGATCTGAATATATGCATTGGCTATATACAGGGGGAGATCTGACTATATATACTGGCTATATATTTAGTATAGACTATATAGTATAGACTGAGGGCCACTTTTCCAGGCTACCTATAATGGGGGCAACTATTCCAGACTACCTATACTTGGGGCAACCATACTACGCTGCCTATACTGGGGGTCAACTATTCTAGGCTACCTATACTGGAGGCAACTATTCCACGCTACCTATACGGGGGGGGGGGGGGGGCACCTATACCTGGCATTACTCAGCACGCCGCACTCACTTTCCTTTTTTTTTGGGGGGGGGGGGGGGGGTTAATTTAATACCCAGCACCCAGTGTCAAATGACCTAGGTACACCACTGCTGGGAACACGTAATACCTGTCTTAGCTATATTGGGGATACTAAAGTCTTATGCCAGGAATACACGATGAGATTTTTCAGCAGATTTACTGTCCGATCGATTTTCCGATCGTTCTTCTAATCGATTTCCATTCACTTCTATGAGAAATCGATCAGAAAAATGATTGAAAATAAGATCAGACATGTCTGAAACCATCTATATGCCCAAAAATTTCATGGCGTATTCCCAGCATTAGTCGCAGAACTGCATTTACCGTGTGGTAGAGGTAGGATTAATTAAAAAGTAAAAGACATACAAACATGCACCTTATTTCACTTCAGAATTCACGTGTGAGGTATTTTATCACAAAATACCACACATTTTTGGTAAAAATTACATGAGGTAAAACTTTACTCAAACTACCAGAATTTAAAAGTTGATTTACCTCATGAGGTAAATCCAATTCCGTGAGGTAATTATCAACTAAACACTACCAGAAATGAGCCCATTGTATTTATTAATTTCCGGATCAAAGAGCTCACTTCCTGACTTATGTCAAGAACTGAAAAAAGCTGAATCGCTCTGTAAAAGCGCTCAGAAAAGCGCTTTTAAGAAAACAGCAGCACCCACCTGAGCACCTGGAGGGGAAAAAAAAATTGCCCACAAAATCGATGCCGTCAGCCATTTTAGATGTGAACAAAGCCTTAATGTTTTTTTTTTTTACAGGCGCAGCAGCATTAGCACTGCACCAAAACTATTAGGGGGAACTAATGGGAAAAGGATGGTGGGGGGGGGGGAGCCCTGTTTATGTGTATTTTCTAGTGAAAGCTGCCCACATTACGTATTTTCTGGTGAAAGCTTCCCGCATTATGTGTATTTTATGGTGAAACGCTGTCCACATTACGTATTTTCTGGTGAAAGCTGCCCACATTGTATGTATTTTCTGGTGAAATGCTGCCACAGTAAGTGTAATTTTTGGTGAAACGCTGCTGTATTACAAATATTTTCTGGGGAAACATAGCTGCAATATCCAGTGGCGTAGCAATAGGGGGTGCAGAGGTTGCGATCGCATCGGGGTCCTTGGGCCAGTGGGGCCCCTCCCTCAACCACAGTATTAGCTCTCTATTGGTCCTGTGCTCATAATAATCACTTTTACAGATACTTTAAAGAGACTCCGTAACAAAAATTGCATCCTGTTTTTTATCATCCTACAAGTTCCAAAAGCTATTCTAATGTGTTCTGGCTTACTGCACCACTTTCTACTATCACAGTCTCTGTAATAAATCAATGTATCTTTCCCCTGTCAGACTTGTCGGCCTGTGTCTGGAAGGCTGCCAAGTTCTTCAGTGTTGTGGTTCTGCTATGAACTCCCCCTTCCAGGCCCCTCTATGCACACTGCCTGTGTATTATTTAGATTAGGGCAGCTTCTCTCTTCTCTCTTATCTTTTACAAGCTGGATAAATTGTCCTCTGAGCTGGCTGGGCTTTCACATACTGAAGAATTACAGACAAGGGCAAAGCTGTTTGCAGGAAGAAACGAGCAGCCTGAAACTTCAGTGCATGAGAACAGGGGGAAAGAAACACACAAATGATCTCTTGAGATTCAAAAGGAAGGCTGTATACAGCCTGCTTGTGTATGGATGTATTTTCTATGTGTGGACATACTGTACATCAACCTACTTCCTGTTTTGGTGGCCATTTTGTTTGTTTATAAACAAACTTTTTAAAACTTTTTTTAACCACTTTTAATGCGGCGAGGAGCAGCGAAATTGTGACAGAAGGTAATAGGAGATGTCCCCTAACGCACTGGTATGTTTACTTTTGTGCGATTTTAACAGTACAGATTCTCTTTAAATGGCACTGTAGTTGGCATTGGCAGGTTTTGGTGCACCGTATCAATTGTTATGTATAGAGTGCTTGGGGACCCTATTGTAAAACTTGCATCGGGGCCCACAGCTCCTTAGCTACGCCATTGCCCTTATCCTCCCCACCCATTTAACGTCCTGATAGAAGAGCAAGGTGTCTCTTATGGTGGGTATAACTTCACAAAGCAGGCAAATGTGTAGGCATGAACCAGCCGCTTAATGGATCCACATGTACTTATAAGCATGTGTCTTTCTTGGGTCCTATGTCTTTATATCAATTTTCTAAGGTGCTGAATGCCACCAGTTGAACTCCTCCCTTTGGCCTCCTCTGCAGTGTTACCATGGTAACAGGCAAAATTTATGGAAGCACACAGGATTGCCTGAAGTGGAAATATGCTGTTCTCTACCTACAGTTTAGGATAATACAAAAATTATATACTTTTCAAACCTCCATTAGCAGCATACATGACAGGCACTGGACAGGGAAAAGCAGCCTTGAAGATTTCTCTGTTAAGAGCCTGCAGCAACTGCTAAGCTGGATGAGTCACACAGTGAACTAAACACAACAGAATGCACTGCGATGTTATTGCCAGAGCAAAATCAAGTTATTTGACAGGCTGTACAAAATGTATTAGTAGACACACTGGATGGGAGATTGGTGAAAGCTAAATATTTAAGCAAATGTATAATTAAATGTCCATATTAGCAGCAAACCATTTTTTTCCATGCAAAAACAGTGTGTGTGTGTGTGTGTGTGTGTGTGTGTGTGTGTGTGTGTGTGTGTGTGTGTGTGTACACACAGTGGGTTGCAAAAGTATTCAGTCCCCTTGAAGTTTTCCACATTTTGTCACATTACTGCCACAAACATGCATCAATTTTATTGGAATTCCATGTGAAAGTCCAATACAAAGTGGTGTACATGTGAGAAGTGGATCGAAAATCATACATGATTCCAAACATTTTTTACAAATAAATAACTGCAAAGTGGGGTGTGCGTAATTATTCGGCCCCCTGAGTCAATACTTTGTAGAA
Source organism: Hyperolius riggenbachi (assembly GCF_040937935.1). Classification (NCBI taxonomy): domain Eukaryota; kingdom Metazoa; phylum Chordata; class Amphibia; order Anura; family Hyperoliidae; genus Hyperolius; species Hyperolius riggenbachi. The sequence continues at coordinate 444,967,885 of NC_090647.1, read as the reverse complement.
CCACCTTTTGCTGCAATTACAAGTGCCAGTCTTTTAGGGCATGTCTCTACCAGCTTTGCACATCTAGAGACTGAAATCCTTGCCCATTCTTCTCTGCAAAACAGCTCCAGCTCAATCAGATTAGATGGACAGCGTTTGTGAACAGCAGTTTTTAGATCTTGCCACAGATTCTAGATTGGATTTAGATCTGGACTTTGACTGGGCCATTCTAATACATAGATATGTTTTGTTTTAAACCATTCCATTGTTGCCCTGGCTTTATGTTTAGGGTCATTGTCCTGCTGGAAGGGGAACCTCCGCCCCAGTCTCAAGTCTTTTGCAGTCTCCAAGAGGTTTTCTTCCAAGTTTGCCCTGTATTTGGCTCCATCCATCTTCCCATCAACTCTGACCAGCTTCCCTGTCCCTGCTGAAGAGATGCACCCCCCGAGCATGATGCTGCCACCACCATATTTGACAGTGGGGATGGTGTGTTCAGAGTGATGTGCAGTGTTAGTTTTCTGCCACACATATCGTTTTGCATTTTGGCCAAAAAGTTCCATTTTGGTCTCATCTGACCAGAGCACCTTCTTCCACATGGTTGCTGTGTCCCCCACAAGACTTGTGGCAAACTGCAAACGGGACTTCTTATGCTTTCTGTTAACAATGCCTTTCTTCTTGCCACTCTTCCATAAAGGCCAACTTTGTACAGTGCATGACTAATAGTTGTCCTATATACAGAGTCTCCCAACTGAGCAGTAGATCTCTGCAGCTCGTCAAGAGTCACCATGGGCCTCTTGACTGCATTTCTGATCAGTGCTCTCCTTGTTCGCCTGTGAGTTTAGGTTTACAGTTGTGCCATACTCCTTCCATTTCAGAATGATCGCTTGAACAGTGCTCCGTTGGATGTTCAAGGCTTTGGAAATCTTTTTGTAGCTTAAGCTTGCTTTAAATTTCTCAATAACTTGATCCCTGACCTGTCTTGGACCTGTCTTGTGTGTTCTTTGGACTTCACAGTGTTGTTGCTCCCAATATTCTCTTAGACAACCTCTGAGGCCCTCACAGAGCAGCAGTATTTGTACTGACATTAGATTACACACTGGTGCACTCTATTTAGTCATTAGCACTCATCAGGCAATGTCTATAGGCAACTGACTGCACTCAGATCAAAGGGGGCTGAATAATTATGCACACACCACTTTGCAGTTACTTATTTGTAAAAAATGTTTGGAATCATGTATGATTTTTGTTCCACTTCTCACGTGTACACCACTCTGTGTTAGTCTTTCATGTGGAATTTCAATAAAATTGATTCATGTTTGTGGCAGTAATATGACAAAATGTGGAAAACTTCAAGGGGGGCGAATACTTTTGCAACCCACTGTATATATATATCATAAACCGATCCTGTTATTTCTAATTGCTCTTCAATTGTACCGCATGACCTCACTGCCTGTGAGCAGCCACTACTGCAAATAAATATATAATCAGCAAAGAGAGGTTTTTACTTTAAAAACCTTATTAACATTATTGCCCCTCTTAAATCACTGCATCCCGCAGCTGAAAACACCCTAAATCACCCCTAACTTGCCCGGCAAAATCCACAACTTTATCGGTCGAGGATTTTGCTGCTGCCTCTATGCGCGTCAATCAGCGTTGATCTCCACCTCTCCCCCGCCCCTCTCAGTGAAGAAAGACTGAGAGGGGCGGACAGAGGGGCGGGGAGAGAGGCGTCAATCCGTGCTGATTGACACGCATAGAGGCGGAGCTGCAGCCAAATGCTCTGCCTCTGTGCGGAAGGAGCCTGTGATGTACCCCAGAGAGTTTGGGGTGATTTAGGGTGTTTTCAGCCACGGGGATGCAGCATTTTAAGACGGGCAACAATGTTAATGAGGTTTTTAAAGTAAAAAGCTCCTTTTTTGGAGACTTCAGAGTCTATAACAAAGGGGGGGGGGGGGGGGTTGTGGTTATAAGGAAAGACCAATATATTGCTGAGCTGGATAGAATCGTTGGAGATAGTTCCACCTATAAAAAAAAAACTAAAAAAAACTAAAAGGTGACCCCACTAGACAATACAAAGGAGTGCTAAGAGATATTTTGAAGGACGGATTAGAGGAGGGGATTATTGATGATGCAGAATTCAAGTATCTCATGATTGATGTGCCGCGTATACCCGTAATATACCAGAACCCAAAAATACACAAAGATCTAGAGAAGCCCCCAGGCAGGCCCATTGTCAGTGGGATTGAATCTTTAAATCAAAGGATAGGTGAATACATAGATAGGTTTCTGCAGCCAGTAGTGCACAAACTCCCGTATCTGATCAAAGACACCAAACAAATGATCCAGGAGGTAGAGAAGATTAAACTTGCTGAGGATGATATCCTTGTGACTGCTGACGTGGCATCGTTATATACGATAATACCACATGATATGGGATTGAAAGCAGTTGAGAATGCCCTGGTGGGGGAGGGAGTACTTAGGAGGAGGCAGATTCTGTTCATTCTGCGATTACTTGATTTTGTTTTACGACATAATTATTTTTGGTACGCAGGAGGATTCTACCTGCAGGTTACCGGTTGCGCAATGGGGGCGAAATTTGCCCCCAGCCTGGCAAACATATTCATGGATGAATGGGAAAGGGAAGTATTAGAAGATGGAAAAAGTGCACCGATTAGACACTGGTTTCGTTATATTGACGATCTGTGCCTGATCTGGAGGGGGGGGGGGGGGGGTCACTGAATTAGAGGGGTACATACAATGGCTTAATGCCAACGAGAGGGGGATTAAGCTCACAGCGGAATTTGATGTGGACAGAATCAGCTTTCTCGACTTGGATCTCTACAGAAGAGGGGAACGACTACAGATGAGGACTTACTTCAAGAAGACTGATAGGAATGGATACATTCCATATTCAAGCTGCCATCATAAAAAATGGCTGACCAATATACCCAAAGGGCAGATGTATAGGATACGACGAAATTGCACAGAGACTGCAGACTTTATAGAACAGACAGATATGCTGATAGAGAGATTCGTGGAGAAAGGATATGGGAGACAAGCAGTCACACAGATACGGGATACTACTGGGAAAACGGATAGGACACAGATGATTGGATACAAGGGTGGAAGGGGTAATAACAATGGGCATGAATATGCAGTGGTACTTGATTATAACACTAGGTTTAATGAAGTGGAGCGGGTATTTAAAAGGCATTGGAATGTTTTGAGGGCAGATAATATCCTGGGACAGACTATACCAACGCGACCTCAATTTATATACAAGAGGGCCAAAAACTTACAACAGATCCTTGTCCCAAGTTTCATCGATGGACCCCCAAAGACCAGGGGAGACTTAATGGGGAACAAGGGCTTCTATCCATGTCGGGACTGTGTGGGGTGTAGAGAGGCACGGGCACAGAGGGGGGACACATTTGTGGGTAAAGTTAACAATAAACAGTATGCTATTAAAGACTGTATCACGTGCAATACTACTCATGTTGTCTATATGTGCTGGTGTCCCTGTGGACAGCAATACATTGGGAGAACAACCAGGAAATTAAAGGAACGGATAGGTGAACACGTTAGGAATATAAAGAAAGGGAATGTTGGGCACAATATGTCCAAGCATTTTGCCGAGAAACACGGTCGGGACCCGATGGGCATGAAATTTTGTGGGATAGATAAGCTAAGGGGTAGTTGGAGGGGGTGTAATAAGATGAGGGAATTGTCAAGAATGGAGTCACGATGGATATATGAAATGAAAACGATGCACCCCAGAGGGTTCAATGTTGAGTTTGACCTCAATTGCTTTATATCTAATAATTGAAACTGCCCCCCTTGTGGGGATGGGGGCCACTTAGTTACACAAGTTCCTTCACAACAAAATCTTCATTAGGGAGAATCTTGGACCTTGTTTCTTCTCCTTTCCTGTTTGGGAGATATGGGGGGGGGGGGGGGGGGGGTCGTGTGCTCTGTGGTTGCTGGATGTGTGCGCCTCCTGCCATGTGTGTGGGGGAGGTGCATGCGTCCGGGGTCCACAGCCCGCAATGACTCAGTTGGATAGTGGGGGCGGTGTGTGGGTTTTGTGGGGGGGGGTGTGGATAAGAACTGTACTGTAGATTGAATGTCATTGTGGCTGTCATAAGTAGGGGGACGTTGGATGTTGTATGAGAGGGTGTAATGATTATTATAGCTGAATTGCTAAGTTTCAACTGTTTTATTACTGCCACTGTAAAGAATTAATGTTTTGAGATGCCGGTTTATTATTAAGTATAAGTTTTACATCTATCAATGTGTTACAACTATTGTATTAACAGCGATAATTTGCCTGTATCAAGTTAGGGAGTGGAATTATACTTGTTAGCGTTATGTTAGCGCTATAGGGCATTTGCAGCCCTGCGTGTAGCCGCTGTGAAGATCAGTCAGAAAGCCAGCTAACTGACGTCTAAGCGCATATGTAAGGACCATGAGATGATGCGGATGGGCGGTGCAGGAGGCTCGGACACCCATGGCTGGCTGTTTAACAGTCACTATGGCGATGGATAATGATGGGCGTCCTCCGGGGCACCGCCCCCTCGGACATGGCTGCTCAGGATAGAAGGATATAGCGGCAGATGAGGGCGGAAGTGATCTAGCGGCCATCTTGAGTGGGGGAAATGCGGCGATAGGCAGAAAGTGTGGATTAGTTTGGATAAATGCGCCAGCCAACCAGACGCCACTAGCCCCTGATGAGTGCGCATGCACGAAACGCGTAGGGCGGAGCTACAGGCGTACGAGGCTGGCGAGAAAGAGCTCTGTTTGATACATGCTTGATTTTACTTTTTACATGTGAGTGCACTACTTTTATATTCTTAATAAATGTTAATAGTTTTACGCTATGTCAAGTCCTTTAGTTGATAGGCTGACATGAGGAGTCTGCTCTAGTGGAGTAATATCGTTTGGGAGAGTTGCTGGGGACGTTCCGGTTGAGGCATTGAGCGCTGTTGCTGTCTTATAATCTGGACAGCTAGGAGTTAGGTGAGAGGCACGCATGATCTAGTGGATACCTGCATGCTCTGGGAGAGTGTTTATGGTGCTGGTTTGCTGTCTGTGATTTGGCAGCCATTTCACATGGTGAGGACCTGTATAACCCTATGAGTCGTGGTGAATGTGTATGGGATAAAGGCTACAGCACTGGGTGGTGTGAAAAGGAAGCTGATTGAAGCAGTATCACACTATGTTTTGTTTCCTCTGTTTTTTCCCCCTTTCTTTGAGCGATTCACTATAAGAAGATTTGAGATACATGGGAGCGCAGCATTCTGGAAAAGGAAAATATTAGCAGTAGGCTTCAGACTCAAATGGAAAATATTAGCTAAATTAAGTGAAAAGCAGGCTATAGTTGGTTCACCTACTGTCGTTAGGTTTGATTGATAACCATGCATGTGCTTTGTCTCTGCACACTATTCCCTATTTTCCTGATGAGTTTGAGTGACTTACTTGAATTTAACACTCCATGAACATATTGCTGTTGAGACCTTTCTGAAGTTCACTTCCAGAAATTCAGATCTAAATAGCTCAACTTTTCAGAGTTAAATTCATGGGGCATAGTAAGCACTGTGCAAAATATTATTTATTATAGGATTTTTATAGGATTATAATAATATAGAACACTCTAGCTCCTCCTTGATTTTACAATACAGCTATATAAGCCTCTATTACATAGAAAGTCCCGCGGAGGTATCAGAGCCATTTGCAATGTTTTTGAAGACTCTTTCAAAAAACATTACTGTTGGCTCTGATACCTCTGTGGGCAGGACCTAGGAGCCCCATCTCTACCAATCATTATGCACTGCAGGGCCACAGCCAATCCAGGAGGGGTGTTGTGGTGAAAGTGTCATACAGTGAAAGGGCACTAACAGAAGACGGGACTCAGAGCATGCCAGTGCAGTGTCTCATGGTGCTATATTGCCCCAGCTGAGGGGCAGAACACTATTCTGGGGCATCATATCCCTCCACTCACCTCAGGGGCTTACTCTGATCACCCGCCGGGCACTCTCTCCACAATGAAGGGGAACAGTGCCTGCAGTCTCACTGATCCCTAGAAAAGGCCGCCCGGAAGTACCCGAGGATGCTCCACTTGCACCGACTGGACACCAAGGAGCGGATGGAGGACTCTGGAGAGGTGATAAAGGCCTACACTTGTAGTTGTTTAGTGTATGCAGTGGTTAGTGTATGTAGTGAATAATGTATGCAGGGATTAGTGTATGCAGTGGTTAGTGTATGTAGTGAATAATGTATGCAGAGATTAGCGTATACAGGGATTAGTATATGCAGGGATGTGTAGCTGTGATTAATGTAGATGATGGAGACTACAGGGGTTATTATAGCTGGACAATGCAGATTAGATAGTGACAGCTTAACTACTTTAGCATTGTGAAAGTAGCTGCTACATCCACAATGCTTCCCCTACTGCCACTCGTTGCCGTGGCCGATTGCACACACTCCCGCGCATGCTCTTGCCGCAACCCGTTAACCCGGAGATCAATGAATGGAAACACAGTTCCCATTCATTGATCTAAGCCCCCGTTTGAAAGACTGACGCCATCTATGAGATGGCTCCATCTTTTACAAGACCCATACTTTCACATCCACGCATTGCTTCCGTTTTGCGTAGTAATAAACGTAAATAGATTTATACAGTGGGTTGCAAAAGTATTCGGCCCCCTTGAAGTTTTCCACATTTTGTCACATTACTGCCACAAACATGCATCACTTTTATTGGAATTCCATGTGAAAGACCAATACAAAGTGGTGTACATGTGAGAAGTGGATCGAAAATCATACATGATTCCAAACATTTTTTTTACAAATAAATAACTGCAAAGTGGGGTATGTGTAATTATTCGGCCCCCTGAGTCAATACTTTGTAGAACCACCTTTTGCTGCAATTACAGCTGCCAGTCTTTTAGGGTATGTCTCTACCAGCTTTGCACATCTAGAGACTGAAATCCTTGCCCATTCTTCTTTGCAAAACAGCTCCAGCTCAGTCAGATTAGATGGACAGCGTTTGTGGCAAGATCTGAAAACTGCTGTTGACAGATTCTAGATTGGATTTAGATCTGGACTTTGACTGGGCCATTCTAATACATAGATATGTTTTGTTTTAAACCATTCCATTGTTGCCCTGGCTTTATGTTTAGGGTCATTCCTGCTGGAAGGTGAACCTCCGCCCCAGTCTCAAGTCTTTTGCAGTCTCCAAGAGGTTTTCTTCCAGGTTTGCCCTGTATTTGGCTCCATCCATCTTCCCATCAACTCTGACCAGCTTCCCTGTCCCTGCTGAAGAGATGCACCCCCCGAGCATGATGCTGCCACCACCATATTTGACAGTGGGGATGTTGTGTTCAGAGTGATGTGCAGTGTTAGTTTTCTGCCACACATATCGTTTTGCATTTTGGCCAAAAAGTTCCATTTTGGTCTCATCTGACCAGAGCACCTTCTTCTACATGGTTGCTGTGCCCCCCACATGGCTTGTGGCAAACTGCAAACGGGACTTCTTATTTTTTCTGTTAACAATGCCTTTCTTCTTGCTTCTCTACCATAAAGGCCAACTTTGTACAGTGCATAACTAATAGTTGTCCTATGGACAGAGTCTCCCACCTGAGCTGTAGATCTCTGCAGCTCGTCCAGAGTCACCATGGGCATTTCAGATCAGCGCTCTCCTTGTTCGGCCTGTGAGTTTAGGTGGATGGCCTTGTTTTGGTAGGTTTACAGTTGTGCCATACTCCTTCCATTTCTGAATGATTGCTTAAAGAGACACTGAAGCGAAAAAAAATATATGATATAATGAATTGGTTGTGTACTATGAATAATTACTAGAAGATTAGCCGCAAAGAAAATATTCTCATATTTTTATTTTCAGGTATATAGTGTTTTTTCTAACATTGCATCACTCTATAATATGTGCAGATTACACAACACTCAGCATTCAAAATGAGTCTTTCAGAGCAGTCTGTGAAGTAATGAACTCTCCTCTAGCAGAGGAAAAGTAAACAGTTCAATTACAGTTGAGATAATAAAAGTCAGATAACAGCCCTCTCCACGACTAAGTTAATCGGAGTGCTTAATAGCTTTTTTGCATAGAGATAACAACTGGAGTTTCTCAACTCTTCCTGTACTGGAAACAATTAGACTGATGTATCTGATCTTAATGTTTTTTTTTCTTAGCTGTACTACACATACAAATCATAATATCATCATTTTTTTTTCGCTTCAGTGTCTCTTTAAACAGTGCTCTGTGGGATGTTCAAGGCTTTGGAAATCTTTTTGTAGCCTAAGCCTGCTTTAAATTTCTCAATAACTTGATCCCTGGCCGGTCTTGTGTGTTCTTTGGACTTCATGGTGTTGTTGCGCCCAATATTCTCTTAGACAACCTCTGAGGCCCTCACAGAGCAGCTGTATTTGTACTGACATTAGATTACACACTGGTGCACTCTATTTAGTCATTAGCACTCATCAGGCAATGTCTATAGGCAACTGACTGCACTCAGATCAAAGGGGACCGAATAATTATGCACACACCACTTTGCAGTTATTTATTTGTAAAAAAATGTTTGGAATCATGTATGATTTTCGTTCCACTTCTCATGTGTACACCATTTGTATTGGTCTTTCATGTGGAATTCCCAAAAAATTGATTCATATTTGTGGCAGTAATATGACAAAATGTGGAAAACTTCAAGGGGGCTGAATACTTTTGCAACCCACTGTATATATATATACATATATATATATATATATATTAATTTAAAAAACAAAATCAATGAGACTGTGAGAACCTTTACCTCTTATTACCATAAGACTAAATTAAAATTCCTTAGCAATTGTTTCTGACTTCTGTCGATTCGAAGTGCATTTAGCTTACAGCACGGTTGAACTACATTATTAGTATATAATTCTAATTTAGAGCCGTTCCCTCCTGACCGTCCTCTCTTTTTCTATGTAACTGCACACAATGGTACTATCAATTCAGGAGAAATTTTCAGTGTGTACTTTTATGCATAACAATTGTACTGTTAGAAATCAATAACAATTCTGGAAGAAGGAGGCAGATAATAGACATAGATACACGGAAAGGTCATCCTTTCTCAAGTTAAGTGTGCATCGAGAGGAACCAGTCTAGGTAGAAATCTCATTATAATTCAGAAGTAAAAAAAAAAAAAAAAAAAGGAAAGGAAAACTTAAAAAAAGGAAAAAGGCAAATCCATCTTTTACATTGAAAGCACCATTGCTGTTGTCATGGTGATAAAAAACACAGGGACAATGATGATGCACATGCTGCTCTTTAGAGAGAGGAGCATTGAGATGTATTCTAATTTGCAGGTTTATGCATTGTAGACATTTTGGTATTATTTGAAATGTTTCGGAATCCTATATCCGTTTTTGTTTTTTTGTTTTTGTTTTTTAATATTTTTTGCCCAACATTGCTGGACTAATTTAAAAAGGTTTTCTAGAAATAATAAAAGAATGAAAATGGGCTAAGCATAGCAGCAATCTATACAGGGGTTTAACTGCAAGCCAAGGGGCCCCTCTGTAAAAATCTCAGGTGGCCCCCTACCCTATCTATTCCCCCCTCCAAAGCAAGTGTGGGCAGTATAACACCCTTCAGCCTCCATCAAGAGTGGTACAGTCCCCATCGCTCACTCCCAGAGTTGCTTCTGTCCTTTTTGTCACTCCAGGCAAGAAAACCTGTGGCGCCCCCCCCCCTTCCCCGCCTCCATACAAGCATAAAAATAGAAACCATCTGTGCTCCCAGAATAAGTACGTCCCCCCCCCCCCCGTAACATCTAACGTGCCACCAGATAGTATTAGATAGCGCTCCCCCATTATCATCCAATGTGTCTCCCCCCAGTACCAACTAGTATGCCCCCAGACAGAATTAGATCCTCCTACCCTTCCCCCGTAACAACCAATGTGCCCCAGAACTAGTTAGCCTCCCCTTCCCCGTGGCAACCAATGTGCCCTGCAGCCCCAGAATTAGATAGAATCCCCTCTGCAAATAACAACCAATATGGCCCAGGATTACATCCACCACCTCCACCTCCAGTAATAACAATATGCCCTCAGAAATAATTAAAGAATTACACAGTCCCCCCCCCCCCCCAGAATTAGATAGCCTCCCCCCCACACAAGTAACAACAATGTGCCCTTAGAAAGAATTAGATATACATAGCCTCCCACCCCCTCAGTAGCAATCAATGGGCTCCAGAACTAGGAACTAGATAGCCTCCCTCCCCCAGTAACAATCAATGTGCTCTGCAGCCACAGAATTAGACAGAATCCCCCCACCCCACCATAGTAACAACCAATGTGGCCCAGATTTACATAGTTCCCCCCCCCTACCTAACGGCCACTGTCCTAATAGAGTTACACATCCCCCCAACACCTAATCTGCCCCCAGACAGAAGTACATAGTCAGCCCCCCACCAACCAATATGCCACAGAACTATATAGCTGCAAAAGGCCCCCCCCTGTGCAGCCCCCACCCCTGTCAGTACCTCTTTCCCACAGACAAAGGCAGCCACAGCGGGAGAGAATGACAGCACTCATGTTTACCTATGGGGATCTAAGCAATAGCGGTCCCGTCCTCCATAGCCCATCTGTCTCCTCTAGGGTGCAGACACTCTGTAACTACGTACTACTTCCTGTCTGATCTGAGAGAAAGGAAGTTCAGAGCGAGTGGCGGCACTGTAGAGGAGATAGATGGGCGCTTAAATCCCCTTGGGTGAATGTAAGTGCTGCCATTCTCACCCCCTGCAGCTGCGGTTCTCTGTGGGACGGGAAGTAGGGGGGATCAGGAAGCATCGGAGTGCACAATAACAGGATGGGGACTCGGGAGTAGAGCCTCAGCCACTTTGAAGTAAGTCAGCAGCGGTAGCGCTCTTTGATAGACTGGTGCCCTAGGCGACGGCCTGTACTGTCTGTGCCTTTAGGCGGCCCTGCTCACTCCCATAGCTAGTGTGGACAGTAAAAAATCTCTCTGCCACCTCTCAAGCAAGTGAGACCAGTAAACCACATCTCTACCCCACCACATCATTAGTACATTTGGACAGTAAAGCAGCTCTCCCTCAACACCCCCCATTGCAAATGTGGTACCAGTAGCACCAATCCCTCCACCCCATCCTCCAAGTGAGCCTGGACAGTACCTCAGATATCCTTTTAGTACAGTAACACTTTGACTGTTCTGTCATTTAAAAACTTGGCAGTTTCCAGTGTGTGTTTGTGTTTATATTAATGCATGCATTTCCCCTGTGCATCAATACATGGTACATTGCATTGGAGTTGATTCACAAAGCAGCGTAATGCTATAAAGAATACATTTAGGCATTCTATTTTATATAAGCAACACAAATGTTACACCTGCTGTCTTATCATTTCCCTATTATTTTATGTGTTTTTTTATTTAACAGATGTTATAGTTTAAGCGGTAAGACTTTATGTGCATAAACTGTATGTAAAATATCAATGTAAATCCTTGTGTTACAGCACAATGCTGCTTTGTGAATCAACCTCATTCAATGCTACATTTTTAATTGGTATCAATAATATTAAAATGCATGTGTTTTCCCCAAGAAGGCATGCCATTTTTATATGCAATGTAATATGAAAAAAGTTTGAAGATTATTAATAATGGAAACATTGTATGTGTTCTCATAAAAGCATGCAAACACACATAGGGGCATATTCAAAAATGTTTGGAAAAGTAACCTAGGTAATGCAAGCATTGTTAGAGTAAAGAGCTGCCCTTGCAACGCTTGCATTAGCTAGGTGACGTGAGTTGCGCTGATTTTGAAACATGTGCTACCTTGTCAGTGTAATTAACAGTAAAATTGCCGTGTAACTTTATTGAAGTTAAAGTGAACCTCCGGACTAAAAATCTACTCAGCAGAACTAAAAAGGCTTGGTGTTTCTTTAACAGTTTCACAGCATCAAAACTTTGTTTTTCTTATTAAAGCATCATTTTAGCTGCATTTTATCTAAGATACACCAATCAAAGAAAAAAAGCCCAGGCTTTTTTCCCCTGATGCTGTGCAGAGCATGATGGGATTTCCTATGTTGTTGTTAATATTGCCTAGCAATTGGTAGAGGTGCTCAGCACACAGGACAGTTGGAACTGTGTCTAAACTCCCTGTCACCTCCTTTCAACCAAAAAGATAGCTGCCATCATGAAATCAAACATTTGCCTGTTCTTTTAAAACAGTGTGGGTAAGAGATTATATTACCTATCTATTTTAATTAACATAACTAATGTAACTTAATGACAGTATGTTTGTTTAGGCTGGCTACATTTTCCCAATAGTGGGAAAAGACCCTTATTAATTGATAACAAGGCTGGCAATAAATCAGTTAGAAGGTAGACCATGGTAAGTTCCAAGCAACCAAGTGATGCAAAAGCACTTTCTAAATGTTCAATTGTTTTTTCTTAGTAACAGAAAATAACATAAAGAGAAACCATAGCCAATAATTTAACTTCATCCCAATCAGTAGCTGATACCCCCTTTCCAACTAGAAATCGTTTCCTTTTCTCAAACGGATCATCAGAGGGCTCTGTATGGCTGATTTTGTGGTGAAACCCCTCCGACAGTGTGATGTCAGCACGTAACAGCTCTGGGGTCCTGACATCACAATGTGGGAGCCTTGTTGCAATGTGGGAAATAACAGCTGTTTCCAACTGCCAAAAATGCGAGCAGCATCTCCTTCCAGTGACATCACCTGCCAGCAGTAAAAATGTCACCATGTGATAAATGTCAGAATGTAAATCAGGGAGAGGAAAGATTGTACAATAAGCAAACACTGACTGAATCATGTATACATAATTATTGTAAAAATGAAGCACTTTTTTATTACATTATTTCCACTGGAGTACCTCTTTAACCACTTGCCGACCGCCCACAGCCGATGGGCGGCAGCAAAGTGGACGCCGAAAGGACCGCAATACGCCCATCGGCGTTGTGTCCTTTCGGCATGTGCGGGGAGCAATTGCGTTACTTGTGACGTGCGCTTCCCCCGGCAACTGGCTCCGCCCACCCGCGACGACAACCCGCCGGCCGTTCGGAAGCACCGGCAGGTTGTTAACCCCATGATCACCGCATGCAAAGCGTATAATACGCTTTGTAATGTATACAAAGCGTATTATACAGGCTGCCTCCTGCCCTGGTGGTCCCAGTGTCCCAGGGACCACCAGGGCAGGCTGCAGCCACCCTAGTCTGCACCCAAACACACTGATCTGCCCCCTGATCGCCCACAGCACCCCTCAGACCCCCCCTGCCCACCCCCCAGACCTCTGTTTGCACCCAATCACCCCCCTAATAACCCATCTGTCACTATCTGTCAACGCTATTTTTTTATGCCCTAAACTGCCCCCTGGGGGCTCCTGATCACCCCCCCAGCCCTCAGATTTTTCCCAGACCCCCCCCCCCGTGTACTGTATGCATCTATCCCCCCTGTAATAACGCACTGATCACCTGTCAATCACCTGTCAATTACCTGTCAATCACCCATCAATCACCCCCTGTCACTGCCACCCATCAATCAGCCCCTAACCTGCCCAGGAAATCTGATCACCCACCCACACCATCAGATCGCCCGCAGACCCGCCGTCAGATCATCTCCCAAGTGCATTGTTTACATCTGTTCTCTCCTCTAAACACCCACTAATTACCCATCAATCACCCATCAATCACCCCCTGTCACCACCTGTCACTGCTACCCATCAGATCAGACCCCCTGTCTGCCCCTAGGGCACCCAATCACCCGTCCACGCCCTCAGAACGCCTTCAGACCCCAGCCCTGATCAACTCGCCAGTGCCCTAATTTGCCCCGTGTGGGCTCCTGATCACTCGGCCAAACCCTCAGATCCCCCTCAGACCCCCTTCCGATCACCTCCCCAGTGCATTGATTGCATCTATTTTCCCCTCTAATCACCCCCTGAGACACCCATCAATCACCTCCTGTCACCCCCCTAGCACTCCTATCCATCAGATCAGGCCCAATACAACCTGTCATCTAAGGCCACTCTGCTTATGACCGGTTCCACAAAATGTGCCCCCTCATAGACCACCTGTCATCAAAATTTGCAGTTGCTTATACCCCTGAACAGTCATTTTGAGGCATTTGGTTTCCAGACTACTCCTCACGGTTTTGGGCCCCTAAAATGCCAGGGCAGTATAGGAACCCCAAAAGTGACCCCATTTTAGAAAAAAAAGATACCCCAAGGTATTCCTTTAGGTGTATGACGAGTTCATAGAAGATTTTATTTTTTGTCACAAGTTAGCGGAAATTGATTTTTATTGTTTTTTTCACAAAGTGTCATTTTCCACTAGCTTGTGACAAAAAATAAAATCTTCTATGTACTCTTCATATACCTAACGGAATACCTTGGGGTGTCTTCTTTCTAAAATGGGGTCACTTGTGGGGTTCCTATACTGCCCTGGCATTTTAGGGGCCCTAAACCGTGAGTAGTCTAGAAACCAAATGCCTCAAAATGACCCATGAATAGGACTTTGGGCCACTTAGCGCACCTAGGCTGCAAAAAAGTGTCACATGTGGTATCGCCGTATTTAGGAGAAGTAGTATAATGTGTTTTGGGGTGTATTTTTACACATACCCATGCTGGGTGGGAGAAATATCTCTGTAAATGACAATTTTTTTATTTTTTTTACACACAATCACAATTGTCCATTTACAGAGATATTTCTCCCACCTAGCATGGGTATGTGTAAAAATACACCCCAAAACACATTATACTACTTCTCCTGAGTACGGCGATACCACTTGTGTGACACTTTTTTGCAGTCTAGGTGTGGTAAGGGGCCCAACATCCTATGAGTACCTTTAGGATTTCACAGGTCATTTTTTTTTGTCTCAAAGTGTCATTTTCCGCTAACTTGTGACAAAAAATAAAATCTTCTATGAACTCACCATGCCTCTCAGTGAATACTTTGGGATGTCTTCTTTCCAAAATTGGGTCATTTGGGGGGTATTTATACTATCCTGGAATTTTAGCACCTCATGAAACATGACAGGTGCTCAGAAAAGTCGGAGATGCTTTAAAATGGGAAAATTAGCTTTTTGCACCATAGTTTGTAAACGCTATAACTATTACCCAAACCAATTAATATACACTGAATGTTTTTTTTTTTTATCAAAGACATGTAGCACAATAAATTTGAACAAAAATGTATACAGAAATGTTACTTCATTTGACAAATTTTATCACAGAAAGTTGACAGTATTCATGTCTTTTTTGATGAATATAATAAAAACTAAAAATCGCAACAGCAATCAAATAGCACCAAAAGAAAGCTGTATTAGTGACAAGAAAAGGAGGGACAATTCTTTTAGATAGTAGGTTGTATGACCGAGCAATAAACCGTTAAATCTGCAGTGGTCTGAATGGAAAAAAAGGCTCTGGTCCTTAAGGGGTAGAAAGACTGCGGTCCTTAAGGGGTAGAAAGACTGTGGTCCTCAAGTGGTTAAAGTGGTATGAAACTTAACATTTAATTTCTGCTCTAAAAGATTAATTACAGCATAAAACCTACTAGAAAAAAAAATGGGAACGGAAGGGCATTCATCATTTTCTTCTTCAGTGGGAAGCTTATCAACCTATGTTGAGAAAGTAATGACATTAGGCTTGATTCACAAAACTTTTTCACCTGTTTTCCTGTTTTCACCTTATCTATTTTACATTTTTAAGCTATCAAAGAGCAAAAATATAATAAAATTAAGGTAAGAAAAGTAATATTGAAATGAAGTGAATCAACAACTTACTTTAAAGAATGCCAAAGCCCATCTCGCTCTGCTAAAAAACATGCAGGTGGGAGGGGGTCAGCGTTCACTAACCGCTCCCTCTGTTTGCCGCTGTCTGCCTCCGCTTGGCTCGTTCCCGAGCCCGTCCTGTCTCCCAACCATGAGCGTCCAGTATGGACGCACTGCACCGCACATGCGCAGTATTTCCTTCTTTTCCCCTGTGACCGCGCTCCTCCGTCATCCCTAGACGTGTGTTCTGCTCACTCCCATCTGCAGGCGTCCTGGTGAGCGTGCTCCACAGTCCTCTGCAGTTCCTGTTGTGGAGATGATGTGGAGGACTGTGGAATGCTCACGCCAGGATGCCTGCAGTCGGGAGCGAGCTGCGTGTCTAGGGATGATGGAGTGCGGTCACAGGGGAGAAGAAGGAAATACTGCACATGTGCGGTGCAATATTTCCATACTGGACACTCGGGTGCGGGAGACAGGACGGGAACGGGACGAACGGAGGTACACAGCCGCGAATAGAGGGAGCGGAAAATGAACGCTGAACCCCCACCATCACTCCCCACCACCACCAGCACAGAATGTTTTTTTAGCAGAGAGAGTTGGGCTCTGGTATCCGTTAACTGATTATTTTGCTTGTAAATGTGCTGAAAGGTTATGTTTATCAATTAGGTAATAAAGAAGTCATTTATGAGAAAAGTTGTGAATAGAGCCCATTGTCTTTTGTTTATGATTCCTTATCACCTGCAATTAGTTAATATTCCTTGCAGTGCTTTATCTCAGCTGCATGCTTCACAGAAGTTGGAAAAGAGAGACATGGGCCCATATGCAATTCACTTTTTCACCTGAGTTTTCTCCTAGGTGATATTTTCAGAAATTGTCATAAAATGCATTTTAAGCCACCAGCCAGCAAGAAAATACTAAGAATACATTTCATAGCACCTTTTCGCCAACTTTTGGGTACCTTTTCAATATTGAAATGCTAAAAAGTTAGTTTAAAGAGAAGATGAAAATTATCTCCTAGGAGATAACTCAGGTGAAAAAGTTAATTGCATATGGGCCATGGTCACTAGATACTTTATAATATACAAATACAGCAGCTATGCAATAAATGCAACGGCAACTTTCAGAGCAGATAAACTGTAGTTAAGTGTTGTTGTTTTTTTCAAATATAGTAACTGAATGGGTAAGAAAAGTAGGAAAACACGTTTTTATTGAATTTATGTCAGAGTTTCATCCTATTTTAAAATAGGAAAGAGAATGTAAGCGCAAGGACATTTCACAACGGACCATGCATTTGCAGGGGAAAATCTCTTTCTTAACTTAATTTCTTTTCATATTGTAAATGTGGCTAGAACATTACCGGACTATCCTTTGAGGGTGATTATTAAATATATTTTAGTGCAAAAAAAAGGTTATAAAACTTTTGGATGAGCAGTTTAAGTGGCCTCCATCTGACCATTACAGTTCTTTGAAAGTAGAATTTGTTCAGATGAGACTCATCTCTGGTTTTAATTCCAGCTTTAACTTTATCCTAGAAATATACTGTTTTCCACCGTTCTTCTGATGTAATGATTTTTCTGGTACATTAGGACCTTTAGGGCTATGTATTATGCAGTGACATTGTAAGGACCCTGCTTAGATCTAACACATTCATTTAAAAATATGTTTGTACACTGAGCTTAAAATAGGCAGAATTTATTAAAAGCAGCAAACAAGCACCACATTTAAATGCAAATTAGGATACTTATACACCAAATTGTTTACTGTGTGTTTCCTGGATGCCTTCAATGCTATACTTGGACTGCATAGAAGCGTTCAATCCAGACTTAGAGCTCTAGCCGACCCCTTCCTGCTGCCCACAGACCAGAAAAAGCATCTCCACTGAAAATAACATTGATCTGATTTAATTGTGTACAGATGGAAAGGGAGGGACAGAACTTAAAGTCAGAAACACAGGAAAGTATATCAGGTATGGGGATGGTCAGAACTGCCAATTTCCGATTCCGTGGAAGCTCCAATTTCCACCAATGCCAATTACCATTTTCCGTTTCTCTTTTTTTCTGATTTCCGCTTTTTCCTTTTTTCTGATTTCCTTTTTTTGATTTCCGATTTTTCAGTTTCTGAGGAGTATTTTATTTGTAATTATTTTTTGCATCAAACAATACAAAAAAACCCCAAAAAAAACAAAACAAAACAGAATTCGAACAATCGGAAATCAGAAAAACAGAATCTTATTTGGTCTAAAATTACCATGGTTATCTGATTTTTGCAGAAAATGTCTGCATTTTCTGATTAGTCCAATGCTTCCGAGTTCTGTGACTGATAATTAAAATGACTGAGTTGCGGTAAATCGGAATTTCGTTTTCCGTTTTCCGATTTCTGAATTCCGATCAAAATACTAATTTCCAATTGGAAATGCGTACACTTCAATTCCACGGAATCTGAATGAGCATCCCTAATCAGGTGTAACAAAGATGCTTGTTTAGCCACTTCACCCTAAAGGGGTTTTTACCCTAATGCCGGGAATACACGATGCGTTTTTGCGTTCGTTTTTGCCGTCGTTTTCGCTTTCGATAGATTCTACTCTCGATTCACTGCTCGATTCCCCTCTTGATTCCTTATCTTTTCTTATCAATTACATTCACTTGAATAAGGAGAATCGAAACGAAAGTAGAATCGACCAGATCCGACAGGTTGGAATTTATCTATCGAACCCATCTATCTAAAGTAAAAACTTAACGTGTATTCCCAGCATAAGGGAGAAGAGCAATTTTCCCTTTCGGTGCTCATCCCTTTCATTTGCCAATAGTTTAATCACTACTAATCACAATGAAATGATCTATATCTTGTTTTTTTCACCACTAATTGGACTTTTTGGGGTTGATATTTGGTTTCAGTAATTACTGTAAAAATACACTATTTCTCCAATTTCACCCCCTATAGTATTAATATTAATAACACTGCTACTGTACATAAAACCCACACATGTTACCTGCCTATTTGTCCTGGTTATCACAAGATTTTAATTATGTCCCTAGTACAAAGTATGGTGACAATATATTATTTGGAAATAAAGGTGTATTTTTTCTATGGTGTTTTTTTTTCACTATGGGAAAGGGGAAGCACGTGCACTTGTACGCGCACAGCGGCAGCAGCACTTTTTGACTTATAAAAACATCCTGGAGCCATTAAGAGGCTCTAGCAGGAAGTTTTTTATAAGTCAGCTTGTCATTAAGTAAGTCAGCTTGTCATTAAGTGGTTAAAGAATACCCGAAGAGACGTGTGACATGATGAGATAGACAGTGTGACCCTCACTGATAAGAAATTCCAACTATAAAGCACTTTCCTAGCAGAAAATGGCTTCGGAGAGCAGGAAAGAAATAAAAAGGGTCAATAGTTCATAGATTTTAGCTCTGGCATACTTCAATGAATGTGTCATTGAGCAAAAACAATAAAACAGTTAAAACGTAAAAAGTAGATTTAACCACTTGAGGACCTAGGGCTTTCTACCCCTTAAGGACCGGCCACTTTTTTTCCATTCAGACCACTGCAGCTTTCACGGTTTATTGCTCGCTCATACAACCTACCACCTAAATGAATTTTGGCTCCTTTTCTTGTCACTAATAAAGCTTTCTTTTGGTGCTATTTGATTGCTCCTGCGATTTTTACTTTTTATTATATTCAGCAAAAAAGACATGAATTTTGGCAAAAAAATGATTTTTTTAACTTTCTGTGCTGACAGTTTTCAAATAAAGTAAAATTTCTGTATACATGCAGCGCGAAAAATGTGGACAAACATGTTTTTGATAAAAAAAAAAACCATTCAGTGTATATTTATTGGTTTGGGTAAAAGTTATAGCGTTTACAAACTATGGTGCAAAAAGTGAATTTTCCCATTTTCAAGCATCTCTGACTTTTCTGACCCCCTGTCATGTTTCATGAGGGGCTAGAATTCCAGGATAGTATAAATACCCCCCAAATGACCCCATTTTGGAAAGAAGACATCCCAAAGTATTCACTGAGAGGCATAGTGAGTTCATAGAAGATATTATTTTTTGTCACAAGTAAGCGGAAAATGACACTTTGTGAGAAAAAAAAAAAAAAAAAAGTTTCCATTTCTTCTAACTTGCGACAAAAAAAAATGAAATCTGCCACGGACTCACCATGCCCCTCTCTGAATACCTTGAAGGGTCTACTTTCCAAAATGGGATCATTTGTGGGGTGTGTTTACTGTCCTGACATTTTGGGGGGTGCTAAATTGTAAGCACCCCTGTAAAGCCTAAAGGTGCTCATTGGACTTTGGACCCCTTAGCGCAGTTAGGCTGCAAAAAAGTGCCACACATGTGGTATTGCCGTACTCAGGAGAAGTAGTATAATGTGTTTTGGGGTGTATTTTTACACATACCCATGCTGGGTGGGAGAAATATCTCTGTAAATGACAATTTGTTAATTTTTTTTACACACAATTGTCCATTTACAGAGATATTTCTCCCACTCAGCATGGGTATGTGTAAAAATACACCACAAAACACATTATACTACTTCTCCTGAGTACGGCGATACCACATGTGTGGCCCTTTTTTGCACCCTAACTGCGCTAAAGGGCCCAAAGTCCAATGAGTACCTTTAGGATTTCACAGGTCATTTTGAGAAATTTCGTTTCAAGACTACTCCTCACGGTTTAGGGCCCCTAAAATGCCAGGGCAGTATAGGAACCCCACAAATGACCCCATTTTAGAAAGAAGACACCCCAAGGTATTCCGTTAGGAGTATGGCGAGTTCATAGAAGATTTTATTTTTTGTCACAAGTTAGCGGAAAATGACACTTTGTGAAAAAACACAATTAAAATCAATTTCCGCTAACTTTTGACAAAAAATAAAATCTTCTATGAACTCACCATACTCCTAACGGAATACCTTGGGGTGTCTTCTTTCTAAAATGGGGTCATTTGTGGGGTTCCTATACTGCCCTGGCATTTTAGGGGCCCTAAACCGTGAGGAGTAGTCTTGAAACCAAATGTCGCAAAATGACCTGTGAAATCCTAAAGGTACTCATTGGACTTTGGGCCCTTTAGCGCAGTTAGGGTGCAAAAAAGTGCCACACATGTGGTATCGCCATACTCGGGAGAAGTAGTACAATGTGTTTTGGGGTGTATTTTTACACATACCCATGCTGGGTGGGAGAAATACCTCTGTAAATGGACAATTGTGTGTAAAAAAATCAAAAGATTGTCATTTCCAGAGGTATTTCTCCCACCCAGCATGGGTATGTGTAAAAATACACCCCAAAACACATTGTACTACTTCTCCCGAGTACGGCGATACCACATGTGTGGCACTTTTTTGCACCCTAACTGCACTAAGGGGCCCAAAGTCCAATGAGTACCTTTAGGATTTCACAGGTCATTTTTGTTTCAAGACTACTCCTCACGGTTTAGGGCCCCTAAAATGCCAGGGCAGTATAGGAACCCCACTAATGACCCCATTTTAGAAAGAAGACACCCCAAGGTATTCCGTTAGGAGTATGGTGAGTTCATAGAAGTTTTTATTTTTTTGTCACAAGTTAGCGGAAATTGATTTTAATAGTTTTTTTTCACAAAGTGTCATTTTCCGCTAACTTGTGACATAAAATAAAATCTTCTATGAACTCACCATACTCCGTACGGAATACCTTTGGGTGTCTTCTTTCTAGAATGGGGTCATTTGTGGGGTTCCTATACTGCCCTGGCATTTTAGGGGCCCTAAACCGTGAGGAGTAGTCTTGAAACCAAATGTCGCAAAATGACCTGTGAAATCCTAAAGGTACTCATTGGACTTTGGGCCCCTTAGCGTACTTAGGGTGTAAAAAAGTGCCACACATGTGGTACCGCTGTACTCAGGAGAAGTAGTATAATGCGTTTTGTGGTGTATTTTTACACATACCCATGCTAAGTGGGAGAAATATCTCTGTAAATGACAATTGTTTGATTTTTTTACACACAATTGTCCATTTACATAGAAATTTCTCCCACCCAGCATGGGTATGTGTAAAAATACACCCCAAAACACATTATACTACTTTTCCTGAGTACGGCGGTACCACATGTGTGACACTTTTTTGCAGCCTAGGTGCGCTAAGGGGCCCAACGTCCTATTCACAGGTCATTTTGAAGCATTTGTTTTCTAGACTACTCCTCGCGGTTTAGGGCCCCTAAAATGCCAGGGCAGTATAGGAACCCCACAAGTGACCCCATTTTAGAAAGAAGACACCCCAAGGTATTCCGTTAGGTGTATGGCGAGTTCATAGAAGATTTTATTTTTTGTCACAAGTTAGTGAAAAATGACACTTTGTGAAAAAAAACCAATAAAAATTAATTTCCGCTAACTTTTGACAAAAAATAAAATCTTCTATGAACTCGTCATACACCTAACATAATACCTTGGGTGTCTTTTTTTTCTAAAATGGGGTCACTTGTGGGGTTCCTATACCGCCCTGGCATTTTACAGGCCCAAAACCATGAGTAGTCTGGAAACCAAATGTCTCAAAATGACTGTTCAGGGGTATAAGCATCTGCAAATTTTGATGACAGGTGGTCTATGAGGGGGCGAATTTTGTGGAACCGGTCATAAGCAGGGTGGCCTTTTAGATGACAGGTTGTATTGGGCCTGATCTGATGGATAGGAGTGCTAGGGGGGTGACAGGAGGTGATTGATGGGTGTCTCAGGGGGTGGTTAGAGGGGAAAATAGATGCAATCCATGCACTGGGGAGGTGATCGGAAGGGGGTCCGAGGGTTTGGCCGAGTGATCAGGAGCCCACACGGGGCAAATTGGGGCCTGATCTGATGGGTAGGTGTGCTAGGGGGTGACAGGAGGTGATTGATGGGTGTCTCAAGGTGTGATTAGAGGGGGGAATAGATGCAAGCAATGCACTGGCGAGGTGATCAGGGCTGGGGTCTGAGGGCATTCTGAGGGTGTGGGCGGGTGATTGAGTGCCCTAGGGGCAGATAGGGGTCTAATCTGATAGGTAGCAGTGACAGGGGGTGATTGATGGGTAATTAGTGGGTGTTTAGGGTAGAGAATAGATGGAAACACTGCGCTTGGGTGGTGATCTGATGTCGGATCTGCGGGCGATCTATTGGTGTGGGTGGGTGATCAGTTTGCCCGCAAGGGGCAGGTTAGGGGCTGATTGATGGGTGGCAGTGACAGCGGGTGATTGATGGGTGGCAGTGACAGGGGGTGATTGATGGGTGGCAGTGACAGGGGGTGATTGATGGGTGATTGATAGGTGATTGACAGGTAATCAGTGGGTTATTACAGGGGAGAACAGATGTAAATATTGCACTGGCGAATTGATAAGGGGGGGTCTGAGGGCAATCTGAGCGTGTAGGCGGGCGATTGGGTGCCCGCAAGGGGCAGATTAGGGTCTGATCTGATAGGTAACAGTGACAGGTGGTGATAGGGAGTGATTGATGGGTGATTGATGGGTAATTAGTGGGTGTTTAGAGGAGAGAATAGATGGAAACACTGCGCTTGGGTGGTGATCTGATGTCGGATCTGCGGGCGATCTATTGGTGTGGGTGGGTGATCAGATTGCCCGCAAGGGGCAGGTTAGGGGCTGATTGATGGGTGGCAGTGACAGGGGGTGACAGGGGGTGATTGATGGGTGATAGGTGATTGGCAGGTGATTGACAGGTGATCAGTGGGTTATTACAGGGAAGTACAGATGTAATTAATGCACTGGCGAATTGATAAGGGGGGGGGGGGGTCTGAGGGCAATCTGAGCGTGTGGGCGGGTGATTGGGTGCCCGCAAGGGGCAGATTAGGGTCTGATCTGATAGGTAACAGTGACAGGTGGTGATAGGGGGTGATTGATGGGTGATTGATGGGTAATTAGTGGGTGTTTAGAGAAGATAACAGATGTAAATGATACATTTGGGAGGTAATCTGACGGCGGGTTTGCGGGCGATCTAATGGTGTGGGTGGGTGATCAGATTGCCCGCAAGGGGCAGGTTAGGGGCTGATTGATGGGTGGCAGTGACAGGGGGTGACAGGGGGTGATTGATGGGTGATAGGTGATTGGCAGGTGATTGACAGGTGATCAGTGGGTTATTACAGGGAAGGACAGATGTAATTAATGCACTGGCGAATTGATAAGGGGGGGGGGGGGGGTCTGAGGGCAATCTGAGCGTGTGGGCGGGTGATTGGGTGCCCGCAAGGGGCAGATTAGGGTCTGATCTGATAGGTAACAGTGACAGGTGGTGATAGGGGGTGATTGATGGGTGATTGATGGGAAATTAGTGGGTGTTTAGAGAAGATAACAGATGTAAACGATACATTTGGGAGGTAATCTGACGGCGGGTTTGCGGGCGATCTAATGGTGTGGGTGGGTGATCAGATTGCCCGCAAGGGGCAGGTTAGGGGCTAATTGATGGGTGGCAGTGACAGGGGGTGACAGGGGGTGATTGATGGGTGATAGGTGATTGGCAGGTGATTGACAGGTGATCAGTGGGTTATTACAGGGAAGAACAGATGTAATTAATGCACTGGTGAATTGATAAGGGGGGGGTCAGAGGGCAATCTGAGCGTGTGGGCGGGTGATTGGGTGCCCGCAAGGGGCAGATTAGGGTCTGATCTGATAGGTAAAAGTGACAGGTGGTGATAGGGGGTGATTGATGGGTGATTGATGGGTAATTAGTGGGTGTTTAGAGGAGAGAATAGATGTAAACAATGGATTTGGGAGGTGATCTGATGTCGGATCTGTGGGCGATCTATTGGTGTGGGGGGGTGATCAGATTGCCCGCAAGGGGCAGGTTAGGGGCTAATTGATGGGTGGCAGTGACAGGGGGTGATTGACGGGTGATTGATGGGTGATTGACAGGTGATTGACAGGTGATTGACAGGTGATCAGGGGGATAGATGCATACAGTAAACAGGGGGGGGTGGTCTAGGGGGGGGGGGGTCTGGGGAGAATCTGAGGGGTGGGGGGTGATCAGGAGGGGGCAGGGAGCAGGGGGGGGGATAAAAAAAAAATAGCGTTGACAGATAGTGACAGGGAGTGATTGATGGGTGATTAGGGGGGTGATTGGGTGCAAACAGGGGTCTGGGGGGTGGGCGGGGGGGGGTCTGATGGGTGCTGTGGGCGATCTGGGGCAGGGGGGGGAGAAATCAGTGTGCTTGGGTGCAGACTAGGGTGGCTGCAGCCTGCCCTGGTGGTCCCTCGGACACTGGGACCACCAGGGCAGGAGGCAGCCTGTATAATACACTTTGTAAACATTACAAAGTGTATTATACACTTTGTATGCGGCGATCGCGGGGTTAACATCCCGCCGGCGCTTCCGTATAGCCGGCGGGATGTTGCGGCGAGCGAGCGGTGACAGGCGCCGGCGGAGGATCGCGTCACGGATGACGCGATCGCTCCGCCCATGCCCTTAAATGGACCGCCGCCTCTGTGGGTGAGGCCGTCCTGAAGGGCTCCACTTCCCCGCCGCCCCTGTGTAGTGGGCGGTCGGGAAGTGGTTAAACATAAAATAAAACTGTGGACTATCTTAAAAAGTAATTTTTAGGATAAGTAAGAAAAATACAATGCTTTATTTGATTAGTTTATTTTCGCTTTGGGTGTCCTTTAAACACTGTCTAATACCTGTACTTACACAAAAGCATCAAGTTACAAGTCTGAATAACAGGCTCACTTTGAGATTGAACTCCAGGCAAAGAAAAGTCATGTTTTCTGTTTTTATCCACACAAAAAAACTTTATAGCCACATCAAGGCGCCAAATAAATATCAAAATTAAGCCCATTGGTAAGCGGCATCTGCTTACTCAGTAATGTCTCAGCGGGAGGCCCGGGGGATCGCCTTGCGCGGTCGCAGCTAGCGGCTGCTTCTGAGGAGGCCTCCTCAGAAGCAACTGCTAGCTGCGACCGCGCAAGGCTAGTTGCGACCGCGCAAGGTTAACCCCCGGGGCCTCCTGCTGAGACATCACTGAGTAAGCAGATGCCGCTCATAGGTTGCACAATTTAGGATTGTCATTTTCACAGCATTCCGGCACGGACGCTCATGGTCTGTTTGTTTGTGATACACACATGCAATTTTTGGGTTCAATAGGTTACATTGAGGTTATGTATAGTTGTGAATAGGTGGTGGTTATTTAGGGGGGTGCCTCTGTGTATGCGCACGCCCACTGCTTTTTGTGGGGGCCTGTGCATGCCCATAAGTGCTCCATAGTTTGCACTTTATTGATAGGTAGTGATTACAGTTTGATTTGTATGGTTTTGTATATGTATTTATCGCTATATTTTGCATAGGAGGATGCACGGACAGAATTGAGTTTGCACATTGGTGTGTATGCACACGTCCACGCTGTTGGGTGGGGACGTGGGCATGCACACATTTTGTATCCGTACTTATTTATGGCGCAGGACACTTTATATTATTATGTGGTGATAGTGGTATGCACCTTATCAATTTTTTGCGACTTTTAAACCAACCAGTGATTGATTATATATTATTGATGTTCGTATTATGTATTGATTAACAGCGGGAGTAGATGCCAATTATAATTGACATAATCCGGGGGACTTGTATGTTTTAATTGTTTTTATGGGCACTTGCTTGTAATAATAAAGATAACTTTTTTCATTAGAGATTTGATCAGTTTTAGAATTATTCTTCTTTTACATCCCAGATAGGCATCTCTTTTCTTTTGGTTGTGTTTTCTGTTTGTATCTTTAACCTCTTGAGGACTGCAGGGCTAAACCCCCCTAGTGACCAGGCAATTTTTAGTTTAAAAGGCCACTGCAGCTTTAAGGCCAAGCTGCAGGGCCGCACAACATAGCACACGAGTGATCCCCCCCCTTTTCTCCCCACCAACAGAGCTCTCTGTTGGTGGGGTCTGATCGCTCCCCCCATGTTTATTTATTTTTTAATAAATATTTGTGTTGCCGTTTTTTAAAAAAAAAAACCCTCTTCCTTTAAATCCCTTCCCTCCCTCGCTCCCTCCCTCCCCACAGCCGACCAATTACGGCGATCGGCTGTTATAGGCTTCTGCCTATGAGAGCCGATCGCTCTCTTGTCCCCCAGGGGGACAGCCGTGTCACACGGCTGTCCCCAGTGCAGCGCTGCTGCTGATCGCAGCGCTGCACAGAGTAAATAGACGGCGATCACGCCGTCTAACAGTCTCCCGAGTGGCAATAGCCGCTCGGAGACTGAAGGCGGGGCGGAGCTCCGCCCCCCAAGCAGGAGATGCGAACGCAGCCTGCGCGCGATCTCCTGCAAAACAGAGCCCCAGGACTTTACGCCAATTGGCGTTAGGCGGTCCTGGGGCTGCCGCCGCGGCCACGCCTACTGGCGTGACGTGGTCGGCAAGAGGTTAAATGCGACTAGTTTGAATATCTAATATCTTAATATCTTAAATATTTATTGCAGTATCAGCCTCTTGTATTCTATTTTACTCCGGTCACATATTCATGCGTTCGCACAGCCAGAAGAGGGAGGCGGTATTTTACACCAGTATTTCCTTCATCAATCTCTACCAGTATTCCCCAAGGATCTGCTCTTTGCACAATACCATTCTCTGTACGGCAGGTTGAGGTATGGGGTGGAGCTTGATCTTCTCCCACCTACAAAAGGCCTTCCCCTTGCAGGTTCACTTTTAACTATGACTAAGGGCAGATTGTAAGCCCGACACGCGTCAGTTGAACCCTGTGGTTTTTATTGCTTTGCAACATGGAATTTTCTGAATAAAGAACACAGCAACTTTTTTACCAGCATTTGGTTTGCGGATCCTTTTGTGCACATTTATGGACTGGCCTGGCTTCCTCGATCCTGCACCTGCTGGTCAGTTTTCAGGGGGTAGAGCGTTCTGAACTTTTACACCATTCTCTGTACATCTTGTCTCTTGGTAAAGTCATATCTTCCAGTGGTCTCCAATATCACTTCTTACTGACAACACCTAGATCTACTTACCTCAGTGCTGGTCGTAATGGAAAAATCTACGCTTACGGATCATTACGCGTAATTTTACGCTATTACGCATTACGCAATTACGGTTACGGCGTAGGAAATTATCTATGGTTCATCACTGTAATTACGCGTTAACTTACGCAGTTACGCGTAAGGATACCGTAATGTAGGTGCTTACGCTACGATGTTACGCGTAGTGCCGTAATACCCATTAATGCGTACTTTTTGACGCATACTGATGATGTGTACGCAATAGTCGTCAATGTGACAGCTATTGCGTACACATCATTCGTATGCGTCAAAACGTACGCTTATATACTGAAGGGCGGGAGATGATACTATTGGTTGCTTAGGATGTTGACTGATTGGCTACTCTTAGAAAAGGGGAGTCTTTACGTTAGTAATTACGCGTAAAATTACGTGTAAGTCATCGTAAAATTACGCATACCTAGCAATTACGGTAGACAGCGTAATTATGATACTGTCAGAGGTGCCTGGCTCTTCTACTGACCACATAAGCTATTGCTCCGTTGTTATTGCCTGATGAAGCGGGATCAAACCTGCGAAACGCATTGCATATTTGGAGTTCATAAATAAAATGTATTGACTGTCTTTATTACAGTCGTTGTGTGTCTACTTGGAGGAGGTAAGTCCACCACTACCTCCTCTATTTACCAAGAATTTGGTTTTTAAGCTCATTTAGCTTCCTTTTATCCTTTTGGCGCCTCTGTTCTCCTGCATAAGAGTTGCTGAAAGGGTTTAGTACCCCTGTTTCTTAAGGTGCCCATACATCAGAAGATGTATGGGCAGATCGATCAAGAGACAGATCTTTCTTTGATTAGAGAGAGATCTGTCAGCTGCCTGTACTTCAGGCTGATTCTCAATTGATTTCAGTATGAAATCTCTTGGGAATTAGCCTTAGGACACCGCCTCACAGACACTGCGCTGTCCCCCGTAATGTAAAATGTCCCCCCAGTAGTACTCTATACTTTGCCTGCCCGTTAGTGGCTCCATCCTCATACATGCCCCACGTGGGTGCCGGCTTATACATGGGAGGCAGCGTGTGTGATGTCACACACGTGGTGCCCACGTTATGTCGGCAACCACGTGGGGTGTGTATGAGGACAGAGCCTGGATGGCAAAGGTGGGGGGGGGCATCCAAAGTTTTGCGGGGGAGCCAAGTGATTTCTTGTTACGCCCCTGGAAGAGGACAACAATTGAGCATTATGATGCCATAATTCATATGCTGCTATATGTATTTTTGCAGATATAGGCTTGATTCACTAACCAGTGCTAACTCAGTTAACACGTGTTAAGGCTTTGCACATGCAAACTAGGATGCTAAGTAGTTTGCACGGGCAAAGCTGTTACTGTTCATGTGCTATTTTAGCGTGCGCATGGCCCTACGCTGTACGCTCTGTTCACATGCAAAATCGCTGCTTTGCCCACAAAGTATGCTCATCACACTATTTAGCACGCGAAGCGGCTGATTTTGCACGCAAAGCGCTGCATGCAAAACTTTATGCATGCAGCGCTAAACTTTACGCACGCAAACTCTTACATGCATATTAGCGTGTGCAGAGGCAGTTTGCACGTGCTAAGTGGCTTTTCACTGGCGTGCTAACACTTAGCACGCTTTTGTGAATCAAGCCCATAGTGTCTGTTCAGGTTCCTTTTAACACTATTTTATTCAAGTACACTTTACTTGCACTTGTTTTACATTTTTAAAGTTTGCAGTTTTGTTTGCTTTGATGTTTTTGCCTGAGCGTTCAGGGATTCGGTGTAACTAAGCTGAATGCAATAACTTTTTGGTAACATGAACCTTTATGAACTTGCTTGTTGAGCACCATTTACTTCTAAACGCCCCAAATTTTACAAACTATATTTTATTTATGTATTGGCTAAAAAAAAGGGTACATTTAAGGTACATCTATATATTTACTGTATATTAAATTGTTATATAATTTCTTTCTATTTTACTGTGATTTGCCCTTTTTGCATCTGATATTTTATTACATGATTAACTGCTTGTTTTTTCTTGCCGTTTTATTTATGAGGAATAATGTATACACAATGTAGATAAAATAGAGATGTGTTTTATTTGAGCATAAAGGCCCTATAGATTTCCTGCATTTCTGTGTTTACTGAAGATATATGGGCAAGCAGATTGTTTCTGCTGGTAAAGAATAAATTATCGCCACGGGCGATCTCACAGGAGTTGTGAGACTATTTATGCAGCGCTGTATATTGCAGATAAGAAACAATCAAAGTGAAAGGTTTGGAAGGCATTATAACCTGCGTGATAACTTAAGGTCAGAAACATGACAATGCACTTTCAGATGCTGACAAGGTTGCCAAGTTATCCCTGCAATTACTGACACTTACAGATTAAGGCCGGAAAAGCACGAACTAAATCGAATTAATTACGGAGCCTGTATAACGTACATGTCAGTAATTCTGTGCCAACAGATCAAACCCTTATGTTACAGTTATTGCAAGATGTTTTGTATGTACATATTATTATTATTATTATTATTACTATTATTTAGTATTTATATAGAGCCAACATATTTCACAGCGCTTTACAGAATATATATAGTTTTGTCACTAACTGTCCCTCACAGGAGCTCACAATCTAATCCCTACCATAGTCATATGACCATGGTAGTACAGGGCCAATTTAGGGAGAAGCCAATTAACATATATGTATGTTTTTAGGATGTGGGAGGAAACTAGAGTGCGCTGAGGAAACTCATGCAGACAGGGGGAGGACATACAAACACTGTGCAGATAGTGCC
Source organism: Hyperolius riggenbachi (assembly GCF_040937935.1). Lineage (NCBI taxonomy): Eukaryota > Metazoa > Chordata > Amphibia > Anura > Hyperoliidae > Hyperolius > Hyperolius riggenbachi. The sequence continues at coordinate 444,937,379 of NC_090647.1, read as the reverse complement.
TTGGCTGGGATTTGAACTTCATGCAAAGCGAGAGTGCTATCCACTACGCCACCCTGCTGGTCCTATTATGCATGTCTCATTGAAATTTTACCATTTGCAACTAAATAGCTCCCAGGTTAATGTTAAAGCAATATGTAAAAACTGAATGCTGGTTTGGTTTGACTATTATTAGAGTTACCGTAAAAAATAAATAGTAAATGCTCAGA